>NC_057782.1:5480244-5793006 GCF_014825855.1 Bombus pyrosoma
TTCGCGTTTTATCGCTGCTTGTCATCGAGGGGATGAAGGGTAGAGAGAATCTATCGGTAAACGAGGCCAGAGCAAGGATAATGGAATAAAGTTTGCGTCCATCGAGCATGAAATTGAGTAATCACGGAAAACATACTATTTCGTATTGTTATTCGATAAATCGTAACTATCGGATTTCGGGAGAATTTGGATTTTTATTTAACTTGCGCAAATATTTACACTATTGAATACAGATAAATACAATACGACTTTATTTATTTGAACTTCCTGAGAGACATACCAATTTACAGAAATATTCGAATATATTATATGCGTTATTATACGAAACGTCATAATCATAAAAGTATCTAAACAGTCTATTGTCATCGTATTAAGAAACTTCAATATTCGGTGGGACCATCTTTAACACCTGCTATATGTTTAAATTACATACGCTAATTTTCCATTAAACATATGTAGATTTAGAGTAAATGCCTTGTAACTTCTATATACATTTTTGGATTGGTTTCAAATTTTACTCATATAATCGTTGCAGCCTTCGTCTCAATCTAGTGTTAATGAAATTTCAAAATATTTTATATAACACACACAATACACGCATAAAGTATTTCTATGTTATCATCGAGTGTGTAAGTGTTCAAATACTTCCACGAGTAACATTTCGTTCGTTCGTATCAGAGAGTGAAGAAAGAAGGAAAAATTCTCGAAGGCTAACTGTGTACCGTGGAGAAACAACGGTGCACGTTCATCGGTGCACGCATAACGAAAATCGCTGAACCGGTGGATGTAAGCAAACCCGCAGAATGCCGAAATTACTCTCTTCGATGCACCCTCTGTCCCAGCTTCCTCTGTTATCCGTTCTCGTTCTCACCCTCCGCCGATCTCTCCCCAATTTTCCGACCCCCTTCGCCCCTTTCTCGTGCTCTTTCGCCACGCGCTCTCTGCCTCTGGACACCCCCGACCTTCTGTATCTCGCCTACCCAGCTGCGACACTCCCAACCTCTATGCGTTAATTCTTGTACATACAGACAGCGGATACCTACGGGAAAGGGTATACTTCTGGCAACGTTTACCTTGCATAATGCCGCCCCAATCTTTGTTTCCTTCTATCCGGTTCCGTTTTCCCGTGATCATTCTTTCGCTCGTAGGATTGTGGTTTCTACGTTGCTGACTTTATTTTCATTTATTTTTGTCGTTACGAGGATGCCTATAATTTACTGGAAGAATTTTTATCGTATTAGGTCGTTATATTTGAGAAGTTTAAAAATTTGAAGAGACGGTAGAACTAAATTTTGCTGTATCATCGATTTAAACGCATGAAACCCAGAATCGCTAATAATTTCTATCGATTATAATTATAATGAAGAATATCAAAGTAAAAGAAATTTGATATAAATCACGTATATTCAAAGTTTGAAATAACGAATAATTAATACGATGAATAATATAACGAATATTCGTGCGACTTTCATAGTATTCGATATTAATAAAATTTAAGATAATTCTATTAAAAAATTCGAAAATTGCTGCAGTTCTCCTCTGGAAAAGAACACTTCCAACCAAAACTAAAATTTACCAAAGAGAATATCTCAGTTCATGAACGAAAGGCGCACAATTGTGCGATAAAAAATTCACCGATAGTGTCGATCTCTTTATTAGATAGAGCAGTCGAATTGACACAAGGTAAAAGGGGATTGAAAGCGAGATCGAAAGCTGAGATCGTACGGACATCAGCGACGAGCGAATCCTACTAATTGATACCCGTGAAAGGCCGCCTCTGTACATTGTCAATTGACGATTGGAAAAAGACAAAGTCTAGGGGGTGAAAGGCAGTCGAGGTGGGGTGGTTGGTTGGGGCCAGCTGAAATGAACCTACGAAACGATAGAACGGGAATCGAAGCTAGGTAACAACACGGAACGAGAAGAGGAGGAACGACTACGACGACGGGAGCTGGAGTTTTTGAGAGGCTGACGAACCAATCACGGGACCATCTATAATGTACACAGGCCGTTAACGATGGAACCCAGAGACATTCCGTCCGCTTGGTTCTAGCCATTTTCCAAATATCCAGCTGGCTAGTGAGTCGTCCCAGGAAACCTACTACCCCTACCAGGCTTACTCACCCTTTTCTCTTTTCTATGGATCTCTTCCTAGTCGCTGGACCGGCCCGTCTATCCAACGCAGACGTTCCCAGAATCGTTAATTCCTCTCAATATTGCAGGATCCTTTTCGAACAAAGTCATTGGATCATTTAGATATCCTCGTTTCTATCGAGTAGCTACGACCCATCGGGTTTCTAGGAAATTTTCGTATTAATCGGTTAATCAATTTGTTGATCGATCGAGTTATTTTTCTAGTCCAAGTCGTTGAACTTCTTTAATCTTTGCTCGCGTTTCTTATTGATCTGAAAATCGTTATAGGCTAAGATAGGATTATTTGTGTCAAGCTAAGTAATTTGCTAAATTCGGTTTTTAAAGACAATTTTTAACCCATCTATATTAGTAGCGGAATAAATAGTAAAATTGCGAAATGTTTTATTAATTCTTACGTATATAGTGCCTCTTCACTGACTCAAATAACCGCACCATAGGTATATTCTAATCATTTTCTCGTTTTTGTTTCTTTTTTTTTTCTTCTTTTGTTGAACCTCAAATATACCATATTCTTTCATTATCGTATTAATGACCAATGGTGTCTCGTAATACACAATTTGACCAATTTGTGCAAAGTTCAAGATCGAGTTTTGAGATGTTGAAGCTCAGATGGCTCGAATGTCCTTACCTCTTACTATATGGCTAGGATTGGTTAGAATTTTCAGACGTGTCTGAACTTTGGAATAGCTAGAAGCGGCACAGAAATTAGTAACTTGGTATAGAATAAGGGTAGGGAAGTAATCGGCGATAGTGGAAGAAGAGGCAGACGTGTCTTTCGAAAGACTCGTCAGTGTCCAAAGAGACACGCATAGTTTCTCTAATTCTGAATTATTCGACGAATTCATAGGGACTGCGTGCCGCGACGAATGACGGAAAACGGGACCGGGAATAGGGACTTTTCGGAGTAATTTGTATTCCACATTTCACGTGGAACTGCACGAGGGGTGACGAGTGCTCCTTCTCCGTGTCGCGTCCTTCGTCTCTCTTACTTTCCTGCTCTCGTTCACCCTGTTCGGTGTGTTCACACTGCGGTCTGCTCTCACCCGGAGAGAGACTTACAGTCGCACGTATATAAACGGCGGCCAGGGAGTAACGTCTGATTATGCGAACGCATGGTTGGTCGTAACGCGATTTAATATTAAAATATTATGACAAACGTCAACAGGAGGCGGGTGTAAAGAGACGCGTCTCTGATTGGCCGTCGACGTGAATACGAAACGAGAGACGGGGACATCTCCGCGCAACCCTTGTTTTGTACCCCAGGCGCTGCTCCATTTTCGACGCTGTTCGGGCAAACGACTTTATGCGTTTCGATAAATTGCTCGAATTTTAATCGCCAGACTGCAGACGTTTATGCAAATTTATATTTTTTGAACACGATTAGAGCAATGGAAGCTCGAATGTTATAGTGATACTTTCATAATACTTTCCTTTGGATATATTGTATCTTTTTCCATGTTATATATATTACATAAACATCATTTACTTCTGGATTGGTTTCGCAAAGTCAAACGAAACTTATTCAGCGATTCATCGAAATTGTAATATCTTGGATCAAACGTGTCAAATTTTAACAAAGTTTTTGGATTTTCTGATCTTAGTAGTCAGAAGCTGGGATAGTAGCATGGTGAGGAATCGATGTTATAAAAAATGATTTATGTCTTAATTTTCCTATAAAAAGGCAAACATGGACGAAGGTCGTGTTTCTAATGAAAGTCTCACTTCTGTTATAATCGGAAATGAAATTTTGAACGTTGTTACATAAAAGTTCCTTTCGTTTCTCTCAGTTTTTCTGATAATTGCTCCAAGACATATGATACATATCATGTATTATTCTAATGAATTACTGAATAATTTTGGTTTTATTGGATGCGAAGGAGAAAAGAAAAAAAAAATACACGCGAGACAGGTAGATTTCCTTTTTCATCGGTTACAATTTAGGCGACCGATTAAAAACGTTGCGATATGAAGAAATTCCGGGTGCGTTCGGTATTACGATGTTAAAAATCAATCAAACAGCGAGTACGCTCTCGGTCCATGAACAGAGATCCGAGCGGGAATTTTAATCAATACATACATAATAGAACATTCTTGCTATGGCGTATCGCGGCTATGAAAATATCACGGTTAACAGATCCAAAAGGGATGTTCAATATAGAACGTGAGGGAAAGCTAGAAAGTAAATCCGATTCGGATTTGTGGAATAAACGGATCGACAGTGCAAATCGCCGAATTTTTTCCCCTGGACAACGCTCTTTCTTCTTTTTTTCCTCTCTCCTCGTTTTTTTATTTCTTTCCTGTAACAAGTGTTCCGATGACGTTCACGGCAACTCTCTGTGCGTGCAGTTTAATTGGCGCGTATAAAACGACGCTAAATAAACATTCCAGATACCGTGGCAACGTAACGAGTCGAACATTCACGATACCCTATCGATTTCCATCGAACTGAATTCAAATTGATCGAATTCCACTGTCCCAAACGCGAAACTATCCTTTCTCCTCAAACTTCTTCTCTTTTAGACTATGATTGCAGCGGGTGTGCTTCTTGATAAAATTTGCCTTCTCATAACGCCAGAACAATTAGTATATAGATTCGAAGATCCCATGATTACAATGTTCTGTCAAATTTGTCTGAACATTAATCAACTCGATAAATTAAAAAGCAGAAGATTAAGTGATTTTTTAAGACGCTATTTTTTTAATTTATCTTGGAATTTGGTATGAGTGTTGTCATCTTCTTTCAATCAACGAACTCATAGAAGCAAGTAATTTGTTTATCGAGAATTGAATATTAACCACGTACTCATGTAATGAAACTAAGGAACGAATATTCTTGTGAGTATATTCATTTCCATCTTCAAATGTTTCGTCCAGGCCTCCATTGTAACCACAAGTTACATCTTAGCTACATCTTTTTCCAGATACTTTATTTCCCAGTTCCTTCAAACACGCATCTGCCGTAACCATAGCCTCAGACATATCAATTGGCGAGGAAATTATCTTTCGATTTCGAGTACAAATCTCCGAATGGTACTCTCCTCGCGACACTCTCGTCTCGATTCAAATAAACAAGCAATCGCCGCAACCTCGAATGTTACTTCTCGCCATCGAAACGAAGCTCGCGTCAGGCTGTCGTATATTTCATGAAATGTTGGCTGACTCACGACGAGTGCCATGGGAGCGGCACTGTGCGCAGCCACGGATAGTTTCGACGCTTTTCAAAGACAGATGAAGCGGAAGACGAAGCGAGAGGATCGAAGAGATTTCAACCAAAGGGGGGAAATCGAAAGTATAAAGACGGAAACCGAGGTCTCCGGAGAACTCATATACACAGGCTAGGCGGGGGCGTACAGTAGTTTGGTGCGGTTCTCTCGGGGCGTAGGGAGAGGTCAGGGGAGCTGGAATAAATCCAAACAGTAAACAGAGAGAAAAAAAGAGCAAGAAATATATATCTATATATACGAATATATATATATATATATATATATATATAAGGATCGCGGGGGTGGGTGGTTGGTGAAAATCCTAATATATAAAAGATATGAAGGTCTGGTGACGACGACGAGACGGCCATGTAGCAGTGGAGCAGCGTCGGGACTGAAGTCGAAGGAGCCTTCGGGATTCAAATAAGTGGCGTTACGGTGGCCAGGGAGGGAAGGAAAGGGGTCGAAGGAATCTGAACAGCCAACAACAAGCGCGGCTCCCCGACCTTTATTTAACCTTTTCTTAAAAGAGTCTTAGGAGTCCCTCTTATCTGTAGTCGATGGCCCTTCAAAGTCGGCTCTTATACTTTCATTCTTTCTGTACCCTTATATTTTTTTCCTTTGGCCCCGTTCGTGTACACACGTCGAGCTTGCTCGTCGTTACCCCTCTACACCCCACTCCGCACCCCCTTGGACCCCATTTTTTTCGTGGGCTGAACCCACCCTCTACTTCGTTTCGCCTGCGATTTTTCCACCCCTTTCACCCTACGGTGACACGGCGACGTTGGACGTTCAAGATTCTTCGTTTCTTCGTTGAAACAGAAGCAATCGAAGCGAGACAGAGCGAAGAGAGATGAATAAGAGAAGGAGAAACGAGCTCGGTATTAATTAGCGAATTAAAGGATCGCGATCTAGGCGGGACGGTGCGTCTCTGGCTAAAGTGGATTAAAACCTCCTGCCGATCGTTGCTTTTCATTAATTTCGTTGAGTAAACGGTCCTGTCGCTCATGCTTCTCGTCTCTCGAATCATTTTTTATTGTTTTTTCCAAGGCGACTGAGCCGACTCCTCGGGGACCTCGTTTCGAAAAATTCTTTTCCCGTGGAATTTCGTCTCCGTCGAACGGAGAAACGTCGTGCGTAAATCGACGAACCGCACGGGAACACAGGACGAGCTTTCCTGAGGAGAATCAGCGTGGATTTTCCAACGGCGACTCCTCCTCTGTTTTTCCACGACGCGTTTTTTCCTTTCGCGTCGGTCCGCTTCGAACTTCGGAGACGAAACGCCACCACTCCTGACTAAACACTGATAACGCCCTGCGCCTCCACGTCGGGACTTTCTTTGCATGTTATAAACATACGTAATCGTACACAAATAAGATTAGCATAGGACTCGCGGATCAACCAAGAGACACACTCGCCTTTCACGCTCGAAGAAACAATCGCGAGGCTGACTTTCCATACTGGGAACGAGAAAAACGGCAGAGCAGAGCAGAAAGGAATCCGTTTTAAATTTATCTCTGACGGAACTCTGTCTCTCTGTTTCTTTCTCTCTGACTTTCTCGCTCGCATTTGCCATTCAACGAAAAGTGCGCGCGCGCGCGCCTGTGGTCCACCAAAAAACGACCTTCGATCGCGACGCAAGTTTTCAGGATTCACTATGCGTTCTCAGTTGTTCTGCTCGGCAGGAATCTTCTCCAGGCCACGCGGAAATGCGGTTTCGAAACAGGCATTCTAAGCAGCCTCTGCACGACAGAGGCGTGTTTGCTTGTTTCGAGGAATCGAAAACAAGTTCCGATGCAACTTACAAACAAGTCGAGAACACTTCTACAAACACGATTAAGCAGGGAAGGAAAAAGGAGCCGAACCATTGTTGGCTGGTATTCATCCAAATGATTGATCCTAATCGAACGATAAATTCAATGTGGCGCGGTTACATTTACACGCCAGATCATTTTGTAGACTTTTTTAAATAAGTATATTGCAAAGGTTTATCGACGTAGAGTTTCTGTTACATTACGATACGTTTGTTTTACATTTCCGTAAATGTGACAACATTTTTTTCCTTTCGCCTCGGTCCGCTTAAAGGAGGAATGGAAGAGCAAGGAGGGAAATTGGGAAAGGGAATGTAAAGTTGAAAGGCAAAAAAGGGACGCAAAAAAAAGTGGGGGATAAGAAATAAAGGAAGGAAAAGATAAGAAGGTGAAGAAAAGGCGGAAAGAAATAGAAGAGAATTAAAAGGTAGGGAAGAAAGTAGAAAAAGAAGGGTAATAAATAAAAAGAGGAGATAGGGGAGGAAGGGAAGAAAGTGACAGGAAGGAAGGAACACTACGTGGCAACGTATGATAAAATTTTTGGATCGTATGATAAACTTACGTATGATAAATTTTTCAAGAATTTCTGTCGTTGAATTAACTGGTTCCTTCGACGACGTTTCGAAGAGAAACTAACAGAGAGCGGAAGACAAAACCAGTAGCACAATGTTCCGCCTTTACACTCTGCAATCTACTTGATGATAGAACTTAATAAAACAAATCTCGCTGCGTAAACAACAAAGTAAGAAGATTGGAGTCGACGCGATTCAGACAACACCGAGTTTCCATCTCGGTGTTCTCGAAGCCAACCAATCATGACGAAGGATACCAAGACGTCTCGAATACCATTAGATAAGATCAATATTGCTCAAAACACGGTGGAAGTTTAACGCGCGCACATTACACGGCATTTATATCATGAATATTCCGCCCCGGGGCTTCTTCTTCCCTCTTTTCGTTCTCGCCCGGTTTCTTCGTCCCTTGCAACAACCATCTCTAGCAACCCTTTCTTGTTATCTCGCGTTTGACTTCGTACAACTACCGGTGTCGCCAAAACAGAAACTCCTTTATCTCTTATTAAACGAACACCGAATTTAAATTAATCCAAAAACTTATCGTTTGTATCGTTGTTGTATCACAAAGTAACTTTAATGTAATTTCCATATTGCAAAAATCCCCTTGAAAATTCGATAAAAAGAATTAACTTTTATGAAACAATCAATCTTTTCATTGAAAAAAGAAAGTAAAAAAAGAAAAGAAAACAAAATCAGAGACAGCTCGCAACCGACTTTGATCGAGCTCTCGATCTCCATTTTCGTATTGCAGGCTACTTCGCTGTTTGCAGCCCTGAAGCAGCAGCAACAGCAACCACGCGACAGTATTCCCTCGTCGAGGGAACGCGAGAACCGAGAACGAGATCGGCTGCCGGTACGTAGCCGCGAGAACAACCGGAATGAGATAGGTGGCGGCGTGACCGAACAATCGCAGCAACCACAGCAACAGCAGCAGCAACAGGAACTCACGATCGAGTATCAGAGCAATGGAAAGCTCAGTCCCGCTGGACACACAGTGACAGCAGCACCCATGACCCAGCAAAAGCAACCTATCATTACGCAGCAATCGCAACAGCCGAGTTCGGGGGCGCCTGGTCCCCAACCGAGTCCTCATCAAAGTCCACAGGCCCCTCAGAGGGGTTCGCCGCCGAATCCTTCGCAAGGTCCTCCACCAGGAGGGCCGCCAGGGGCACCACCCTCGCAAAACCCCCCGCAAATGATGCTCAGCCCGGCTAGCGGCATCCATCAGATGCAACAGCTGCTCCAACAACACATACTCAGCCCTACTCAACTGCAATCATTCATGCAGCAACACTCACTCTATTTGCAGCAACAACAACAGCAACATCATCAGGTAATCAGATTTTAGAATATTTTTGTCTGCCATGATAGCGGAACCTTTTTAAGTTATTGGAAAATGTGAAGTTTCTAGAATTAGGTTCCTGTAATTTGGATTCACGTTGTTATGGCTAGACTGCGAATGTTTATGCAGATTTCAAATCTTATGGACACACCTAAAAAAATGAAAGTTAAATAGAGATTTGTTTGACTGGCTAAATATTGTGGTTTTCTTTAGATATTTTTAAGAATACCCCGCACGTGCTTTCGTTATTACTCACTTTTACTTAATTTTTGCTTGTTACGTAAAAGTTTTTATATTTAGAAAATTAAATTTCTCGTTTAATCAATTATTGGAAGATCAGAAAGATTAAGTACAGCAAGACATTACATGAATCGCGTAGACCAAGGATATCGAATATTTAATGATACTTATATTTAATTCCGCATTTAAGCTTCTATAAGGATGTGTTGTTAAATCTTATTAGAAGTAATATATTTTATGGGTTACGTCAATCAACTATCGACTGACATCAGATTGATTCTATTCTTCTAGGACTCTTCGTCGGAGCATGCGTCCAATCAGGAACGATTCGGCTACTTTTCGTCTCTAAAGGACGTAAGTATTCCATTCTTCGGACCTCCATTGTTGCAGCGAAGGAATCTCAAGTTTCATAGGTCGATCCTTCCAAGTTTATTGTGTCGCTTCTTCAAAGTACATTAGCGAAGTTTGTCCTTTTTACCGAGCAAGCATTGCATCTTGGCATAGTTAAACATCTTCCAGATACTCCGCCGGGTAAACAGACCGCCTTTTATCACCCTCCAACGGCCATTGATAATTTTAATTATAAAAAGCGTCCGTTTGATGGACCACGTTCTTCTTTCTCGTCCTTTACCGCACTTATACAAACATTCGGACAACCTTTCACAGGATAACAGCCTCCGAAAGAATGTCTCGAGCTATTCATACCGACATTTTCAAATAAACGTGTCTCTTCAAACTATTCCAAACTTCCAAACATTTTATAATTTTCATCGCGTTCCTGAATTATCAATATTTTTTTGCTCTCGAACTTTCCCATCGAGGAATTTTATCGTAATGTTAATTATAAAGGTATTTGGAAATTTGTGCGTTCGCGTCCAGCGAACCTGGGAATTTCGATGCTCAGCAAACAGTGTCTCTATCTTCCAATCAACGTTTGCGTGGGGAAAAAATTTCCACGTAATTATGCTTTTGGTACAGTGACTACAAAAATTATTTGCACCTTCATCGTCTTTATCATAGCACTTCCTTACAGCTGCTTAATTAGATTTAAATGTATCAATTTTCGTATCATTTAATAGTTCCATACGACTGCAAAAACGTAATAAAATGAAATGTAGAATGAACGAAAGGACCTTCTACTAGAAAATAAGGACAGAAACACTTTCTATAACCAGTGTATACTCCTTGAATTTTTTTTAATATCGATAATTTTCGAACATCTACGTGGAACCGTTCTTGCACGTTACCCATAAACAGCACAAAGAACGTTTTAACGCAAATACATATCGTCATACGAGGTTCGCACACAGGCTCGATAGCTTCGATAGAGGCATCAAATATTTATTTAGCGGCCTGGCCTGACCGGTATGCTTTACTCTACAAATTTAGACAGTCCACTCGAACAGATTATTGCGAGAGCTCGCGCGAAAGACGATCTCAATTACCGAGAATTTAGCGCTCTTTGATCATTGTCATCATGAGGTGACATCTACTATTTCTATATATAGAGAGAAAAAATAAAACTCCTTTAATAAAACCTTGTCGTGTCTCGTTAATGGCGCAGTTTTCGTTTGTATTATGATACTATAAGGCGTGCCTACTTCGGTGAGTTTGTTTTAAAATATCCTCCAGGCTTAGAAAAGACGGAGAATGAACGCAGAGGGGACGAGGTAAGCAATTAAGCATCGCCATCAGACGTTGTGTCTCGTTGTTTGTCTTCTGGCTACCCATCAACTGCCCCCTGTCTTTCTCTTGCCTCCCCCTGCGAATTATCCGCGTCTGAGATTTATTCAGCAGCGTCAAGATGCAACTTTTCCACCCTTCAATTTTTTTTCTTTTTCCTCCAACGTGAAATTTTTTTCTCCGACAAGTTCCTCGTTTTCCAGTGTTGTTATAAGGTGTGTAAATCGCGGAGAATTTTAACGAGCAAATTTACGGCTGTTTGTCGAAATGCTTACAGCATCAACACCAGTTTGCGGAGCTAGGCAGGAAGAAGTTGGAGCAGGCGATACAGCAACTGCAGGAACAATTGCAGCTTAATGTCATTCAACAGACGCATTTGCTACAAACGGCTGACAAAAAGAAGGCGTCTGCGCCGCTTCAACAATTGGCGCTTCAACAGCAACGCCTCATACAGCAGCTACAAATTACGCAGAGCCAATACCTTCTTCAACAGGGTCTGGGTCTTCAGGGTCACAATCCTTCTTCAGGTAGCAATATTATTATTAATTATGGTAGAAATTTTAGAGAGTTACAATATCAAAAAGAAAAGGAGAGTAGGAAAACGAAAGAAAAGTGTTTCCACAGTCTGTCAGTGAACTCATCGATAAACTTAGAATTGATAGAACAGAATTTCTTAATGCTGTTGCGTGTTTCCAATCATTTTCGATACAATGACACAGTTTTATTATTGTATTTAAAAAATTCTCCGAATATGCGAAAAATATGAAAGGATCGTTCTTCATTCAAAATTTTATATTAGAGATTTGCTTAAAATATTAGAAATCTTCTTCTTTGTTGAAACGAGAATGCAACTCGAAAACTAAAGCGAGTTTAGAAACTTCTGTGTTATTCTTCCTAAAAGCAATTTATACTTTGAACATTTAGAGACTATCATTAAGAGTAAGCAGAGCTACAGTAAATTTTATTAGGTACATACGTAGAACGCGTAATTTCCGAAGTAAGCTAATGTCGAAGCTTCGTTTAAACAACAATCCATCGGGCCGACCCCAAGACCATCCCGTCAGGTAATCTCCCACCCTCTGCACTTTCTCATTTTCTACTTCACCCTGGGCAAAACTTTCCGCGCAGAAGTGTTTCGGTTGCGTCGGATCTCGTTCCGACCATGTTTTTCTTTCTGACGCGCGTACAGGAACCAAGGAGGAAGGGTGGAATAATAGGGCCAGGAAAGCGACAGAACCTCGTTCACGTATGCTCTTCGTGCTTTCGATTTGAAAATTCACGCTTTGAAATAAACTTGTAGTATTTGACGAAGAATTGCAAACGAAAGATGGGAAGTGATGTTCTTTCCACGTTGTACGTGTTATTTATGTCATTTCCTTAATTCTTTATTTTTCTGTACTATTTTGTACTTTCTTTAGCAAGACTAGAAATGGCTCTTTCCGTTTCCAAGGCTGGAGCTCGTGGATCAGCGTGAGCTAATTGCACTTAATCGATCTATTTCGATCTTTTTGACATTTATATGTTATTCGATTTTCAATCTTTGTTTCCTTTGTCGAAATGCTTTTGTTCGCGTAGAATGATCACGCGTTTTACCTACACGTACAAGCGTGCTCCTATAATCTCGTCGTTAAATAAACGATTAAATAAATAAATAAACACTTTATTAGAAGTCCAGACAGAATAACACATTACAATATATGGGGTAAATATATTAAAACACCTTAATTTTTTCTATATTCCTCGCTCAGTATTAGATTGTTAGAATTTTTGTAATTTTAAATATTCAAAGGATTATTAATAAAATATGTGCGAAATTTTTGACAGGTCTTCAACCTGGCGAAGGTCTACCAATGTGGAAATCGGACACATCGGATGGTCCGGAATCCCACCAGAACTCGAACGTTCCAAAATCCGTGGCTGGACTCAATGGTAAACAGAAATTCTCCACGATCCA
The DNA here is from genome assembly GCF_014825855.1 of Bombus pyrosoma. NCBI lineage: Eukaryota > Metazoa > Arthropoda > Insecta > Hymenoptera > Apidae > Bombus > Bombus pyrosoma. The sequence goes on from NC_057782.1 coordinate 5,493,207, forward strand.
TCAACGATCGAGAGTCGAATTTCCCTTCGTATTCTCGATATCGTTCCCTTTCGTCACCTTCCTCTTACCACCTTTCCACATACTTTTTGTTCTTTCTTTTGCTTGTACTTGGAAAATGCGACGTTCGTTTCCGGACTATCGCAGGACTTCTCAATTCGACAGTGTCGAGTCGGCGGTCGGAGATGAACGGAACCACTCCTCTGGACGAGAAACCGCTGGATGTTTCCTCCAACGACAAGGTTCATCCCCTGTACGGCCATGGGGTCTGCAAGTGGCCAGGCTGTGAAGTTATTTGTGAAGACTATCAAGCATTCCTTAAGTGAGTCCTTAAATTTCTCAAATTTCCACCGTTTTATCGCTATCACATAGTAATCAGAGATTTGAAGTCGATCGCTCTTGTCAATCCTCTGACCGATTATCTAATCGATAATTAGAAAATAACTTCTGGAAAGACATGAAAACGTATCGCGGCGAGAAATAAAATTATTTAGTAATGAAATCTCATTAATTATGACACTAAATGGGAGATCCTTTTAAACATTGAAACATTTAAAATCTTAACTTACGATACTATAATTTTTAATCGGTCGTTTAAGATGGAATTTATTAATACTATATTTGTATTATCACATTGACAAAGGGTTAATTCTATTTCTTCGAAACGGGGAAGGATATTGACAACATAAGCTTCGAGCGTTTTTAATCCACCGACGTTAACAACCGATTTGGCTATTTGAGACCCGCGATGTATAACCGGAAAGTAGGTAAATCCCAGCGCAGTAGGGATAGACAGTGATTCTTGGGCTGGCAGAGAAAGAGGAGAACCGGCGAAGAATAAAGTCGGCAATTTCGCCCAGTGGAATGAGTTAAGAGAAGGCGCTACTCGCGAGGGGTTGGCTCGAGGAAGTGTAGAAAAATCGCTCGAGTCAGCGTATCTCATTGACATCCGGCACCTTCTTCATCGGTCTCAAAGCAGAGGCAGCATTTGCCTCCCTCGGTCGACGGGAATCCCTTAGTAATCACGAGGCTCGTCGCCGCAAACTCCCTCAAACAAGCCGTTACTTAAAAAAGGACGAGAAAAAAAGGAAAACGCTAATTACCTTTGTCTCATTAATATTCACGACATTCGACCGCATCGTTATGCCTCTCGGTCTAATCCCCTTCCTCTTGTCCCCTGCGCCTCTTCCCGTTGGACCTTCCCGTATTCTTGGTCTTAACCAATCTCTCTCCCTCTTTTTCCTTTCTTCACCCTCTTTTACCCTTCGCGATACACCGGCCGGCGACGAAGAAGGATTACGGAAATTCTTAAATACGGAATCTCGTTGCCAGCCTTCAGACCATCGTGGAACTCGATTCTTTCGGTGTCCCGTGGGATAAGATTCACCACGGCCAGAGACAAACGTTTCTTTGTAACGCGGCGAAGCTTTGATTTCCCCGTAAACGACCCGACATTGTTCGCGACATAATTTCATTAGTCTTCGCTGGAGGATTCGCGATGAAGGGAGGGGTTCTCGAATAATTCTTCGGTGTAAGTAGTAATTCTTCAGAATTGATACGGAAATTTACCATTTAGTACAAATCCTTAAAAAGAAAAATTCACGTTTGACTGGAAATTTCACATCTTAAAGTCGAATTATATGGAATTACGTAATGAAGAAAGTAAACGAAATGTATCGAGATTAAATTCTTCACCATTTACATATCAATGATGATTGTGCTAATTAAAAGAGAATGAACTGAAAGTAACTTTTTGAACGATACTGCAGGCACTTGAACACGGAGCACACGCTGGACGACAGATCGACGGCGCAGGCCAGGGTTCAGATGCAAGTTGTCTCGCAGCTAGAAATTCAGTTGCAGAAGGAACGGGACCGGCTAACTGCCATGATGCATCATCTGCACGTGGCGAAACAAATGGCTTCGCCCGAACCACCAAAGTCCTCCGAGTCATCGGTGAGTCTTCGCATTACCAAACATGATCGTTATAGAATACATTAAATAATAAAATTCCAAATTTTGCATATTGAAGCAGTTTCTGTATAGCGCTGTCCAAGCTGTGCTCGACGCAATAAGGACTCTCGTAAAGTAGCCATTAGAAACTGTTCGATCGAAAGTTACCAGGAGAAAAACAATATGTCAGCGTAAATTATAGGGATGGTACAAGTCATATACGAGCGATATGGATAGCAATAATCGTAAGGTGGTAGGTTATGCGGTTCGGTACGTGGAACGAACGCTGTATGGGGCCAGAATCCGGAAAAACGTTTCCTAACGATCGTGTCGGGATGGTAAACTCTTCTGGCAGCACCGTTCGGTAGTCGTAAAGCCAGATTTTCACGGAGCTCGGAGAATTTTACGAGCTCTCGCCGCGGCTAACAACAACGCCAGTTTCAGTTTTAACGCGCCGCCGAGTAGACTCGCTAATTTATACATAAAGTTTGCATTAATAATTCATCGGGTCCTCGTTGATTTTATATCGCCTTAATTAAAACCTCTAACAAGTCCGACAGTCGGAGAATACCAATATCGCATTAGCCCTCTCTCCGTGCGGCTGCGTGGCTCGTCCTCTCTGGTCGACTTAATTATTTTAACGCGAAAGGGAGGAGCCGCCCCCTTCCCCCGCGCTCTGCTCGGATCATCTCTGATATCGAGACCGTACTGCTGGAATATATTTCGTATCAACATATTCGAATGTGACTTGTTCATTAATAAAAAAGAAACTTCCAACCTTATTATAACTTTTTATAAATCGGCATAAAACAATGGATATGCTGTAACGAATTATATTACCGGGGATAGCTCTACACGTTCTTCTTTTTCCTCTTTTACATTAAGCAGATACCTTTAATTGTATAAAAAAGCGTATTTTAACTTTTTTAATAGGATTTACCAAGGCTACAGAAAAAGATAACGTTATTTTATTCTCTCTTTTTTTCTCATAATTCCTAAAAAGTCAAATTAATCAGCAGTGTATGTGTACAGTAATTTTTCAGCTTTATTATCTGATTTCAAATTCAAGGCTGATTTGAAAGCCTAATGCATTATTGTAGTATTGTGTAAAATATAATACATTTTCAGTTTATGGCTTCCGAGTTTATGGATTACTCGTCAAAGGATTTCATACACTCGGAAATATTTATTTATTACGATATTCACTGCATTTCATGATATCAGATGTTTGAGAGAAATTCAAAGAAAAATTGAGCGTAAACTTATGTATCAATAACCTGTAAAAAAAAACTAAACCTATAGATTTGTGACAAAATACACATGAGTGCAAGAGCAACCAAAAAGCTTGATGAATTCTACAAAATGATCGTTCGTTTAAGGTTTATTAAAGAATTGAAAATCGTCTATAGAGTAGTCGAAATCCTTCAAACAATGGCTCTAAATACTTTCTCCAAGTATACAACGTCTCATTCTTTTTTCAGACGGGTTCGAGTATACCAAAGTTAAATCTCTCAACCGCCCTAATGAGCCAACCACCGCCGAATTTCGGCGTCTCTCAAGTGTCTCCAGTCTCAATGTCTGCATTGGTGTCGGCGGTCAGGTCGCCAGCAGGTGGACAGCTGCCACCTTCCGCAGGTGGTGCGCCTATGCCACCTATTCCCAACATGTCAAACATGTCTGGGATGCCACCTTTGCCGAACATGCCAGGTAGCATGCCTACGATGCCAACGATGCCAAGCATGGCAGGGCCCATCAGACGACGTATCAGTGATAAATCCGCTCTTTCCTTGGCAGGAGGTAAGGTCATCTCGTATTTTCTGTCATCTTTTAATTTCACGATTATATTCTATCTTTCACGTATTTCTGATTAGTAAGTTTCTTGTCATGGACCGGTCAGGAGTATCGAAAAATCGTGTTTGACATTGTTGAAGTTGTGCGTTCTTCCGTTTTACCTGCGATAAAGAAAGTGGTTAGCATACAAAAGATACCGGTAATCAATTTAAAAGTAATATGGATAATTGTCGATGAGATTCATTAACACTTTATTGAAAGAACCATTTTTCAAATGTGTAAGTTTAAGAGATATATGTATAAGGAAAGAAAGGATTAAAATATCGTCTTGAGAAAGGTGAAACGAAAGATATGTAAATTCAGAAATTGAATACTATTCGTAGGACTGTATGACGAGGGCACTGTAAGGCGCAGAGTAGCCGTCGATAGATCTGGAATAGATATTAACGAAGGTAACGATTTAACCAAAATTCAGTCGGGGAAACGTGCGACCCGCGAAATGCTATTTTTGTCTCGCTCGCCGATTTATTTCTCAATCTTAATCTAAAAAGATACGAATAAAGCCGTATACACTTGAGTTAACATAATTTCACTGAAGATGATAGTGAATTTATGCTCCGAATTGAGAAACAATATTTTAAAAAGCATTTCCCGGCTCGTCCTTGTCAACTATGCCCCGACGAAAAGAAAATCCTGTAGCAAATGCTCTTTACGGTCCTCTCTTGATCTCGTGCCTTTTTTCCTATCGTAAACTCTATCACACGCACAGATTTATTCACGGTAGCAACAATGTCACGTGAGCTACAGTGTTCGAAACCTTGTTGGCGACGAATCTAATAGGTACATAGAGTGCGAAAGGTGTAAAACAATTAAACCAAGAATAATAGTCAAAATAAACCAAAAAGAAAGAAAAGAATAAAATATATAAACGAGCATAAAACAAGAAACAAAAAAAAAAGAAAAGAAAAAAAAGAAAATGAACAAAAATTAATGAATTTCTAAACGTACGCCAGTTCGAACTTCTTTCTTACCGATGCTTCTGTTGTTTCCTTATTTCTTGTGCTGCCCGCCCTCCCCACCGTGTAGGGCTGCCCTACATGCTGGAGCGTGCTGGCCTTGACGTCCAACAAGGTACTGTCAACCTTCTTTCCACGCTCCTTTGGTGGCTTTAAGGATTTTCCTAAAGGGTGCACCCTTTGCATGCAGGAAGAAAACTTTCACCTCTTTCAATCCCCTTACTCCTCTTCTGCCCTGTAGAATAGAGATTCAGATACTTCAATCGTCATCCCCGATTTTCTACAAAGAGGGATGAACGAGGCTTGACAAGAAGTATCCGTTTCTATCTACCCTAAATCATATCCAATCGCTTCTTGCTTAATCTTTGATCTAGTTTTAAGAATGTCGTACATAGTTTTGATTCGATATTTGTTTTCTGAGCATGCGATCGAATACAAGCTGATCCCCTTTCGTTTCACACGAACGTCACGAATTGTTTATTTATTGTTTTGTTTGGAAAAAAGAATAGAAAAGAACTAAGTACCGCGAATTAATTTTGCAACAAAAATCAAAAATATGAACACATAACGTTTTCAAATAATGGCTTTTCTAAGAATTTTGCTGACAACCATCTCTTTAAACGGTGCTTGAAACATTAGCGTACTGCTTGTTAGTTGTAAATTTAAGTAATCATCTGAGACACGCTAAAAGAGATGGTATCGATGAATTTTCACCCCTCGGCCGCGCAAGGGTTCCGCGTAGCTCTTGCCGTTTTCATACTCATTACGTTTTGAAAAATGAAACAAGCGAAGCTTCTTGGTATATTTCAGAAATTCAACGAAATAGGGAATTTTACAAGAACGCCGATGTCAGACCGCCGTTCACGTATGCATCATTAATCAGACAGGTGAGTGAACCATTCGATACGCATTAGATATATTCCTTTAGCGTTCTGATTAATTCAGATATCGAATGAATTGTCCCCTAAGAGCGCCCCCTTTTAGATTTAATTTTCAAGGGAACACTCAAAGAAACCGGTGAGGATTACTTTACACCTCCCATCTTTGTAAAATGATAAATTGAATTTTGGGAATTCTTCTGTTTTCTTTTTTTCACAGTCGATCATCGAGTCGCCGGAGAAACAATTGACGCTGAACGAGATCTACAACTGGTTTCAAAACACATTCTGCTACTTCCGGCGCAACGCAGCAACGTGGAAGGTATATCTTTTGACTATAATAAAGGAAAAATATAACAAGCGTTAAGCAGGATGCAGAGAAATGTAAAAGATCAAAGAAAAATGAAGGTACGACGGTCATCGAATTTAAAGTTCGATTCTTTCTCGAAACGAGTGTTTCAGTTCATTCGAATATTCGAATATCGAACATTCAATCTCGTTTCAGAAGAACGATTCGAGGATGTTATTTTATTATAGAAGCGATCAAGTTGAATTATAAAAATCTTCGCCGTAAATAATTGATCGGAAGCGTGAAAATATCGGGAAAATTTCGTCAAAACGTCCTCGAACGATTCGGATGCAAAAATCCGCCGCGCTGCCATGCATTTAGGAAGTCTAAAATAATTTTCTCCTCTAAATGGATGAACTCAGCGTGGCACGAGTTATGCAACGTTTGATTGCAAGTCACAAAGACGAAATGACTGGTCGTGCAATTTGCATTTACGAGCAGATTAAGCTGAATGCGTTTTAACTAGAAAGGATGAGCTTTCAAGAATCTCAGATAATCTTACGTATTAATTTGAATTAACAGGCTAAGTGATGTGCCAAGCAGACGAGCTGGTAACGATAATTGTGTTGCTTTCCCGATTTAAGGGAGAGACTCGGTAACATGTGAAATATTACATCGTATTGCGATTCGTTTGTCATTTATCAGAATGATTTCTGTTTTTCCATCGTATCTTTTCTTAGCCAGCAGTCTTGCAGCCCGTAATTAAAATCTTCTTGGGAGACTGTTACTCTAATTAGGACTTAGCAATGATCTGACACAATATTGCAATAATATAATTTTTGACTGAAATCATACGGCGATAAATCACAATTAAATCGTAATATGATAACATATGATACGCTTGTTGGCAAGAGTGCGCGCGCGCGTGTGTTTTTTGCGTGTGTGCGAGTGAGCGTGGAAGTAATCGACGTTTGCCATGAAGCTTCGCCTCGCATGGTTATGTGTATCTGAAAATTTTCAAAGCAACCACAGGTTTAACATCGGCTATCACACAGAGAGGAGGCAGCCAGATTCAACGTCACAGGATCCACGTTTTCCACGTCAGCGGAGGTCGTAACCTTCGGCGCGATCTTCTCGTACAGTTCTTCCTAAATTTCTTACACCTATATACTTTTTTCATTTTTTTCTGATTTTCCTTTTCTTTTTTTTTTTTTTTTTACTTCTTTTGGAATTTTGTACGGCCCTGCGGCATGTATGATTGTTGTCGTTGCCCCTAGACTTAGATGACTAGCTGTGCATTAACGATAAAGGAATGCCACATTATACCGTGTATCTTTCGATTAATCGTTTTGGTTCGTTATGTCCTCTTACGGCCTTGTCATTGCGCGACCATCGCCGGGTATCCTTTGCTACTCACACACGACGTTACTTACTAATTCACTCATCAATCAGTTTCTCGGTTTTTCCCGGTGCTTTCCTGTTCTGTTCGAGCGGTTCGTTTGAGCCGTTTCTTAAAATTCAAGTTAGAGACAGGCTGCCACTTTAAATTTTCCACGATTTTATTTTCTACTAGCGCGTATTATTATTCCTGCTAATTATTACAGTCGGAGTGCATTAAAGTGATAGCCTGCAAGATATAGACATGTTCCTTCACAAAAAGACACGATACAGCTTGTCTAAATCAGAGCCAACAGAGATAATAGAGAAAGAGTCTCGTAATCCTTTACCTTCTCCGAGACAGACAAGAAAATCTCATCCATCCTCGTCTCATCTCAGCGTGTATCGGTTGTATCACCATCATCATCGTCGTCATCGTCGCCATCGTTGTCTTCGTCGTCGTCGTCGTCGTCGTCGTCGCCGTCGTCGTCGTCGTCGTCGTCGTCGTCGTCATCCGACGCCGGGGATGACGGAATGCCGCCTGTATTAAAAAAAAAAAAAGAAAAGAAAAGCCAAAAAAGATACAGAAAAATTACACGCCATCGAATCGTGTTCCCCGATCGACAGCCGGCCTCGCGATTGAGTTGGCTTCGTTCGTTTTTTGCGTTGCTTATTTAGTCTGTGTATTATTTTGTATAGAACGCAGTGCGACACAACCTGTCTCTCCACAAATGTTTCATGCGAGTCGAAAACGTGAAAGGCGCCGTATGGACGGTGGACGAAGTGGAGTTTTACAAGAGACGTCCTCAACGCGCTTGCAGCACGACCGGGTACGTTGCCCCCGTCCCACCGACAAAAAAAAATTCTACTGCCGCGTTTTTTATACTCTTTACTACGTCTCTATAGATCTATTTACCTCTATATATATATTTACGACATATATTATATATATATCTTATTTATCTTTTTCTATCTTTTTCTATCGATATATTCATTATAATAATCTTCCCCCTTGGTACCCCCTCTCAAAATGGTTCTACCAACAACAAAAACCGGTTTCAGACCACAATCCGAAATAATCGGCCTCGGTCGCATCCTGTCTCTTTATATCTTCTTCTCCTTACGTCCCTTGTGTTCCCCCCTCTTTGTTTTTTAATATAATAATATATATATATTTTTATATTTCTAAATATTCTTCTGTCTTCTGTCTTTTTACATATTTATATAGATATTTATATAGATATATTTATACAATACTCTCTCACTTATTCGCTTTTACTCTCTAATTACATACTCGTACCGCTAACCCCATTTTCCCACGCCCATTCATGTTTATACTTGTCAAGTTTTTTACTATCTTTTTAACTTTTATATATATATTAATATACGTCTTTTTATACATTTTTATATATATACATTATATATATATATATCGATATTTCTATATATACATTTATAAATATTTAATAGTGTTTAATATTCTATTTTTTATATGTATACATATTTATATATATAGCTTCTTTTATATATATATATTCACGTATTTTTCATAGCTATTTATATATATATACATATTAATAAGGTTTTTTTAATCTGTGTACGCTCGCATAACGCGTGCGTGCGCAAGCCTCATATGTATGTATACGCACATACACGCACGCTCTTCTGTGCATTTGTTTATCTGTGTACGATATATATATTTCTTGATTACCTACATATCGTGCCCTATCCTCACTTTTTTAAATACGTATATACCTAGTATATCTGTAGGTATGTTTCCAGACCTTTTGTGTACCTCATGCGTGCGCATTTCTCATACGTATAGATTTGTGTGCGTGTGTGTATATATAAACCATTTCTTTTTTCTCATACACCTGTGTACGCCATGATAATCTGTATTATCTGTAATTCGCTTGCGTCGTTTGTCCGTACGTCTGTCTCTGCTAACATCGTTCTTCCCGAGATACAATCGTTCAAATTTCATTCTTCTAAAAAACCAACGCACATACCAAATTTCGTGTATTTCATAGAACGCGCGGAAACTTTGATCTTTTAAAATTGAATGATTAAAAAAGGCGAATGTTCTTTTCCTCTTGCACAATTTTAAACTCAGTTTCTCAAGAAAATCCTTATCCACGAATAGGAAAAATAGAGAAAGATAGAATTCCTTTTCACGAATTGTACTCGGGAAATTAGCTTTGTATTGTGTTTGGTCCCTCGTGCGTGTGATTTTTTTACTTGCCCGTCTCTCGTGTGCGATGGTAGCCGTCAGTATGAAGTGTGAGAACGTGTTGAAAGGATGCGTGTTCGAAGATCGTGAAATTCGACGATGAGGTGGAGGAGAAGGAGGAGGAAAGGAGCAGACGGGAGTGATTGTGCGAATGTGGCCGACTTCATTTTGCTCTTGTGTGAAAGAGTACCGTAGAAAACCGTGGTGTGTGCTTTTTAACAAGCATGTGGGCTTTGCAGCGACTAACCGACCGAGAATTGGCAGGGCCAAAGTCTCTCTGGCCCGAGTCTAGTCTCGAATACCCGGAAGCCGGATGCGGGATATGCCAGTGCAGAGTGAGAACCGCTGAATTGCACTTGGTCAGGTAGTGAGAGGAAAATCGTCTTACTACGTATATTACTTTACGTTTGTTTTTTTATTCTCTACCCCCTTCTTTGCGAGTCTGTGCTGTCTTTGTTATTCTCTGGGACGCCGGGATTCGATCGAGTCGGGGGCCCTTGCTCGATCATCGAATCCCTACTGGGTAGGAGAGGACGACGAGGCTAATTACGAGCTATTAACGGCTCGTGATCTCGTCTCACGTTTTTACGAGATAATACGACACGTGCATGAGATCGAGAGTCGCGATCGTTTTACGTTCGAGAAACGGTCGTGCCACTCGAGGGCAACGTTTTTCGTTAGACGCTTTAAGAACGTACGCAGAAAGGAGAAGAGCGTAGAGCTCAGCAGAATAATTGCCAAAAAAAAAAAAAAAGGAAAAACGAAAGACAAAAGGAAAATCGAAACGAAAAAAAAGTAGAAGCTAGAAAGGGAAGGAAACGTAACCAAAAACCAAACGAAATAAGTTTCAACAGCAACAAGCAGAAACAACCTTTATCTTTTTTACTCTCTTTTTCTCTATTTCTTGGTGGTCTTGTCTGTGTATACAGAACGCGATCCGCACCAATCTATCATTGCACAAGTGTTTTGTGCGCTATGAGGACGACTTCGGGTCATTCTGGATGGTGGACGACGCCGAGTTCGTAAAGCGGCGGCATCTGTCCCGCGGCCGCCCCAGGAAATATGACCCAACCCCATCACCCACTCCACCCCACCTCTCCGCACAGTAAGCACTACCACTTTTTAGAATTCTGCTGGCTGGCTGGCGCGACGTTCTGACCTTACCGCGGTATTCTCTTGTAACGCGGCGACCGGGACGTTTTCGCTTGGTCGTTGCCTACATGAACGAACCACTAAACGCCCTCTCGAACTGCTGCCTTTGTCGTTCAATCGCCAATCAAACGACCATTCACGCTATCTTCCATTATCTGTTACACAATAAAAAGAAAAAGAAACAAAAGATTCATTTCTACTTTAATAACGTTGGACGTTATTCGCGTGAAACGAGAATTATAGGAAAGTATATCGTTCGTGAATAAATTATACGTCCTGTCTGACGCAAAGCGGCTCATTCTACTTACTTAGCAGTTATCGCGCTCTTCGTGCAATCCTCTACATTGGAATTTCGAATATAACTCGTTGGAAAATGACTTCCAAGGCAGCAGGGAGTGGCTGTAAGCAGTTTATCCAATCCCTAGGAAACGAATTCCGCATCATGCCTGCCTCGAACGCCCTTAGAAATCCGTCTCCTCAGAAACCTAAGGATAAGTAGTATCCGTTCAAACCTTCCTTGATCTTCATCAGAGGTGCGCAATGTGCCATAGACTGGAACAAGAATGTTTTATTAACGCGTAATGTAACCTTCTTGGGTAATTTGGAACGAATGAAAAAGAGGAAGGAATGTCGGTTGCGTCCAATGTAAACGCAGGGGGGCAGGCAAGCTTTCGTCCAATTAAAATTTACAGCTGGTGCTTGTTAACGTTTAAATCTGCGCACCTCTGCTTGTGACGTCCAAAACAGCCCTCATATAGTACATCCCCGTATACGTCTCACTAGTACCGTAGCCCGAGGCTCTAGCACACCCGAGAGAGCTTAAATCCTGGACGATCCTGCAGGAGCCCAGCCACAGGACGATTGGTCCGTGCTGCAGGATCTCTGATGTGTTTAGTGGTTGCTCGCATGGATAATCAAGGATCCTAATATTCGTTCCCATAAGAATTAAAACAAAAAAAAAAAAGAATAAGAAAAAATACAGAAAAAAGAAAAAGAATCCCCCGTAAGACTATCCTTACCACTGATAAAAAAAAAAAACACTGTGCTTATAATTGTATGGTGCTTACGTAGTGGCGTTTGCAGTGTCTTGGGAGAATGTGAAAGTGTTTGCGTGGATAAACGTTTCGTTACCCTTCATTTTCAGATTTTTCTCCCTCTGTTTCGCTGTACAAGCTGGTTTACGATACGGCATCGCCATTAATTTCCTCTCATTTTTTTGTTTCCTTTTTTTGGTTTCGTTCGTTCGCAACGACCGTGCGTGAACGAAACGTTTGTTGTATCGTTTTGGGTTTTTTCTTCTACTTCTTCTTTTTTTTCTGTTCTTTTTTCTTTTCGTGTTTCGCTATTTTCAAAGAAACAGGCTGTAGCGTAGTAATAGATAGCGCAAATAAGTTGACGATAGAGTTCGTAAAGGGAAGGTGAAGCGCTTTTGCGTCATTTTCTTTTTTAATTAGCGTTTAATGAGAGGAGGCGTTGTTGAAGTATGTGTTTAGTTTATTTTTTAATGCCTCTGTCTCTCTATCTCTGTTACGGCGTTCACCGTTTTCTCTATTTCTGTTCCGCCTTTAGAACGCTTTTTCAACGTGAGAATGGTTTTCGGTGTGACTGATAATGTGTGTCAGGGCTACTCGCGCATGTGTAAATTGTGTAAATTAAGCGTCACAAACTGCAAAAAAAAAAAGATATCTCGGATGATACGGAATTCTCCATTCATCGCTACGACCACTCTCTTCTAACTCAAGGTACCTCACCGTTAACGTACTAACTTTGCAACTTCCGGTAATTTTTCTCTACTGTTTTAATCATCATCTTTTTAAACATTTTTTAACGTATTTTCTATTTCTCTCTTTTTATATACTCTCTTACACACTTCCAACTTTTCCTCTCTACTACTACTATATTACTTCTTTCTTCTCTTTCACTCTACTCTACTACTACAACTTTCTTCTCTTTACTTACTGCGCTCTTGGTCACTTGATAAACGGCTCTAGGCATTCTTTTGATTCTTTCTATATTTTTCTTCGCATGCAACCAATCTCTCTTGCAATCGTCACGTCGTGCTTGAACTTCGAATAAACGCGATATCTGTCGAATCCACTTGGAATATATTTTTTTATCGCTTTATCGTTTGCAAGAGAAAGCCTACTTTTTTCATACGACATTCGTCGTTTGGAAAAAGTATCATGTTTCTCGGTCGGCACTCGATGCCTGAACTTTCACGAAGGATTTCGATGGAAACCATAAAAGGGTAAGCACAGGTAAGCCTAAGAGCCGTTTACAAGCAACGACGTCGTTTCGTACGATAAAAATGTCGATGTATAATTTATTTCTAATTAGAGGAAAGGTTATATATGATATAACGAAACGGGAGCGCTATTTTTCGCAATTTTCCTCTATATTTTTTATCTTAACCTCGCTCAATCTCAACCGAGCAGATCGTTGGACGAGTGAGGAACGTAACCGGTAAATAGGTAAGGGTTTTCGAACTCTCTTTTCCATTCTTTTTTTATCACATTTTTACTATATATTATATATACGTGTGTACATTTTTTCATATTATACTTCTCTCTTTCTCACTTTCCATTTTCTCTATTTCTCTTTCTCTTTCTATTATACCTTTACATATTGAAACTCGATCACACGTGCACACATTGTACACACAAGCTCTATCTTTACCCGCCCCGTATCCCCGTACCCTTACCCCTTGACCTGAAACCTTTAAATTCTCGAGAAAAGAAATTTATTCCACCCGTATACATCGACACAAACTTTAATAAAAAAAATTATATATATATATTTAAGAAAAACGTGCTTATATACACGCGTTTCTATTTCAGGAAATTATCGATAGGCGAATCTCGACGATTACTAATAGAAATTTTCTCTCTCGATATGTAGGGGTGTCCCGTCAAAAAGTCCAACCCTGACGCACAGCCCGACAATGTACGGTGACGCATTAAATGCCAATCTCCAGGTAACTGTCTAAAAAATACAAGCAATTCCTTTTTTTTTTTTTTCGTTAAATTAACGTGGATTAATTGAAATCAATACATGACATAACGTATCTTTCGTAGTTTCAACGATTAGGTAAAGGAACGGAATATTCGTGACTAACCATCTAATGCAATTTGAGTATTTCCAGGCGGCACTCGGGGACTCTAATATGGGATTTCTAAACAACTCGATGTGCACGTCGACGACAACGAGTCCCGATAAGGAGCACGTGTTAGCCCATAACGATCTAATGTGAGTGAGTCTTTAACGTGCTAAGTTTACGTTCCTCTTTCCAACATGCCGAATCACTATTTCTACTCCGATCCTTCGAAATTATCGTTCATAAATGACCGAATATTTGCGAATTTTTAAACAAGATATCCATGACAAAATCTTAAGAACACAGAATAATTTTGTCTTACGATATTAGATGTCTTTCTTGGATAAAAGAAATAAAGTTTCTTCTCGATTATTAATAATGGAAATACATAAGGCATAATCTGCTGTCGTACCAATTTCGCTGAAAATCAATTAATTTGTGATTTAGTAAATCAACGATGCGTTAATATACGCGATATCGAACCTTGTTAGATAAATTTCATTTTGCAATTGCAATACTCGTACTCGTGTAATTTTGTAACTTCTCGTTCAACGCTTACCATAGTGGAGAAAAGAAAGTTTAAAATTGATTTTCACATATATACAGCCCTCGTGAAATATGTTAACGCGCTGTTTCACTTGTTCTATACGTCCTTACGTGTATCACATACGGTACTGTACATTATCACGGTTACGAAATTGTACTTAAAGATTTTTAATTAAATAAGGAAAAACAAAGATGGTTCAAGGAATATAACAAGAAAAATAGTACTTTGATTTTCTTCGATTTGGTAGATAGAACGTTTTGATTAAAAAAAGACGTATGAGTATTGGTAACTTCTGTACTCGACATTCTTCATCGTATTGGTAATATCGCACTGGCTCGTAAAAGTATCTAAGTCTCATAATCAACGTAATTCCATTTTAACCAATTATTTCCCTACCAACTACCTTGTAAATCTCCTTTCTAACGCGTTACTCAAACCCTCGTAATTCCAAACAGCCGAGAAACATTTCATCCAGTCGCGTTAATGAAAAAAGCCGACGATGAAAAAAACTCAAACCTGATCCCGCTAACCAAAAAGACAGCTTCCAAAAAAGATAGCGTCCCGAGGAAGATGGTGTCGGCATACGTAACCGAGCAGTTTCTCCGCAAAATCGACAGGTCACCGTTGGATGAACCAGCCGTGCACATAAAGCAGGAGGGTCAGAGCCCGGAGGGGGGCAAGCTCACGAGATTAATAAAACGAGAACTGGTTGACGCGCCGGCGGAGCAAGAGGGTGAAGAGGATCAGGTGGACGAGAGGGAGTATCCCGAGAGTCACGGGCACGATTCAGGACAGGACGAAGACATGGCCGAGGACCTGTCGATGGCGCCCGACATAATGACCCCGGAAGATCAGATCGAGGCGTAGTATCGTTCCTCGAGGAACGAATAGGTTCGAGCTGTCGCGTCGAAGTACGATCGTGATGGAAGAACGAGAAGAAGTAGCTTCTCTTCCTCGTCGATCGATGGCCAAGACCAGGGAAGCCAGAGGCGCGAATAATAATAATAATACTAATAATAATAATAATATGTAAGATGAACGAAGAGGGAAAAAGGAAGGTGTACGAAGAAGTGAAGAAGGAAAAAAAAATTGACGAAGATGAAGAAGAAGAAGAGGAAGACTCCGAAGAAGACGATGAAGGCCCCTAGGACCACCCAGCCCTCCACTCCTCCTTCGTAAGAGAATCCCCATTTATCATATCCAAGGCCGTGATACGTTTTATCGAGCGGCCCTTTAAAGGTAAAGGCAAAAGAGGAAGAAAGAATTAAAAAAATTAAAGAATATGAAACGTACTACTACTGTGTGCGTGATCGATCGCGACGAAACGTCGAAACGAGAATCGGCGAATATCGTGATATAGGCGGCGCGATCATTCGATCCATATCCTTACTCAAGCAATTGCGAACAACGATTGTATTTTCTGTTCTTCAATTCCGTTTCATTTCGGAACCGCGTATATATCTCTATATACATATATATATATATATATAAAATATATATACATATACATATAACACTCTCTCTCTCTCTTTCTCTCTCTCTCTTTCTCTCTCTCTCTCTCTCTTTCTCCTTCGTGTACATTGCATTAGCCAGTAAACCGAATAAGGGCGAAAAGAAACGAATTGCATCCGCGATCTCGCTCATAACGTCTCGGCGGATAATGTTAATCGATAATTCTTTAACGAACACACGAGAAAAAGAAAAGAGGGAAGACAGTGCTATCTATAGTCCCCGAGTAGTCCTCGCTCGTTTTCTACTTTCGTTATCGCGCCGGTGCTTACGTGTACGACTGCGTTTCTGCGTGTACTAATCGCGTCTATCTATTTTTTGGACCAATTCGAAGATACAGTAGATCCATCCTGATCGAATAAAAATTAATTTTAAAATTAAGAAGACAGATCACGTAAAGATCTCTACTCTTTATGGGAGAAATCACGTTTGACTTAGTCGAAATTTATTAGTTGCAAAAAAGAAAAAAAAAAGAAATGAAAAGGAAAGGAGAAAAAGAGACGCGTTGAATGGAACACGCAGAACGTCTCAAAGATAATAATAAGAATGGCGAACAGATAGAGAAGGCTGGAATTAAGTTTAAGGAATAAATAACGAAGCTGTGGTGATAGCAGTGTTCTGGGTACGCGCGGGAGTGACTGACGCTTTAGTCTTAAATATATCGTTCGTGGTAAATTAGGAATTTCGCGAGTATCAAAAGTCCTCCGACGTGATTCTAAAGGAAAAGGTACTTTCCCTTATATCAGACAACCTAAGCTTAAGAAAAACGTGTGCCGAGTATGAAACACGGCCGCGATCCCGGCGTACTCGTTCGCTGCTCTGTTGCTAATCACTGTATAGTTTAGGGGAAATTAAATGTAAGTAGTGTCGTAAACGATCGGCGATCATAGACGTCGAGATAGAACGTACACGCTCGTGCTAACGATTTTCATCATTTTACCCATTAGATATTTCATCGTTCGGACCTTTCAAGGGATAAATAACGAGTGATTGAAAATAAAATAAATTAAATAAAAAAAAAAATCGATCGAGCGATGATGAAAGTTTAGTAAACGAGATCGAGGACGGTCGAGGGGGCAAACGAAAAATGATGGGATAATAATAATAATAAAAAAAGCAAAAAAAATGAAGAAAGCGGATGCCGTGTGTGGACGCACTTATAAATAAATTAAATTATCATGTATGCATATACATATACATATATTAATACGTATACGTATCTCGGAAATTATAAGGAAATTAGATGTCGATGGCCCTGTTCTCCGTTTTCTATCCAACAGATCCTTGAGACAAACCCTCATTGAACCTTAACCTTTCCCTAAACCCGCGTAATCATGCTCGGTTCCGAATTTTTAGGAAATGGGACTGCGTCCAATTTTCCTGGACGGTAACTGTCGCGTCCAAAAATCGAAAGAACGAGGAAAATAAATGTTTGGGGGGCCGTTACTCGTCGATCTTCGAGCCCCTGGATACATACACGTTCACACTCACAAACACACACGCGCATATACATATACATAAACAGAGAAGTTTAAACGAAAGCGTGCTCAGGTCGGTACGAAAAGAAATTTTTGCCGAAGGCAACTCGTTCGCGAGTCGCCTGCTATCGAATCTAATTTATTATTTCAATGGTCGTTGACGTCACTAAATGTATGTAAAAATCGTGCGTGCCGTTTTTAATAGCGTCGCAGCGACCGGGAGACGATCGTGTGTGTGATATTATTCCGTTCGACCTGTAGCCATATATACACGGATGGTCTATACGTTTGTTTGTAATATTTTTGTAAATTAATTCGTTCCCGGGAACGTGTAGATAGGTTTAGAAGAATCGGGGATCCGTTACATTGTCAGGGTATTAATTGCTCGACGTAAGAGACTCTTCCTGAGTCGCTGTGGCGATTTGTGTTTAGCGTGTCAGTGACGAAGAATCGCGAGAAAAAAATAGGATAGGGGGCGGGGGGGGGGGAGGAGTGTTCGATCGTTCTCAGCATTTATCGAGCGACAGTAATCGTAAAAATCCCATCGATCGATATTGTCTTTCTGATATCTTTACCGTTTTATTTTCGTTAGAAAGATATTAATCTCGAGACGTCCATATTAGATCGACTCTAATTAGTAATATTAGCACGGCGAGAAGCATCGTGTCAATTTTTTATTAGCTCGGAATAAAATTCGTTCAATTTATTTCAAACTCATCGATCGTGTCGCTCGATTATCTGGAAATTAAACGAGACACAGTAGTCGCGATTATAGTTTCGTTTTTCTTTCTTTCTTTCTTTCTTTTTTTTTTCTTTTTTTCTTTCTTTGCAATTTGTCGATTCGTTCATTCCTGCGTGTTAGATACTCTGTCCATTCCTCATGTAACATAGTTAGCTTTTAGGACAAAAGTTAAGTTTCGCCCACGCGTATTATTTCATAATAATTGCCCTGTACGAGACATCCTTCGATTTTCTATTCTAATCCGGATCCATCATCATCATTCGACATCCGTAACTCTCGTTCGCGAGTGATCAGACAGTCTGATTAGAGAGAGAAAGGGATCAAGCGTGGAACGAGCGTGTATGCGAGTGTGTGTAGTTGTCGCGTGCGTCATCGAACATTGGATGCCAAAGAAAACGAAGACGTTAGTGAAAAATAAGAGAAAATGTAATAGGGAAACAGTGAAAAAGAAAAGACGTTTATAAGAGAAAAGTGTTCATGGAGAAAGTGAAATGTATCGCGTATGACCGGTGCCGTTTTGGGCTCGCTTTCACGTAATGCTACTATTACTAATCTAAGACTACATGTATTGTGTATAATGGATTTAAGGACACGATATAACATAGAAAGACTCTCCTGTAAATAGTTGGAAGAAAAATGGAACATTGTCGAGGCATTAGGGATTTGCGAATATTGCGTCACTCTGCGAATGAATGAGTTTATCGATAGTGTGCTATATAAAAGTCTATATATATAAATATAAATATAATTATAAATACACACACGAAGGAACACAACACACTATACACACGTACAATGCGTTGCGCGTATCTCCCGGCTGCATTTAATTTTTATTTTTAAAGTCACGAATTTCCGAAGAAAAGAAAGAAAAGTGAAAAACAAAGAAAAAACGACGACCGTTGTTGATTCTCACGAGCTGGCAGCTCGAACAGAAGACACTTTCTCGTTTTATCGTATCACGATTGGTCGTGTCGCGAATAAAAGATGAATGGTCAAGCGAAATAAAAGGAGAGAGAGAAAAAAAAAAGAAAAGAAAAGAACAAAGAAAATTTATGAAAAGATGGAGGACGTTTGATCGATCGATTTCGTATAGATACGAAGTTATTTAAAGTCGATTCACGTAGCACGAAGATCGTGATTATTTCATTTCACGAATGTTTCTTTTTTTTTATGTATAGTAGCCGCTGTTACCTTGCGAATAATTCTATATTGTACATGTTTAAACGTTCCCTGTTATGTTTGTTGTATATTTCGAATAGGTCTGTAAAGTAAAGTGAATTAACGAATGTTCGAATTTTTTTGTACGGCCGTAGGAAAGACGGGATTTAGCGTTACTATATTCACTGGTTCATCGAGATCTTCACATTTTATCGGCCAGATAATACTTCGCCTAGCGATTTATATTTCTTTGTTTTTCTACGTCGATAAATGAAAAAGATGAATCTTTTCGTCGCGTTCGTTGTGTTACGAAGTAATGACGAACCAGCGCGATCATATCAAATTAAAGGTATCGAGTGAACAGTGCTGAATCGATATTTTCGTTCGCTGAATGTTTCTTTCGTATAGATTCGAACGCTTTATATAGTAGTTATATAAAAAAGAAAAAAAAAAAGAATACGGTATCGCTATTTTCTACAAAAAAATCAATTCGCGAATTGAAATCATTGTTTTATAAAGTGTTCCCCATTGCGTGTGTTCACTTAAAATTTCCGCGAAAAAACACATGGCCGAATGGAAATTGCTTGGATCATTGGGACATGCGAAGAAAAATCTATTTTTTAATAGAAGAAGAAAAAGTGGAAAAAGTATGAAAAAACGACGTATACAGGAAACGCGTTCGAGTTTAGAACTTTCTTGTTCCTCGAACGATTTTTCGAATTGTTCAGTATTATCCTGTGCCGTATGAAAAACGAGGAAGTTCTTTATAAAAAAAAAAAAATAAAAAAGAAATCTGCAAAGATCCGTGCTCTTTAGCTCATTTGAAAATTTCTAGGAGACCCTATCTGTCTGGATTTATTTTATTAAGTATTGTATAATAAGTTGCCTTGTAAAAATGTACCGATTTTACCGAGAAATTAAATGTGTTACTAAAAGAAAACCAATCCCTGAACTGTTTCATCGACCTTTTTTTTCAATAAAAAAAAGGTAGCGAGATAGCAATTTATCGATTTATAAGTAGTCGTAATTGTAAGTAACGAGAGTTATCATTTTCACTGTACTTTCTTTGTATAAGACTGACATCGTTTGTATATGCTTACAAAGGGAAAAAGAAAGATATGATCTTGTTAGGTACGTCAAGATTTATACACGTAAATTAATGTGTCTACGATTATATGTGTTTAGATCACAGAAGGACTTATATCATACTGTAAATAGAACACTTAAGAAATCGCATTTTCTAGCTCGAATTAAGCTTTAGAATTAAGTCTTTATCTAATAGAATCGTCTTGAAAAGAATATACATACTTAATAAAACAGCAATTCGTGAACATGAGGATCCAAAGCTGTCTAAACTGTTTGTTTCCGAATTCCTTGTTTGTCATATTTAAATAAAAGAATTGCAAACAATTAGTAATCCGTTAAATTCTTTCGTCAAATATTGTAATCTCCTTTCAGTCGGTTTCTTTGCATAAGTTTCTTTAAACGAGCTGACGTTATCTATTACTGTATGTTAACTTACGATTATGGAATTCAAACCACTTGTTAGTATTATCATTATCGTATTTCATTACAATAAAAATATTTTCATCTTTTTTATTTTTCCATAAATTTGTTACCATCTGTCGATTTATGTTGCTCTCTGTTGGTAACATTGGCCCACTCTATTCTCGTCGGTACTGGCAAAGAGAAGTCTTTTTTAACTTTGGCTGATATCATATCGTAATAAGGTATGACATAATATATAACATACCAACATAGCGTAAAATAAAATGCGTAAAAAACTATTAAAGATTTATTTGTGTAAAATTATAGAACATTAAGCGAGTAAATTATTGACAGGTACTTAATTAAAGGGTAAAGAGCTATATATAAATCTGGTTTTTATTTACTCGTTACAAAACTAACTGGTATGTTAAATTAAATGAATGTAGTTGCTATAAAATATATAAAAATTTTTATTCATGCAAATTGAAAGCGCAAAGACATCTCTCTCGATGAGGAAAACATTTGTACATTATTTGAATATATAATGATTCACAACTTTCGATATCTTGCCACTTAAATTATAAATAAGAGACAAAGTACTTGTTACTACTAAAATATTTTCCTTTATTCGAGTAGTTTGTACGATTAATCATGGAACATTGTAAAAATAAATATTATAAATCGACTGCTATAGATGCTATTCTACGATCATCTCAAACAAGATCCTCGACGCTCTTCGTTCATTTATTCTTGCTCTAACTAAATTTTTCATTCGCTGCTTCTGTCCCCATTTCCTCCAATTGACTAGACGCCAAATCCAATTTCGAAGTCCACGATGGTTTCTCCATCTCTTGCGTGTTTACTTCCTCTATCAAGATCATCATCCTAATGAAAAATTCGTTCAATTTCGCTGCCGTGCCTCGTCGTAGCTTCGGAAAATTTCTGTCTACAATACAACGATATTAATATAAATTACACGATGATAAAATAATTTATTTATTCGATTCAGAGACCGGAACTAAAGTAGGAGATTAGATAGAATCGTGACATCTAGGTCTCTCGTGATACGAGTCCCACATAAATCGCGATTATTGATAATATAAATAGAACAATGTGACATGCTCAACGAATCAATATTTCTGGCGATCAGTTGTGTGATGTGCACGCTGGACAACAATGAATACTTATGCCAACTGGTTCACGGGAAATGGTCATGCCTTCATGAAATATGAAACAATCACCAACGAAGGATACTTATTCATTTTATGTTGGCAGTCGAGTTTATAAGTAGTTCCTCCTTTGTCAAGCACCTACATTGTTTGCAAATAGCATAGGATTAAAGTGGCAAGCAAACAAGAGAAATGCAATATCCTCTCTTTCGTTTACCGAGCCGATAGTTGAGAATATATTTTTAGATATCATTCATGGTGCATGGAAAGTCTCCTTTCTAGAAAGAACAATAATGTCGCGTTTAACAACCGAGTGGTATAAAATTACACACGAACGGTATTTCTAAATAAGATCTTCCTTATTGTAATTGCCGGTTCAGAAAAATCGATTCAGAAACACGATAGCACAATATTAGTCCAAAGAATATTACTCTTATTTCATAAGATCATTTAACCCACGAAGGTTGTTATTATCGGAAACAACGATTGTTTTATTTCACTGGATTATTTAAAGAAAGAATTTTTTTACAGAGTGTGAAAGAATTCCATCATATACACGCGTTACACATAATTGTTCTTTCTTAATGATCAGACTGTAGATTCTTACGCTGTTATGGGAAATTTCGAAATGCAAAAATGCACAAGACGCTCGTACTATTCAAAGATATTTACGATACGCAAAGTAGAGTATTCGTTTTAAAATATAATAAATGAAACTTCTTGCTGAATTACCATTTTCTTTTTTACCGTTTCATAAGAATATACCTAATTTGCATAAACACTCGCAATCTACGAAAAACCTAGAGGAGTCGATATAAGAAAACTAAAATATAGAAATCTTGTTTCTTTTTTTTTTTTTTTTAATATTTACTGGAAGGATAAAACGAGTTCTTGATCCATATACTCTGTTGCGTGAGCGCAGCCATGAACCTCTTCGTTATCAAGCTTTGGCCCTCAGGTGTCATCGGCCTCAAACGACTAATAAATCGCAGAAGATATTCCAACAAATATCGATTAGGGCTATGCAATTTTTCCAGGCATCTTTGAGGTTTCGAATTCCAGACGACGATATAGCTCAAACTATCGACGTCTAGCAAAGGATGTTTCAATGTCTCCAGCCATTCAAATAATAATCCTGACAGAATATACAAGTCAGCTTCCATCTGAAGCCTCTGCCATGCCGTAGATCTATGATTTAGATCCATCTGAAAATTATCACAAGACAATTCACTTCCTCGGCACTGAATATCTTAATTCGAAATAAAAACGATCCTTCAACCTGATAATCCTGAAGACGTTTCTTCGTCTTGTCAGATAAACTGGCGGTGTCTTTGATCAGAGCTCTGATTGCTTCGTCGGTGTTCACGGTTTCCAGAGCTGTATTTTGAGCAGCAGCTTTTAAGTTTATGTGAGATTGAATTTCTTTGTAGCAGTCGTTATCTACGAGATCCTGACCGTGAATTCCATCACCTAGGACGTCGTCCACGTAGTTGTCATCCAACACTATAAAAAGGTAGTGTTCTTTTTTATCTAAATTAAATTTTATGCTAATTTAATGATTTTATTTTAGTTTGAAGCACCTGGAAAAGCTGAATCGCAGGATGGACTGTCCGGAGATGTACAAAATACGTCGCTCAATCTTCCAATATCATCGGATGTTCCCCTTGAAGACGCTTGGCTACCACTTGCACACGCTTTCGTCGTACCTGGATAGTGGACAATTAGAAAATTCGCGTAAATTATTAAAAATTTCTAATTTATTTGACTATTTGAAATTTAGTTTTCCTTTAACTTCTTACTGGAACAGTCGTAAGAATCGGCGAGTGAGTCAGCCCACGAGTAAGAGTGTTTAATATTGCCTTTGTTATCTCTAAACTTTTCCAAAACGTGAGATATAAATTTTCTCGTGAAACATGTACTGGAAATAGTGTACTTGATTTCACACGGAGAATTGTCCTCTTGACAATCGCACAATTGAAGGATTCGTTCACAAATTGTGAATACGATCTAAAAAATAATTTATTGAAGAGATTTAATAGGATTAATTAGAATCATTTCGTTGTTCCTTCGATATGTCGTCTTATGCCAAATCCATCTCGATGTTCTCGATTGTTTTTTAGTATGTTTGTTAAATATCAAATTCATCGATACAATAATTATTTTATTATAAGGTGCAGTTAGTCCAGAAAAATAATATTCTCACTTAATATCTTAGAACACTAAAGTTACACTGCCTCTGTATTGATCATAAACATTACATATTTTATTTATGCCTAGTGTGTTTGTAAATGAGTAACCAAGAACAATACAGCGATTCTTAGTGTGACTCGTGTATTAATTTATTTTAAGACGATGAATATGCTATAGCAAAAATACAATAAAACATTAATACAAAAACGTTACTACTGAATAGTCTGGTCGTACGATATTCAAATGTAAATTTGTATAATCTATGAATTCGTATATTTATGACATTGACATAAGACGTCTGTGATTATTGCAATGCATAAAAGAACCTTTGGAACGTATTTGAATGTACGTTGTTCGTATCCATGTAGTACGTTGTGTTGCTTTTTCAGATGCGATTGTAGGCTGCAAGGCTTACGATCGCCTATTGCGCTATTCAAAGGGAAAACTATCATCTGTGGAAGCACAAAGTGCTCGAATTCTTGGATGCAGAGAATTTGTCCCCGTGTCTGTATCGCGCACGGCCGCTTCATACGAACAAATCGTATGGCATCGTTGGCCCGCACACGAAGACTGTAAATAAGGTAGCACGCGATCAGAACCCCAGTTCTGCCCAGCCCTGAAAAAGGTACATGTCCTTTAAACTTGTCTAAACTATGTATGATTAATCGCTTGGTGGAGATTCAGAAATTTCCATATTTTATTTTTGGAACCTGCACTAGCCCAAATCCATGTTAATTAAAGCTTTGAATCTGTTCCAATAGAAAAAGGAATAAAATATAATGAAAAACTAATAAAAATATAATTACGATTAGTATAAGAATTATAAATACGAGCAAATATAAGAAATAAATATAAACACAGTGTGGTGGTTATTTTAGAAATTTAAAATATTCTAAAGTCTATATTTACTTCTCAGTAATGTTACCGAGTTACAAACGCGTGGTAAGATGATATTCCAATTTTAAGGAAAAGAATTTTACAGAATTTATTACGAATTATTGTCAACTGATAAACCGATTTTCTAGTTTTCACAGGATCAGTTTAGAACCTGTACTAGCCGAAATCCATGTTAATTGAAGCTTTGAATCTATTCCATTAGAAACAGGAATAAAATATAATGATAAACAAATAAAAATATAATTACGATTAGTATAAGAATTATAAATACGAGCAAATATAAGAAATAAATATAAACACAATGTGGTGGTTATTTTGGAAATTTAAAAAATTCTAAAGTCTATATTTACTTCTCAGTAATGTTACCGAGTTACAACCGCGCGGTAAAATGATATTCCAATTTTAAGGAAAAGAATTTTACAAAATTTATTAGTTCGTACGTTTACGTTTGAACAACCTTACGAATTATTGCCAAGTGATAAGCTGATTTTCTAGTTTTCACAGGATCAGTTTAGAAATTGATAAGCTTGTAAAATCTATTGATTCGAGCGTTCACGTTTTAATAATGTCACGAGTTTTGCTATCATCCTGGACAAATGAAATATTTATCCTTAAAGGATAGGTCGGGACTGCTTATCGATCGTGCCTAATTCGGGAAATAAATTACGTGCTCGTGCTCGTGCTCGAGCCATGAATCGGAAGCGGAACTCGTAATCGTACTCGGTCTTGTTTCCGGGGTTAACAAGAGTTATGACGTGCCCGACGTGTAACCACTTGATAATAACCATAAACTGTGTTTCGTCCGTGGATGTCCGTGGATATCGTAACACGTATCCATGATTCGTAATTAAGTTGCAGAGCGTGCATACAAGGTACGCGTGGAATTTCGACTATTCAATTAAATCGTCGCTTGACAACGCAACCAGGCAATTCGTTGATCAAAGAATTCGATATATTCCTGGTGATAAGCCAGGTTTTCGTGCATGGAACGGACCGTGGAAAATAAATTATTTCACTGACAAAAACGTTCTCGTATAATTACAGTATATCGTGTTATATGGGAACTGGGATACCTTCGTGTACGTAATGATCAGGTCTGTAGTTTTACAAGGAGCTATCCTTGCGTCGATTTGTCATATGCGAAGAATATGGAGAATATGAAGAAAATGTAATTTTTATGATCGTTAAACATGCATGGCCTGCAGGACCTTGTTATCGAGGAAACAATCGATCGATACGATCGAGCTCAAGTTGCATCGAGGTTGCCGAACCTCTTGATGGAAA
The DNA here is from genome assembly GCF_014825855.1 of Bombus pyrosoma. Lineage (NCBI taxonomy): Eukaryota > Metazoa > Arthropoda > Insecta > Hymenoptera > Apidae > Bombus > Bombus pyrosoma. The sequence continues at coordinate 5,519,446 of NC_057782.1, forward strand.
CAGAACAGTTATTCAATTATATGACTGTCATATATTATAATGAAAGACAAAAGTATTCGTATGTAGAAATAAAAAGTAATATTTCGTATGTTATTAATTTTATTAAATATATTCAGTATATTATATCAAATATATTTAAATACGTGCAATTGTACATTATAAGTACACAGGCACTGAGCAATAAATGTAACTAAAGTAAATTAAAATTAAATTGTGTACATCTGTTACCATAAGTTTCTGTGTATAATACATAGCGATATTTGTGTATATCCAATAATATAGAAAATGTTGCTATTCGTATTTCACCATTTTTACTGTATGAATACTTTTGTCTATCCCTGTAGCCTCATACATGTGAGATATTTTTATGAGAAAGTTGTAGGGTTGAATATTTGCATGTGTTAGTTACGATACGTAAATTATAGAGACCCGATGTTACGCCCCAATTTCTTATCATTACTTATCTATTATTCGTGCCCATAAATTTGGTTAAAGAACTGAAGTTAACGAACGTTTATGGTTGGAGAACACGCTTCTATCTAATTAGCGAATTAGTCATGTAAGAAAGAGTGCTAGAACTTTTACAGTTTTATCTAACATTAGATCAGAATATTGTTTTATGTGTTAATACTAAAATCGCCTGTAATGTACGCTATGTTCGTTAGATTACTTTCGATGCAATAGCGTTTTTCTATCGTTAGTAAATTTAGTAAATTTCAGAAAACTGTCTCCTGTTTCAATTTCATGACAATGCTATTCTGGAAACGTTGCAAGTCTATTTCTTTGTTGAAACAAGTTCAAGTTTGAGATATGAAAATTCTGCAAATAGAAATTTATTTAATTGCAATAGAAAGTACCAGAGTAGGATTGAAGCTATACATATTTATATAAATAGATGTAAGTACTTCTGATAACTTAATTGAAATTATTTTTTGTCGATATAGATATATTTTTTTCCAAAACGCTCTTTTAATACGCATTTCACACGTATTAATATCAATACGGTATGTCTATATTTCGGTATGTTTATATTTACACGAGTGTGGAAATAAAATACATATTCCTATTTATATGCTCACCATTATAGATGATCATAATTTAGCTGCGGATATCTGTGTATTTATGAAAAATAATATACAAAGATATATAAAATACCTGAAATAAAATATTCGTCGTAAAATGTATAGCCTTCTATTTAGATTCCACATATTTAACTGCGTACATATAAATATAGATCTGCATGGAAATAAATAAATATATAATGAAAGTTCCAATCCTGTAAAAGTGAATATCAATTCCGCTAAAAGCAACTGCATGTTTTTAGCAATTACATAAACAGAAAATGTAAAATCATCATTTCGACGAATCCAATATTTCTAGTATTAAAGAATAATACGAATTTGTTCTCTTGCTTTATAAACTGAATGGAGCTTTTCCATATGAACTGGGAATAATAACAGACCACTCCTACACTACCTATTTTCTCCACGTAGCCCGTACAACGTATAATTTTTGCGGTCCTCAGCCAAAGGTTTAAGAAAGATCGTAATAAATGCGAAAATTCAGATGCACCGGGTTAACACAGCGTGTTGTAGCACGCAATGCACCAAACAGGTCTCGTTCTGGATGAACGCGTCTCACACGTGGCTTAAATCGATACATTCAAAGGTTAGAAATCGTCGGTTGATAAAGGGTGGGCGTGTGAAAGTAAAAGAGGAACGTTTAAAACATCGATGACTTCATTGTCTTGAATTAAAAGGCTTATTTAAACGATGATGATAGGAGGAGCTGCACGTTTCTGTTCGCGATAACATCTTCCTATAAACTCTTCCACGCCAATCCTATCAATTTAAAAAGATAATGACCGCAATTTGAATTAAGAAATTGAACAAGGATCGAAGATAATTTATTGGCGAAAGGGGACTGTGTAAAAATAAAAATTGGGTCGGTGCGTCTATCGAAAAGAATCGATTTACCGGCATGACAATGAATTGCCACTCTTCCCTCTTGCACAGCGAAGGCCACGACCTTGACCATGTCCAGAAGTTTGCTCATGGTCGCATCCCCGTAGTCCTTCAACGCGAAATTGTAATAGTAAACTGCAACAAATTACCAAATCGTAATTACGTAATTGTCATCTTTTGGTATTTAAGGGGAGAGAAATGTGATTCGAGAAATAATATTTATATGACTGTGGACGAAATCGAGTTTTGTTTCGTCTGCATGGTTACACGATTCTGCTGCATTGCATGTTACAGCTAAACTTCTTCGATCTACCTCACCAGAACCGACGCTGATTCCTATGAAACTGTTTTACAAGTTTAGTCTTCATTTACGTATAACTCAGTTTCGTCACGCGGTTAAATATGTAATTATTATTCATGTGATTCCTATATTTTAATGCTTTTATTGTCCTTATTGTCCATTCTATTTATCATATTACTAATCCTTTCTGAATTTAATATCCCTTGTGTTGTGGGAAAAGATTTTCTCTGACATTTTTATAAAGAAAAATTTATAATGCACCACAATCGGAACCATTTTACCGAAGACAAATATATTTACAGTTAATTGAATTAATATTAATTTAATTCACTTCACAAAAACATAATATTGTATGTACAAAACCTGAATCATAAAGGAATTAATATTAAGTATTAATTTTATTTTGAGGTACTTTTCAACACTACGTAACTTATGATCGATCATGTATAATATTTATTCAAATAAAATATGAACCTTTCGAATTGATCAAGTTTCATACATTTTTATGAAATGTGTAAGTGGTTAATATCCGCTCCTTTCAAAAAAATTATTGAAAAGTAAATGATATAAATAATCGGTTATTTCGATGTAAATTTTTTATAGTATTTTCGATGTCATCTCTTTTTTCTACTTTTCAATTTATGGAAACTTCATAATTGATTTTTTTTATTCGTACATTTTAATTAATCAGGTTCGTATGATGCAATGTTTCTCTTTTATTTTTGTGTTTACGGTTGAAGCTATTGTTTTAACGTTCTAATACCTACTGCTATGTTTCATGAAGACATTCGGGTCATAAGTAAAACCACTTTCTTCAAGGGGACCACCGCAGCTTGCATGCTCGCCAGGCGTTTGTAGGTTTATTATGGTTTTTATACTCCACCCTTGAAACTGTGCGATTATGTCCTTTTTTATTATCTGTGCGGTGTTCGGTCGTGCCATCGCGAGTACGTCGTCTGTCACCCTGAAGAATTATCGACCCTTACATCCCTTGCTAAACCTCCAAGTTCATGACACTAGTCACTTTATTTGATCAAACAGAATTTGGACTTATTACCATTTTGAAGTCATTACAAATAAGAAAAAAGGAAAAATCAATGCAGAAGAAAATCAGATCCATCATCGTTACTAGAGAATTTCAATAAATGCTGCTGATCATTTCATTCAAACAAACAGATGTTTCTGCTTTGGAATAATTATAATTTTTTTAAAAATCAATTTAAGAGACAATCGAATTATTATTATCAATATTATAAGATTTCAATGAATAACTGTCCCTAATTATTTTATTTAATCAAACAAAACATATTGTTTACAAGTACAGTAGAAGCTTGGGTATTCGAAATTAATTTTAAATTAATTAATGTCAAAATAATTATTATGACACGCTGTTCACGTAATAACTTTGTTAAAATATCTTTGTATGAAAAAAAATTATTCGTTTCAAAGCGTTTTAGAAATCTTAATATCAAACGAGAATAAAATCATTTGAGTGAAAAATAATTTCTTTTAATTTTTACATTTGTTTTCAAATAAACATCCCTAAATTTTCCATTAATCGGTCCAGTATTCTGGTAATCGAGATTTTACTGTAATTAAAATTTAAGAAAGTTAATTTACGACTAATATATTAGATTCCGTGACAAGATTAATTCCGTCTGTCCACGGTAGTCTATCGCGTCGTGATATTAATCGATTCAATTTCTCTTCGGAATAAAAATAAAAACGAACAGATTTGCAAAATTGTAGTTCGACATACGGATACAAAACAGGTGTTTTATTATACGCGAGTCCGCGAATATGAAAAATGAAATTTGAATAGCTTTCCATAAATTTTTATCGCGACCTTACCAATGCGAAAATATGTTCTGTATCGCCATGTGCACTGGCGGCCACGCTTTCGAGTTTTCATATTTGCATCTAGAGCCACCGCAAAAGATCGCGCACTGTATAGCCTGCGGCGTGAATTTTCGCAAATTTTCGGAGAATTTATTGTAACCAGCCTGGACCTCGCACAGATCCACTTGGCCCGCTTGAAAACCTGCTGGTACCAGTGAACTTACATCCATTCTGCAAACAATGTTTTATTGTTCATTTACTGCTTATAATATGCTATAGTTCTCTTGGACACATTTATAATTCAAATTAAATTTCAAACTTTAAATTATCCTCTCCATACTAATTATAAATGTTATTTATTTTAAATGCGATTAAAACAGAGAAGTATTAAGTTAGTAATTAAACAATTTATTCGAATATTCCTTTCCTAAATTCGCTTTTCTTTCTTTCTATTTAAATGAATTGAAGATAGGCGTACATGTTTAAAAATAATCACGCCCCTTCCATCCATCTCATTGCCGTAGAGAAATTGAATTTTTTCTTAAATTTCTCCCTCACTGTCCCTATCAGATACGTTTGACAATTGAAGTAGAATCTTTTTCCAACGGTTTTCTCTACGCAAAATTGCACGACACAGGGTAACAATCAATGCAAAAAAGCACTTCACGTACAGGGGTAAGCGCATAGCGACTGGTAGTTCCGCTACTATAACGCTACTTTATCTATCGTCCTATCATACAGATTGCGCCTGCGTCAGTCCTATTACCTATGAAACTGCCTTTGTTTCACTTCACCCTATTTATGTCTGTAGATCCGCGTATTTTATAACATTTCAAGCTCGCTATAATGGGGTTATATAAGTTTTCACTCGGGTCTCCTACAGTTTTCATTGCATTTCTTCTATGTGCAAGTGTGGGGAAAGAGATTGACGAATTTGAAGAAGATACAAAAAAAAATACAGTGTCCATTTTATATTTCATGTACGTACGTAATTTCTGTAGATCTTGTAATGTGTAAATCTTCTGTAAATCTTCATTGTAATGTTTTATAATGTATCCTGCTCCGTAAGATGAAATAATTTGATATAAAACGAAATCCCAAATATCGGAACAAAAATGTCGTATTCGGCGATCCGTTTGATGGAGAGTTATGGCGTTCCATCTCCTTACAAATCATATTTTGTATTCGCTTTTTGATCATTTTATTCTATATGTACTTTCCGTTTATGCTTAGCCTATATGCTTACCTTGTACACTTGTCTTATATGCTTCGTTTATATACTTAGATTATATATTTAGCTTATCGACTTACCTTGTATACTTACTTTATATACTTAAGCGTATCTTATTTTTTTTTTTGTATCACCATGCTGTAAACAGGTGAATGTTTTGTAAAAGTTCTTTTAAATTTCTGTGTTTATGTAGATAGTTACCTTTTATATACTTACCTGTTGGCTTTGCGACGTTGTACAATTAATAAGTTCGAGACATTTTTCGAGATCTATTGGTTTTGAGGATATAAATTGAAAAAATGTACTGAAATAATCGGCTTATATAGTTGTTTGATATAGTTGTTATTATATTGTTGCTATTATATGATTGATATTATATAGTTCTTGTATATAGTTGCTTGAATAATAATATCGATTATTGTACGTTTGCATGAATATAATACCCAGTTAAAACATTTTTTAGTTCATTTTTCTTAAGTGATTTAATGTTATTCAAATTAAATTAAATTTACATTAATTAATATACATGTATATATATATTTCGATTTCGTTATGAATCACAATATATACTGCTGACACGGTCGTCCTCTTCAATGCCTAAGTTCCTCATATAGCAGAGAACTGTTCATTCTGTTGTGTGAATTTTTTGTTTTAAAGGATTAAAATAAATAACTAGAAATGTTATGCAAATTCAAAGACAAGATGCATATGTATTACGCTGAAGAAATTATTCTAACTCTATGATTGTTATTGGTGTTAAATAATTATGCTACTAAAGTCTTGGAAACTAGATATAATGTTTCGAAATGGCGTGTGAATCGTTCATAACATGTTTGCGATAGACGTGGCAGGAGTTGCTTTATCTGTAGTATGCTACATGGCTAAAGTACCGGCGATACCATAGGTAACCGCAACGCAATGGATCATCAAGTATAGACAAGTTTAGATAAGAATATTTTGAGTGTATTAAGGTCTTATTAATTTTTGACGGTGCATTGGAGTACGCCTCAGTGAGCAGTGGCTAAGATGTCCGGCTTTGATGAAAATCCTTTTGGGGAACCGAATATCAATGATCCATTTTCAGTGAGTATTTCATTAGCGGCTAGACACGAAGCACGCACTATCTTCTTCAATATTGCCTGTAAAACTGTCAAATCGAAATAAACTTGTTTTATCGAATTATTATTATTTTTTGCCAAGACTGTAGGCGAAGACTTTTATTATGTCTTGATATTAGTATCTTAATTATTTGATATTTGTATGCCTTATTTTTTAGTCGTGTTTTATTATGTATGTTAAGTATGATACCCAGATTATTATATATATACTATTATTATTATTTTTTATTGTTTTGTAAATAAAAAATTACTGCTTCAAATTTATTATGAAAGAGACATGTATTCCATAAAGGAATTCTTTGAATTGCTGTTGACTCTATATATAGACATCCTCTATAAATACACATTCTTTAAGTGTTAGTATATTTAACTTTCTTTGTGAAGGTTGACTGCGATATAAAAGAAGCAGTTAACAATCAATTACTTTTTTAAATAGGATCCTGCGATAAGGAGGGCTGTATCTTCTACTCCAGCTAATAGGGGTTTAGAAGATTATAATCCTTTTGCGGAACAAGGTTCACAAGGAACTGCACAAGTCAGAGGTGCTTCAAATCCTCCCATCTATGGAGGTATTGGAGCTACACAGCAACCAGCTACACTACAGACTTCAAATCAAGAACCTCCTGCAACTAATTATGCCCGTACTCCACAACAAACAGTAAATACATCACTTGGAAGCACATTATCCCCTACTTCAGATGTAAATGTATGTGAAATTTCATTTTATAATATTTTGTAATGAATTTTAATATTGTGTTAAGTTTGTCTTGAAAAATTATGAAATTTTAGCAAAGATCAGAGCCAGGATGGAAACCAGGAACAGAAGAAGACATAAGGAATACACCATACTATCGTGAGTCAAAAATATAATGAGTCAATGTTTAATATATTTCCTTTGTTATTGTTTAACAATTGAAAATACTTGATTTTCGAAGCAAAAAGGAACAATTGGCCACCTCTACCTGACAAATGCTGCTGCCAACCTTGCTTCCATCAAGATATCGATGTGGAAATTCATACAGATTTTCAGAAGGTAGTCAGACAACTATACCGTTTATGGATGTGTAAGTTTAATGTATTGCATCTAATGTTAATGAATAAAATAGTATAGTAAATAACAAATAATTTCAAATTACAGTTCATGGCTGTATTTTAATTCTAAACGTTATTGGCGGATTTATTCTACTGTTATGTACCGGAGCATTTTCAACATTTGGTCTTGGAATATTGTATTTAATACTTTTTACTCCGTTCTCGTTTTTATGCTGGTTCAGACCAGCATACAAGGCTTTCAAGTATGTAATCGATCATACATCAATATCTCAGTATTAGTGTTATTATTCAATATATTTTTCCTCTTTTAGAAACGATAGCTCCTTTAACTTCATGGTATTTTTCTTCGTCTTCTTCTTTCAATTAATCGTCACAGGGATTCAGGCCATAGGCATTCCTGGCTCCGGAACTTGGTAATATTTTAATTCCCAAAGATACAGATTTATTCTAGAGATAATATGTTAATGTTTCAATCATTTTATTATCACAGCGGTATTATACTTGCTATCACGATGTTCGACAACACAGCTAAAGGAATATTCCTTGGCTTTTTACTGCTCCTTATTGCTCTTTGTTTCGTACTTGCTGCATGCGGAGATCTGCTATTATTAACTAAGGTATAGTGTCAAATTTCTTTAGCTTTGAAGAATAATTTTTGCAAATGGAGAACATAGAAGAAAAATATGATAAGTCCAGTTTTGTTGATTTCTTAATATTTATTTAATATAGTGATTAAACAGTATTTCAAAATATAACAGTTGGAAAAGGAATAAATTTACGATGTTATGATAAATCTACAAATAATATTAATTTAGTTGTTATGCTAGTTTAATTTCACTAATATTGACTTACATAACTGACGTTATAAATGTTTTTTAAATATTCAAGAGAGTACAAAATCAGACGCAAAGCCATTTTTGATATCGAATTGATAACATATCAAAAAAGAAAATCGTCTTCTGTCCTTATCATATTTTTAACTTATGGTCTTCAAATAGTAAAATATGAAAAAATATGATCTATAGATTCATCGCATATATCGCTCGTCGGATGCGAGCGTTTCGAAAGCACAACAAGAATTCGCCACAACTTTCTTGCGCAATGAACACGTGCAAAATGCGGCAAGTAACGTCGCCGCCACTGCTGTCCGCGCCCAAATGGCTAATGCTGCTAATCAACCACGCTATTAAAGCGATTTCACAACACTCCAGGATTTATTCTTCAGGTACTCTCTGACGTTTTACTACTCAGTAAAATCGTATGTGTAGATCATCTTAATAATGTGCATTACTCGGGACTCGAAATTATAATGTTCCATAGAAGATTCTATTCTTACATTGAAAACAAGAAAATTATATTACTCACTCATAAAATCATTTTTCTTTTTTTCTTACGTTCGAAGTTTTATTCATGCACGTTTTCTCCGAAAAATGATTGATTCGTATCGTTTATCGAAAGATCTCAAATGAATAATCACAAGTTTACTCCTGGCAAGTGTTTAACGATTTATGTATTTCTTTATTCCCCATAACAGTATTTTAAATCGGATTAACACAATTATCATGTGGGTATGTATGTGTATTATTTAAAACATATATGATGTGTATATCCTTTTTGTTTGTATTGATTGAAAATGAGTCACAAAATAATTTATCATCTAGTAAAGAAACGAGCTAATAATAATCATATCACTAATTCTTATATTATTGCTTCTATATACATGAACATATTTACTAGCTTTTGTATTTTAGTGGCATTTTAATCATGATGTTGTAATCATGTGCGGCTTTATATAAATGGAAAGCGTCGATTGTGTTGAAAATCAAAATAATTTAATTTAACATGAAAATATGTTGTATCCACGAGTATAGAATTCAATTTCTTGTTTTACGGAACGTTAATTTAACTACCGATGGTAGGGGAATATAAGGCAACCATCCTTTTGTCTGCCGTTAATAACGTCCTACACATTCCTTAAATCGTGTAATATACATTATATGGCCTTTCTTTAAATTAAGTACTTGTTACTTAGATCCTTAAAATATTCTATAACTTTGTAAAGTTTAAACTATATATACATATAAATATTATATATATAAATATATATACATAATGGATATTTTGAAAAGAAAACGAATATTACTTTTACATATTGTTTAATTATTTATTAATTATCGATAAATTATTTGTAGAGTACGAAAATTGGTTTATATCGTTGCTGTTACTTAATTGGGTGTAATCTAAATGTCTCAATGAACTGGAAAGTTTATATCAAGTAAAAAATGTTCGAAAATATAGGAAAGGAGTGATTGAAGGATCTTTGTTATGTACTGAGACTTTAATCAAACAGAGATATTGTGCTCTTTAAATATATTTTTACATATATAACGCTGTTTAAATTGATTGCAATAATTATTACATACCTTCATTGTATAACAATGATCAATAGAATACTTCGTTTTGTATAAAAAGAGAAAAGTAAGAAAGAAATGTTATTTAAATTTTATAAATACGCGCTGGTACATTTACTTATGTAAGAAGCAAAGAAAAAAAAAGTGACAAATAAAAATTTAGTTTGCTCATAAAAAAGGAGATCTCTTTCACACCAATGATTAGCACAGAAATTTGTCCATTTAATATAATAAATATTTATAATAAATTTTCCAGATTCTGTAAACCAATAGTCCTCAACAATATTTTACCTAAAATTCCGGAATTATAAATCATCGATTTTAATCCATGATTAGATAAGCTTATCTCTCACTTCAACAAACAAAGTATACATTATAAAAATACAAACGCACCTTCAGATCGATACGTTGCAATTGGATCTATTGGAAATGGACAACCAAGATTTATTTCATTCGTAGATCCTGTTCCGACTAATTTCGCTACGAATATAGCATCCATAATTTCTATATCCGATCTGTACATCAATCTAGCGTGTCCTTCGGCTAGTCTGAAGAAAATTGTTACGCTGAATGTTTAAAACAAAAAATGCTTTAAATGTCTTGTCTCTTGTTACCTAATAAGACTGTCCAAAAGTCGAACTGTTGTTCTTTCTTCCCTCCTATCTGGATGAGATCTGTGATAAAGATAAGTCGCTCGAAGTACCATTTCCGCTTCTTTTGTTAGTTTCGGTTGTAAAGAATGCACGTAAGCCAAGTATTTTCGCAATGTATCCTCTTTCCATAAGTCTTCGGTATTTAAAAGTTCTATGTGATTTTTCGAGTCTCTGTGAAACATTCACTCGAATTAATAATTTAGTATATAACAAAAGTATCGACTGCATAAATTTTTATTACGTTTGAATAGTGTTCTCTTTCTTTTCGTAAGCAGCCTTCAGAATGTGGTCGGACGTCAACCGGTCCCATCCTGCATTCCTATTGTCTTTCAAAAGCAAGATTAAATCGAAACGAGATAAAAGAGGATCACCTAAATTCGTTTCCCATTCTTCATCATCGGTAAACTGACCTCCAACTGGATTAATGGCTGCGATCACTGAACATCTTGAGTTTAACGTGCTAACTAACCCAGCTTTGGCGATTGATATCGTTTGCTGTTCCATAGCCTCGTGAACGGATGTCCTGTCTGCTGAACTCATGGTTGTGAACTCATCTACGCAGCAGACTCCTCCATCGGCTAACACTAGGGCTCCAGCTTCTAGATGCCAACCCTCTGAATCCTGTAACATGTACGCGTGTACGAAGAAAATGATATGGATATTAATTGTTAAAAATAGAAGATATAATGTATATTAACTAACTCTGACAGCAGTTGCTGTGAGACCAGCTGCAGTCGATCCAACACCGGTCGTAAGAACCGATCTTATAGCCAAACGAGATGCTGCTCGAAGCAATTGGGATTTTCCAGTTCCAGGGTCACCGACCAAAAGAAGATGAGGTTCTCCTCGTACACGTGTTCCTTGTTTCGTTTAATGTGATTGTACTTTATGTTAAGGAGATAATAAAAACAAAAGTGATGCATAATTACCGCTTTCGTTACACTTTGGCACGCCACCAGCTAAAACTACAGCTAGCGCCAATTTTGCAGTATACATGCCATAGAGCTTGAATTAATTTTTATATAAATGGTGCCATATATATTTATTTTCTATTCTATTATTCTTTTCTTTTTCTTGTTCATTTATATTGTAAATAAATCGATACCTGTGGACAAATAGATGTGATAATATTGTCTCTACCAAGCAAAGGATTATCGCTATGCTTTTCCCAATAACGCTTAAAAACGTCTCTCATCTCTTGCGAAGAAGAGGTCTCGGATATCTTGCGTCGTACTACAATGCTATTCGCTAGCATCATAGTTGTTGCTTCTAAACGTTCACCGACCTCTAAGGGACCCCATATTCTTATCACAACACCACTAGGAAAGAAGTGCATGACATATAATTAAAAGGAGTAGTTTTCATTTATAACATATATAAATGGTAACCAATTTATTCACCTAATCTCAACATGATCTCCTGGCCTACATCTATCAACTAAATCATCCAGCAAGATAATTCTCAGTTCCTCCGTCAAAGATCTATTTGAGTCTATTTTACCCTTTTCCTGATCAAGAGGATTAAAAGTTAATGATATAAACACGGCAAGAGATAACTATAAAATTAAAGTGATAATATACTTGGACTCCTATTTCCTGGTAATCTGAGGAATCCTCTAGCTCAAAACCAGGCAGGACTGTGAGCTTTGACGCATGACATGCTTCACAGTCTGTAATATCTTCAAAAGCCTGTCTCTCCCATTCATACTAGAAGTAGATAGCATTTATATTACCATCTAACAAATGTTACAAAATGTATATAGTACATTCAACTAACTTTAATAAAAGTAACATGTTTGCATTTTTTGCAATTCATTCTTTGTACAGATTTTAATATTGTTGGCTGGGAGATCCTAACAATGATGCCACTTGTTGAAACTAATTGGCCAATTTGTCCTTGGTCCAGTGTGACTGGCACGGCAGTGACTCTAATACGAACCTATTCTCAAATATATTCTTAAAATAATAGATTAAAAATACTAAAATTTTAATAAAATTAATATAGTGGTCATTATTACCTTTTTTTTAATAATTTGTTCTGCTTTTGCTATTTCTTCTTGTACCGTCACTGCTGATTCGTCACAGAATGGTAAGTAATATCTAGGATGTCGTAAAATTTTCTGTGCTACATCCGCATTATCCTCGAATAGCGATACGAAGCTGCAAGGAAAGTATCCTTCGTATTATACGAAGAGTAAATGCAATTGTAAAATACCCACTTTATGTAGATAGAGTAGTAGCAGTTAGGATCTGCATTATCTAAAATCTCTTCGAGTTCCACTAGGTGATGTTTTAATAAATACTCTTCTAACATTTTAAACGTTTATTTGTGGAATATAGAAGTTGAGGTTAGAAACACCATGTTTTACTCACGCTACACACGTGCTATTACTGCGCTATTGACTTCCCGCCGAAACTGTTTGTCACGTGTTCTCCACTCAACACGTGCTTTTATTCTGTTTTTAATGTATACTGTCTCCATACTACTATAGCATAGTAAATACTAATATAATTAGCTAGCGTTTCTCTTAATAATACTAATCATTTAATTAAATAAAGTAGAACCTTCAGTGAAAAGATCTTACAAGCATATTCCTTTTTAAATATGTAGCGGCACATGAGCCAGAGGACTATTCGAGCCACGCTATTGTTTTGCCTCGGAATACCAATATCGTTAGGATATATATAATGTAATAATAAACCAACTCCGGGCAAAACAATGTCGCCGCTACGTGTAATCGTCTAACAAAGGTGAATGGAAATTTACCGGTACCTCCTCGACCAGTATAAATAAAGGAACACGATCGTAAGGTGACCAGTTTTTTCAGTCTCAGTCTCGAGCGACTTTATTAGCGATCAACACACAGTCTTTAGCGAATCAGTCAGTACCAAGCGTCTTAGCGAACATCTTTTTAACGATCAGTATCGAGCAATCTACGGTCGTCTCTGTATTTATAATTATTTTAAAATATATTTTACGGTTTCAATATCGAGTTATCTCGTCATTAAACTACCACACGACCAACCATCCTCTATAAATTTTCAATTTCTAACAAGTATACAAAATTCTTTATTAAACTTCAATTGTATCTACAATTCCTTTGAATCAAAGGTTTTGTCATTCGTAGCACGTTCGTAGATTATATTTTTTCTAATATAGTATAAGAAATTTAATGTTTAGTAGTGTATAGAATTTTCTATTGGAGTTTAACTTTATCCAAAATTTCCTCAAATTAAAGATTTTGTCCCTTGTGCCATATCTTTTTCTGATCATTTAAGTGTAAAATAGTACTAACAATAAATTATATTTTTGATGGAGATTAAATATGAACAATATCCATCCTGTTCTGTGAGATACAGTATACGAAGTTTGAATTGTTTTGAAAATTACGAAAATTACGAAAGCCGTGATTCTAACGTCTAAAATTTTATGTTCATTGAATTCTTTCATCCTTTGCGCCAATTTAATAAAGGAGCTATATCGATTTCTTGTCGTAAAACCGCAATGGCAGTTCAACCATTAATCGATTTTCGCGTCTTCCTACCCATCTCGTAATTCTGTTCCTGTGGTTTCGCGCGGAACCCTGCGGTAAAACTTGTCCCGCAACAGTGAAAACCTTTTCGGTGTCTACCTTTCATCGGGAAACCCTCGACGTTCCATTAATCGCGCGTTTAAAACAGAAGTATAATCTTGTAAATAAAATATGTTCCTATGGAAGTAAAAAGTGTCCTTTCTTTTTTTATCGTATCGAGAAAGAACGTACACAATGTTCATTCCTTTTTTAAAACAACTTTGAATCGTTCTTTATTCCTTGTTGAAATTTACGAATCATATTTTCTAGAGATTTTATTTAGCTTTGAAGAAAATTGTAAATAACTTTAATCATGGAAGTTCTCTAAACATCCTCTAAACACGAGCTGCTTTATCTGAAACGGAGGTCGTTCGTCCATCATATTTCAAATAGTAGAGCGCAGGTTAAGCACATAATGTCTGATATCGATATCATTAGTAACTACTCTCTTTACGACCTCTTTCTAAGTTATAAATTACTCGTTCGATTCAGTCGCCGAGGATAGTAATCGATGCAATTAGAGTAGCCGTATGCGTAACAAATGTACGTTTGTACACGTTCCTGTGTATAATTAACCGGTGCACGATCAAAATTTCCCTCGTCTGGAAATAGAATAACTCCCCGCGAATCTTCGAATTATCCTTTGCTATAGTTGAATATTCACCTGTACTCACACGTTCCAAACTTACCGTCTATTGTATAATTGATACTATTTAAAAAATATATCTCGGAATTTTTATTATACCGTGTTTTGAAGATTGAAGAGATGGGGATTACAAAAATATTTCGACATCAAAATTAAAATAAATGAGATACGTTGAAAATAATTTTAATCTAGTGGTTCATTTAAGGAAACGAGACACGCTATGTTCGTCTTTTGAGGGATTTCGCGCAGATTGTAATTCCTAATGTCATTTGATTAAAGGGCTGTCATTCCGTTTGAACGTGTTGCGTGTCAGTTTTCTTATGTATGTGTGGATGTCAGAAGTGTCAAGTTCTAGGCGGAGTTTCGAGATAGGATATCCTCTGGGAACCTTGAGGATTATTCTCAAGAAGCGGTCTTGCACTGTTTGAATTTTGATCAAACGGAATTTGGTTTTTGGTTTGCATGAAAAATTGATTGAGTTGCGATCTACGCAATATATCTCAGCATCAAAGACCTAGATTGGCCATGCACTTCTCTTTCGCACATTCTAATTTCTAAATAAAATATTCTTCGCTATAAACTACGTCACCAAATTCCATTTTTCACATGTTTCTTAGTAAACTAGAATTAATATTTTTCCCTAGATGCGTACGGTCTGGTTAGAGTTGCGAATTTTTCCGGTGAAAATATTGCGAAACGTAAAATTTCCCTTGTCAATATTTCGGACAAGTGTAAATTGTGGACGACAGGATCGTGTGTGTACACCGCATTTCCTGCGGGTGCGATTCTATGTAAGTTGTCACCGGCAGGCAACCGTGGAAGGTTTCCAGGTGAAATTACTGCAAGTTGTGTGTGTTTGGTAGTGGCGACAGGAACATGCTACTGAAACTCGTCATATCGGTGTACTTTAATTTTTCCATAAGTAACAATCACGATATGCACATACACTCCGATTTCTAAATGTTAGGATATTTACTGGTCAATAAAATGCTATATAATTAATGGAAACTACCATTAAAATGATTAGTCGTTCAGAGTTTTCTATTCATGCAAAATAAAAGCCTCTGATATAAGCATTAAATTATATTATATTAAATTAAATTAATTTTGATCGAATTAAAATTTTAATAATACGAATGATAAAACTGATCAAAATATTGCATATATTAAATAGAAGCATTATATTTCATTATACATAATTGATCACGCTTTTATTGGGTATTATATTGAATCTATATGAGTTTCTCTAAAATTTCGAACGAGACAATAACTTCTAAAGATTTTTAATAGTTTTCTAACAATTTTTCAGGTTTATCTCATTTCCAGCAAGTGTCTTAATACTTATGAATGGGACACGTATATCGTGATAAAATGCGAATTGCGATCGAGGTAGTTAAAAAAAAGAAATACGTTTCAGCGAGTAAAGTGGAGGACACTTCTGAACATTGACGCGCAATGTTTAAGATTTTACAGGATGCAGTAGTTAGAGTGAAGCTACGAGTATCGTGCGCTTTATGGAATTTCTGTCGCCCCTTTAACAAGTACGTTTTACTATTTAAACGCAATGAACGTACGCCGAATGAGCTGCTAATTATTCAAAAACCTCTGAAATTCGAACCAGCCGGGACATGTGAATTCATAATTGTGTGTATAACTTCAGAAATAAACGGTACACGGCACGTTTTGCGTCGCGGGAAATAATTTAAAGAGGGAGCACGTTCCTCGTCGAGCCTGATCTTTAATCAGTAAAATTTCATTTAATTCATTCAAGAGTCACCGTTTCATTCGCGACAGGCCTTCCGTTAAATCGGTAAAGGACGCATAACGTAGATGAAGAATCATTTTCAAAGGTGTTTGAGCAACGACGGCTAATGTCCGAGTGCAATATACGTAATTATATTTCTCTAGCGAGGAAAGGACGAATCAAATATTCCAAATCGTTTATAAACATCATATGCGTTTAATCGCAATTTTTTCTTGATTCTTAATCCGCTGGTTCATCCAGCTTTTTTTTTTTTTAGTAATTTCGCGAGCACACTATCGGAGAATAAAAAGCATTTTCCGAGTAGAGCGTAAGAGGAGGCAAGAAAGGGGATCGTCTAAGAGACAACATCCGAGAAAAAGAGAACGTCGAAGAGAAGCTGAGAGGGGTTGGTGCCATCTTGTCCAGCAAGGATTCCACGTCGTATGAGGTCCTACGGTTTAATAATACATCCCAGGACCGTTAATCACCCTCGTGAAATATAATTTAATACCTGAGCGAACGAGTGCCGACCACTAAAAATGACGAACGGCCAGGAAACACGCGGCTAACTCACCAGCCAGCCCCTTCAGCGCTCCGCTATAATCACCCCTTGCTGGTGGACGTGCAATAACGATAAAGGGTTGGGTAGTCCTGAACGAGTCTTTTGGTGTGACCGCTCGTGAAAGGCATATACTAGTTGGCTGTGCATTACGTTCGTCCAATGCCACCGTACTCAAT
The DNA here is from genome assembly GCF_014825855.1 of Bombus pyrosoma. Classification (NCBI taxonomy): domain Eukaryota; kingdom Metazoa; phylum Arthropoda; class Insecta; order Hymenoptera; family Apidae; genus Bombus; species Bombus pyrosoma. The sequence continues at coordinate 5,536,715 of NC_057782.1, forward strand.
AGCCCCAATTCGCAGGATTCCTTCACATTGGTATAAAGGCCCTCCCACACCACTTTTGACTTTTCAACCTCTTCTTTTTTATCCTCTTCTTCCTTTTCTCTCTCTCTCTCTCTCTCTGCCTTCATTCGTTTTTCACTATTAACGCCTTTTGCCCTAGGTAATACACGAGCTTCATACATCGTATCGATAGCGTTGATCTAGCTAGTTGGATCGTCGAAGTCACTCGGTGGAAAGATCGTTCTCTCTTCCTTTTTTCTTTTATTAGTCAGAGATCGTATTGACGATCCTGGTCGTTCCTTCTGGTTCCTCTTTCTTTCTCTTTCGAACCACCCTTGTCTAGCCGAGTGACGGCCAACGAAATCGGGTTAATGTCCACGACAATGACCACGATTTCGTCCAATGAAAGCGTTCACGGGCGATCTTCCTTCCGGAGCGGAGGCGCGCTTTTTATCGGCACCGACTGGCCGAACTGGCGAACTAGCAATTGCGGAGGGGTGGTTTCCAGGCTGTAATGGACTTCCATGTACAAGGTGTTCACCACCGTTCCGGAACTCTCGTTACAATCCTTTTAACGAGATCTTTTTACCGGCTCGACCGAGTCGTTTGTTATAGTACATACACTGGAGAGGGTCATCGCGTCATTTCATGTTGCTTTTTTTAGTTTTGTGTAGCTACTCGGGAATCTAGTCCTCCATGAACATTTAACTTTTATACTAATGTACTGTAGATACATGGAAATGAAAATAAAGAAACTAAGAACGTTATCAAACAAACTGAAGTTGCAAGGATACAAATAATTTAAAAAATTGTCTTGTTGTTGTTTAATTGCCTGACTAATTCATTACTAGTGTTTTTAAATAGGAAAGTTTCTATCCTTGTTTTTACCAGTTTTTCTTACGAGAGTTCATTAATTGATCTTCCAAAAATAGATCGTTTCGTTAATTGATATTATGCCAATCGAGATTATACGATGCTTAATCATGTTTCTATCTGAATAAATGTCAATAAAATTTATGCATATGTTTAGTAATTGAAAAAGCAAAGAATCTTCGTAACTCTAGTGTCTATTCATTTATTATCGACGATGTATAGCGTTTGCGAAAAATTATGTCACTTTTTGTAGCGTTTCAAGTATCATTACCTAATTCTTTTACGTCTGACATAATGAACCGTTCGCAAAGAGGGTGGTAAGCTACATGAGTCGTTCTAGTTTATCATAATGGCTATAAATAAAGGCATTAAGTATGGCCATGAACGAACTACTCGATCGTGTAGACTTCCCTTCTTCCAGACCTCCCCAGCTTCTACATAAATTGCCGAAATATCTACACGAGCTGTCGAACGTGAGCCACAGCGTAGCAGGGGTTCTTTAGACGGGGTAATAAAGATATAAGACAGCGTTTTATAGGCTGACGTCGTAGTTGGGTTCGAAAGCGCTTGGCAGATGCCATTAGCGATGGTTACGAATAATGTTTGAACAAATACAACATTATATCCAATACATTTTTTCTCTCATTTTCTCAAATAAATCCTAATTTTGAACTATTTATTTCCAGCCTCTTTTCTCCTAATAACATCTAATATCGAGTATCGAAATCATTAAGCGTACGATAGAAAATTCCTCATGATAGAAAGTTCTAAAAGTTGTTCTCTACGCTCGATTTCCATTTAGAATTTAGGACAACTCCCCAAAAACCGTAGGCTGGTGTTTTCGAAGAAAGATACCCGGGTCGGTTCATAAATCATTATTTGATTTCGTAACAATGATATTATCCCGGTTGATTTTGCTCCACGCCAGGAATGCTCGTTTCTTTCCCCTCTTAACCATTTCTCAATTTACGAGAGCAAACCGTTGTTAGCGCAACATTCACCCAGGAGAGGAGAGGTTGATTTATGCGTGGTTCAAACAAGCCACTAACCTTCGTATGTTCGCGGTCAAAGCGACTTAATACGAGTCGATGAAATATTTATACGCGGGGGCATCCTTATTTGGTTTTTCTTCTAGCGAAGGACCATGCCTCCCGCAATCAAATTTTGATGAGCTATTAACAGGAGAGATTCATAGAGGGGACTATACACATCGAAGACAATTATGGTAGAGAGACTTGTAACGAAGGTTTATGAAAAAAGTATGCTAAACGCGATCGTATCTTCGTTATGGGAAAGAAGGACACGCGATGACCACGTAACGTATGTATATCGTTATCCGTGGAAGATGTAAATTCAGTAGGAGAACTTCATTTTCATCCATCTTGCTTTGTCCCTGTCACGCTGAACGTAGATTCTAGCCGCTGGTATGAAAAATAGACGTTCACCTTTAACGGTACATAATGCTTCGAAACGATGAACAATATTTCCTGCTACGCGGCATCGTTAGAATGAGAATAAATTTCCATTTTGAGCACGCAGACGACACAGTATATTAAACTGCTCCCTTCTAAATTTCCCGCCCAAGACTCGGCGCGATATATTTTAGACTGAAACCCTCTTAAAGAGATCCCTCTGAACTCCCTGTTGTACATTTGTCGCCTGCTATAATAATTCAATTGGCTGTCTTTCGTTATTAATGCATCTATCGATTTTCCTTTCTTTCTTCAGAATTTTTACGACGGTCGTCTGTCAATTAGCCTGTCAATTTTCGAACACTTTTCAAATGGACCGGGATATTACTCTGGTGAAAGATAGTAAGTGGAGATGGTTGTAGAGCAATCAATTTGTGGCAATCAATTTGTAGAAAATTGCTTTTATTGCTCACTATGTTCTCTATGTTTTATTTAAAGACAGGAAAATGTTATTCACTTTTTTTAGTAGATATATACTTCTCTGTTGAATTAGAATGAGAATAGGTATACAATTACTTCCATGAGTTCATTCACCGAAAGAAGATAACCATAAATAAAATAGATTTTAAGGTAAATTTAAGATATAGTCTCTACCAAAAACACATTCCAATCGGTTGGAAATAAAATCGTACGGAATAAGTGTTACAGAGAATACTGTATGAAATTCAAATGCAATATTATTTTTCGGATAAAAAGAAAAAAAGAGCAATTTACCAGTTTTATACTATTTTACGGTTATTGCCTTTTTCCAGAATTTAACATCGTGTTCTTTTTACAATCTCGAATAAACTATCGCTATAACTTCCATAATAGATCTAATTACGAAATTCTGTCTCCGCTCATATATCTTACCCCTGTCGAAGTGAAACGATCGTAAAAAAATGATGTGCACAATTCATGGCCGTAAGACAGATCTCTTATCTCTTTCGCCTTCCAACGAATCCTCTATTCGCGATGTTTCGCGTCAGCTGAAAAATCTAGGCCGATTGGTGCTCGCTGAAACCGTATATAATGTCGGTGTGGCGGCCGTTTAAAAATTGAACAAGCCAGCTATCGAAGCAGGGTTGCACCCCATAAATTATCCGCAGGGGGTCGAGCGATTCTTCTCGCGAAGCCGATGACTCCGGGCAACCAAAGTCGCCTGGGATCATGAGTTATGGCTGTACAGTGACTCTGCAACACGTTGTTGATCGGCGTTCGCTTTGTGACATCGCTTTTAAGCCGACCGGCCTTCTATCTCGCGGCGTTTCCTTGACATTTATATTTCTGACATCGCGGCAGAGATATATAACCACGAGCCGAGATTTCAAACTGAACATCCTAACAGAGGATGGTGATCGTTAAACGGATCGATACCTCGTTACGTAATGAGCAATTCTTTGTTCGTCCTCGACGACGCAATTGAAAACGGTGTTTCATTGTTAAGGAGACAAGAGAAAGGGAGAGTTTCAACGTTCGATCCTTTTCTCTCGAGACCTCATCTTCCCTTCTTCTCTTGTAGTTTCTTTCTCCCTTCCGGACGTATACGTCGAGAGGATCCCGTGTTTGAATGTAACCTCCGAGTGGGAGGATCGTTATGTTCTTATCCGGTGATTCGATGAACAAGAGAGGGGAGAGAAGGGAATAATAGCGATTGGGAGGCGGCTTTTTCCAATCGAACGATCCTCGCGAGATTAACGCCGGCCGTAAATGCGGTATTACGCTTAAAACGACGCAACGATCATCGTGATGAAGTTTGTCGATGCTCGATAACAATCCAATCTATGTAATTTGCCGATTCGCGCGACAAAGAGCATCCGCGATCGCGGCGTCGAAATTTGTATGGATGTCCAACGAGGCAACGAAATACGGCGTAATAATTTATTATGTTTTGTACGTATTGATAATATTTCTTTTCCGGCGGAAACGCGGATAAATAACAATGCGGAAACTTCAATTCCGTTGTGAAAATTTCCACATTTCGTAAATACGGCTGTTTAATTTCTCATTTCCTCTTTGTTAGTTAAGGTGAATTTACATTAAACAACTTTTACAAATCGATCTTTTTTTATTTAATAATTTATCTACTAATGATGTTAATAAAGCGACAAGTTATGAATTACAGGCAACACACGTCGATTTCATAGTTTCAATATTTTTTTGTCGAATAAGATAGATCGATGGTTCCAGCGTTGACGTCTACAATCTCCACGAACACTAGCCAAACCAACTGCCAAGCCCAAAATATAATTTCTAATTTATCCCAAACAATTTCCACATGATTTATCTCTCTCTAACCACATACCTAAGCCGTCCAATCATCGTGCCGATGCTAATTGTTTCTTTCGTAGAATACAGGCGTGTAAGGGTCATTCGATCACGCACTTGATGATCTATAACGGTGTAAATCCTGTTTAGCGAGATACAGGTGGCTATCCTATACACCGGATATAGAGCCTGATGAATAGCCAAGCACAATCTTGCGGTGTACAGTGACTTAGACGGCAAACATACTGATACGGCATTGGAACCGCCTGGGAAAGCGAGCATCCAGTTTGGATTCGTCTTTGGATCGTTATATTCAAGAAACATGAAATTCCTTTGAGACAAGCGGCGGACGATAACGTAAAACCGTGTGATGAAATGCGAAAGGCGGATATTGGATATTACGGTTAAATTATAATTGCATTCTCAAACAGTTTGCTTATGGCGAGGGAAAAAATATACCATACGCGATATTGTCCATGTTGTACACATTGGACATTGGAAAAATCGATGAGCTCATCGGGGATTTTGCATCGGGGAAAAATATAATTCGAAACAAGATTAGTAAATTTGGATTCGTTTCATCGTAGTCGGTCGATCGGGGAGAAATCGTATAGTTTCTGACAGCTACATGCAAAGAGGTGTGGCATGCATGTCACTAAAGAGACGTAGATCATTGGATAATGATGGGATGTTCCATCTCGTTCCATTCTATTCGGTTGTAATCCCATCCTCCCTAACACAACAATCATCATGTCGTCGTGGTACGGATCACTTAGGGATCATTAGCTTTATGGCGCTTCCGTATGGCCCGCCGCTTGCGTGCAAGTGGATATTGTTCGAAAGTTGTACCACGATGCATTCGGCTAAGCCTATTCATTCTTTTTCTCTTGTATCTATCGAATAAAGAAAAGGAAGAAAAATGTAATGGGCGTCATAAAAGTTCTTTCGATACGGCGCTACTACGCAATTACAAAACGGTGATTTCACGAAGAAATTCTAACGACTACTACCTGTAACGATACCTCATCCTAGTTACGTCCGGACCACCTAACACGAAATTCCAGAATACGATCTACCTTTCGAGTCCCTAGGGGAAACTCATATATTCGACTTAAACGTGAAACATCAATTACAACAGTGGCATGTTGACTATCGGTCCGCTCCCTCTTGTATAATACAATACCATAATTTACTGGAATTGACAAATTACAAGTTGTAGGTTGCACAGACTATATGATTATATAGACAATATAGATTTTACAATTTTATGTTAATTCTCCAGCATTCTTTTTGATCATTATCGAAACAATTATGCTTTCTTATCATTGAGCAATTATTTACGTTCGAGGAAAAGTTACGTTAATGTCTGAAACGTTAAATGTCTCTTTGCTTGATGAAACAACAGTAAGATTGAAACATACAAATTCGAGAATTGTAGATAACAATCGAATAATCAGACGGTTTATAACTTCTATATTTGTGTTAAATCTACATAACTAAAGTAATATTACTAGTTCCTTACAAAACATCGTGAATTGATCACCTGTCATATCTTCAAATCTACGTAATGCAGTTCCAAAATATTCCACATCCAGATGTACACACAAAAGCTTTCTACGGTAAGTAGAAAACTCTAAATACTCTCGCGAGCCATTGTACCTTTCTCTACAACGGTCTACATAAGATTATAACCCATGACCGTGACAGTGAGTCAAGCACTACCATACCATGATTCACCAAATCAACGATTTCCACCATATGTTTCACTCAATCAACGATACCGCTATAAAATGGCTAGCCCGTGGGTGGTCCCGGATGTACTCGCGAAATGCACGCAGCTTTCAAAATTTCCTGGCTGTGAGTTCTCCTTTTAACGATCATCGTTCCAAGGCTTCTTCTGATTAATCCAGATGCCACGCGATACCCTTGAACACGTATTCCTCCGTCGACAGTGGTGTGCCAAACACACACGTTCGCCTATGTAATGACAAACCGCACACCACGTCGCGGATGAATATCGCGGATATAATGTTACTGTATTTCATTACCAGAGTACACCGGATGCGCTATGCTGGTTCGTTCCCGTGTATCCTGCATCAGTTCGTCAGACGACTATGTGTATGTGCGTGCGGGCGCGAGCGCCCGCACGCTTGTGAACCACCAGCGACTCGCCCCCGTTGTATATCCTCCTTTATGCGGCCCGGTTTCGGCTTCCGGCCGTGCCATTCAGGAATATCACCTTACGCGCTTCCTCGTGATTCAGCCGACTCTCGAAACACGCTGTAATCAAAGGATTACACCGGCGGGCACCGGCGTCGTTGTGTCTCTAAGTCAGCCTCTGTTTAACACGACCACCCTGGACGTTGTAATCAGCATCGCGCATTTCTCGTGGGCAAGCTCACACCTAGGACCACTGGGTCCTCCGGTTAAGCCCATTAACCCTTTAACCCAGCGATTTTCGGCCCAGTTGTTCCTGGATTTCCTGAGGAAATGTCGAATTTCAACCGTGTCGCGTACGCTGTCATTGCCACGCTACAAGTCGCCGATGACCGGAGTAGTGCGAAGCTTTGTAGACGACTTCATAGACGTTGAGGGGAGGAATAGGTGAGAAGATCGACGAATATACACCGTTGGAGAAAGGTTTAGAATCACTATCTGTCATATGGAATGCGCGATTTTGAAAGAAACCATCGCCTTAGAATTAGAATTTCTTTGGGAAATACGCTACGTATCCCATAGAGGCCACGAATTTTAAAAGAAAGACACATTTGTATCCTGTTATCTTTGAAACACTGAAGTCACTACGTATTCCATAGAAATTACGAATTTCCTAAAACAGCTACGTTTGTCACCTTGGAGAGCATCTTCGTTGAGAGTCTATCGAAGCGAAAGAACTGTCATGAAGATGAATCATCTATCCGCAGAGATAATCCCGTTCGTCGAAAGATTATCAGCTAGTACAATTTTTTGGATACCGGAAATTGTGACAAATTGCAGTTTCTATAACGATGGACGAAAAATATATATGGCTACATGGTCGGTGGAATATTGTTGTATCGAGGTTCGCCAAATTTTGTGCCGGTACCGTGCACCCGTACTAATTATATCGTGATAACGAGTCTAATTTGGAGCCACGCGAGACCGTTTCGCACTTGTGCGCTTATAAAGAGAATAGGATTATAAATAGAAGCAGAGGAGACGCCGAGAGGAAAGAGACAGAGAGAAAGAGAGATAAACTAGGAACCGCAGGGAGAGCAGTTGAAGTTCTCCTCGCGTTCTACATCTCTTCTCCATTATTATACCGACGACCTGCAAATTGTAGAAGCTTTCAAGTGTCTCCCACCATTACGTGATTAACGCACGGACTGGCATACGTGATATTATCTGCGTGAAGGCTCGCGAATAGAATTCGTCAAGACGAGTGTTCCACATGGCAGACATAATAGTCCCTCTGTTCCGTGTCTCGTTTTTCATTTTCGTCTTATCGGGACATGGATCGACCTGCGGGTTCAACCCTCTCTATTTACCACCGGCTATTTTCTATGTTCGTGAAATTTTCCCGACATCGCCGAGGATCTTATTACCCTGATTTAGTTCGGTTAATTGTGATTCAATTTAATCGAGAGAGAAATTAAGAGAGACGGATATACAGAGACAGCGACAGAGAGCAATTTACACCACAAAATAGCCTGTGAACATTTATTAAATTATAAACGCAGCTATTAACGCGACAACTTGATCGTACGTTGCGTTTTAATTGCTCAGTAGGTTCTTTGTGCTCGTCCAGACAACGGCGGCCGTGAGAATTATTTACTTTCTCCTCTACCAAATTCTGTGTGGTACCTAATTATTTACACACCCTGTCTGTCGGTCACCTAATTATACAGCCAATTATTTCCAGACAGCAGACTTAATTACAGGGTCCGTGGCGGCTGAAATTTTTAGGTTGGCTGCGTAACTAACTTGGACGGAATTAATTGAATTTAATTTGACGGACGTCGAACACGCGGACAACATCGAAGCTGATTGAATTCTTATCTGGTTTCTTTGTCTTTCCTAGCTGCCTCGTGACTTTGACAAGAACACAATTTTTCCCGGGTTTGGGAATAAAAAAGGACAAAAAAAATAGGAGAATTCAAAACGCGTCGTGTACCGGCTTCCGCCAATATCCATGGATTACTTCTGCAACGAGATAAATTTCAGATCGACACGCGCCTGTGTTCCCGCCGGTCACTGTACATTTTATGTGTGCGGCGTCGATTCGGTGTCGTCTGTGTTCGTTTGCAACCGTAATCCATCGGCTGCCCGGTGAAAAGTGCATTTAATTCAATTTCGAGTGCGAAGGATTATTGCGCCCGGGAAAATATAGAAGTTGTACTCTGATGAAAATTTCAATAGTTCCATAATGAGTTCCGAGCCGTTGATAATTAATCCGGCAAACTTATATTTCACGGCCGAGTTAATATCCGGCCACGCAAATTAGGACTTTAATCAAATCTTGGGGGATCGTTTCGATGGGAGCTGGTCTAACGTACAAAAATGCCAATTAAATTCAACGGAATATCGTTAAATCCAGCTAATCATCTCCCGCCGGAGCCCACAGTTTCAAACATTCTTTTACGACCGCTCATTTGCTTCGCCAATTACGCTACTTCATCCTACGAATTTTACAATTTCAACCTCCCGACTCTGATTATAAACTTCGATTACACGTTTCTACGTTCTTCCATTCCAATATCTTCAATTTTATATTTCACTGTTTTGGTTATTTATACAGTATCTTCTCTCGATTCTTAAAGAGAATACGTTTGAAGTTTAGAGTACCAGGTCGATTGCAAAAGCTTATTTTTTTCACTGCAAGCCTCGATAGTTGGCCGGATTTTCTGATGAGCTGGCTAAGCATTCGATCTGATCTAAGAAAGGAAAAGTTTCCTCCTTCGATACTGCGTACCAAGCGGTGCCACCGGCAATCTTTGTCGCTCGTTAATGTCGTCGTAACCAACGAAACTTCCTTTTAGGGCAGTCTACTGAAATCAATCGTTGTTTTTCCGCGCTGAAACTTGCGCTTAACTCGCCGACCAGATCTGGCCAACCGTCGTTTCCGATATTATTCTATAGTTGGAGGAAGACGGAGGAAAACTCCTTTCTTAAGAGAATTTCAATACTCGGTATTAGTCGTTAGTTTCATTTGGCTGGCGGAAAATCATTTGGTAAAATTATATTCTTAATGCATTAAGAGTATATAATATTAAAATATATAAGGGTCGATGCAGACAAATCAATGGAACATTACTTTCGCCATTATTCCGTAGCTCTATATTTCTGTTGACCCAATGGACATAAGAGTGCAATTTCGCTATTGGAAATATAAAGTTGCCGAATCACATAGCGCCATTGCTGTAAAACTTCTACGTCGTTTATATCCAGCATGATCATATATTGCCATGCAATGAATAATTAATCTCGTGTTGTTCTGCAGTTTTGTCACGCTAATGTTCACGCCACGTACGCAGAAGATACGAGATAAAAAAATCCATCTAGTTGTAATAATTGTATTATCGTAAATGTCGTAACAATTACATTGTAACAGTATAATGTACAGTACAATGAACGATAAAAACTATGCATAACACATATATTATAAAGATACAGCTTACGTTATTTTCCGTACGTTATACTTAATAAACGCGTGATTTCATCAATGATGAAATATTCATCAACTGACTCTCATCATTGGAAAATAATCCGACATCGAAATCGTACCGAATGGACAGATGGATGGGCAGGCACTGAGGTACGAATTCGCTTGGGAAACGCATGTCGGTTAATGGTGTCACGCAAAAGAATCGAACGAATGAAAATTGCGCGGTGAATGCGCTGGTTACGATTTAACGATGCCACTTTCAGACTCGAATTCCTGGCAAGCTTGCTCGTTACGTTCTGCGAAGTCCGTTTCCGGATCGCTCAGGAAAATATTCGAACGAGCACGGGTAAAGGCTGTTTCCTTTTCAAGATTAAATTGCCTTCGTCGATGCTGTACGTACAACAATCGGATATTAGAAAACGATGTTGCTCCGTATAATAGAGAGTAACGCGGTCCACGGTTTTAGAAACGATGGTAACGATTTTCGATAACGTATCTATCACCTTCGTTGATCTATTTTTATTAGGTTGTTCAGGCAATTCGAAACGAAATTAAAGAAACGTTTGAAGTCAGTGTGTTTTTATACAACGATAGTTTTCGATCCTCTACCGGAACAAGTCTCAGGGTAGTTGTTATGAAATTGCGAATGTCTGTGCAAATCGATACTTTTATGAACACAATGAAATAAATGACATTTAAGTAGAGTATACTTAAATTTCTCATGAACGTATAAACATCTACAGTCTAGTTATTATATCTGCTTTAACACTAGAAAAAGTGAAGTAATTGTTAAGAGATACGAAGAAATATCGTTTAACTTAATACTTTATATAGAAGGCACTTAACGTGTAAGAGCATTCAAATTTATACTATAAAGCGCGTATAATTTCAAGTTTTTCTAAAGGAACTGCATTAAGATAAAACCTTATCCTTATATAACTTCATGAATTACAATCCTATTTCTTCGTAACGAATCACCTCATGCTTGTACATGTTACTCGGCCGTTTTCACCATATACGTTTTTATCACGTGTCTGACACAAACTTTGAATTATCTTCTGCATTATCATTATATCAGCCAGTACCGGATAGCCAAGTTAAAACCAAGAAACCGTGAAAAAAGCAGAGTGTTGAATCGTTTCTATCGCTGTTATCTTTCTTCGACGATCCAAAGCAATAAATACACGTTATCGATATTATTTTGCAATTACACCGTCTCCACGATACCGTCCATCGATCTCATTCTCCCTTTTCTCTCTTCTACCTTCTTTCTCACCCTCATCGTCATCGGTGGGCAAAGAATTTGTGTCCCACGGGTCGTGGAGGGATGGCACCATTTCTATTCATCTCGAAAAATAAAGGCGTGCCCGATCGCGAGCCCCGATAACCATGAATATTTTATCTGCATAATATCTCGCCACGCTCCACCCCGCACGTTCACACGTACGCCGGCACACGTGTCCCGTCTTCGTCCTCCGCTTGCACGTTCTTTCTTCGACCATCCAGGCATCCAGGCAACGTGGAACTTGCCTGGTATCGTGTCCGGACCGTGGTGCCCAACGTGGATCAGTCTGTCTGTGGTTCTGATCGCACGTGTGGAATGCAAACGGATGTGAAATGTGAATAGAACACAGGGATTCAAGGTGGTGTACACGCCAACGAGCAGAGCTCTCGCCCGGAACGGGGCAGAGGATCTCGTCGCGTGTAATTTTCAAGCGAACAACGCTTCGAAAGAACGTAGAAAAGAATGGAAGATGACGTTCCGATCATCGCGAAATCGATCGTGCTTTCGGCTACGCTTTCCTGATTTTCGCACGGGGTTCGAATTCTGTTGTCCGATGGGATTCGTTTGCTTTTCTTTCTAAAGAATGTGGGAATACAACATATAGGGTATTGTGGTTAATTGTGCTTGATTCTTCTTAGAAACTGATTGTTAGAATGTGTTTAATAATTCATAAGTAGACTACGGATACTCGTGTATTTATGGGGAATTTAAATATAGAACTTTGTAGAACATGTATAATATGCAAAGTATATGAATCACTTTACATAATTGACCAAGTTCATAAAAATCATTTTTTAGATAAAAGAAACCTCAAATTTGCATTATTCTGTAATTAATAGCTGGCATAAATAACTGCACAGAATATACATTAAAATGAAACCAATAAAATTGATGTATCTTCCCTGAATTAGGTTTCGTTCCGTTGATCTATAAACTAAGCTGACGGACGAGCCCCAAAATAAATTCCTGAGCTTTTATCTTGATTTCGACGTCGTGTGGTTGATTCTGGTGTTTTAATAGAAATCCATAAATATTGTAATAGGTTGCATTTAGGTTTTCACTCAAAGTAAGATGTTTAAAGTGGAGGTTCGATGTCACCTACTTGTAAAACACTTTCTGGACCACTTTCAACTTCCCAAGACTATTCTCGCTAACATCTTCTTCCGTACTCGCGCACAAGAGACAGGTAATTCGTTAGGAATCCTAAATTGAAAGCACGCGGCTTGTTTTATGTCGTACCGGAGGAACAAACATTGCTCCGGCTCACGACTGTATTTCGGGAGGTTTTGTGCAGTCCGCGCGCGACTGGCAGCTGCGTGGGCGTTCTATAAATGGGTTCTATGTCAATCCGGAGCTTAATTTAATGTTTGCACCATGAACACCAACATTTCCATACTTTTAATCTATTCAGTTTCCCTGTCAATATTTCCATACAATTTTTTCTTTCCAATTCACCTCTTAATTGGTATCAATGGGCCCATTGCGAACTATAACAATTTAGGGTTAGATCACTTAATTTTTAAATCTTTCATTTAATATAATTTCATTGCCAATCTCTCACACGGAGAATATAAAATACAAATTGAAATTATACTCTAAATTTCAATAGTTCAACATAAATTATTATAATTATCAATAACTCAATGATACTTTTTATGGGTTAATCTCCTGTATTCAAAGTCGAAAGGTTTCGTCAACTTCCTCCATTGAAGAGATGGTTTTCCTGAGGCAGCACTAAAAGAGCGAGCAAAAAACCGCGTCGAAAGGAGCGGATTGCTTTCACGAACGACACCGACACGCTTAATGCCCAATAAACGAGTCCAGATGATCAGCATACGGCTTCCTCCACACCGTAGTACCCGCGGAGACACTCCCACACCATAGATCTCGGGGTCTCGAGTGGTTGATCCACGATCCAGCTAGTGTGGCTGACGCACGCACACCGCGCGTACGAGCGCCGCTTTGTCACGCGTGCGGTTTCTCCGCTCTGTCTGCGTGTGCTCGTGCTCGTCTCTCGTCTCTCACCTAAGTTTATTGTTAGAGGGGCCGGCTAGCTACGGACGCGGGGCATCAGGATTTAGTGCTTCTTACACGCCCATGCCGGTACCACGCGCCTCATACACGCTCCCTTCGATTATTCTTCAATCGATACCATTGCGAAATCCAACGTTTCACCCGAGGAACTAGCGTACCTTCTCGGATGTATAACGTGATTTTTCGATTTACAATTCGTTCCACGGAGGTGATCGTTCGGTACGGTGATTGAAGAATGCGAGGAATTTTCGTTACCAGTGTTTCTGTGTTCCTTTTATAATAGACAACGGTGCGAGTGATTTGAGGAATGCTATACAGCGACAGAAAAGTTTCCTCGTAATGTCGAAAATTCTCCTGGAATTTACGAGCATAAACAGACGCCGAGGTAAAGTCACGTGGAAGCTTTATCGGTTTTCCTTTTTCCCGTTCGTGGAAACAATACGCGATAGAACGATATCGTCGATTCACCGATTACGATGCCAGCGGCAGGACGTTTTTATTTCATTTCTCTGTTCACTTTGACCGCAAAAGGAAAAAAAAAAAAGAATAAAGAAAGAAAGAAAGAAAGAATCGCGATAACCGTCAGATATCGGGGGAAGAGAAGCCGGTGGTTTCGTTTCTGTCGGATGACGAGACTGCTTTCCATGGGACGATGGACGAGGCACGGGAGGGCGAATGAAAAACGCGAAATTAGGATTCCGAGGACACCGAGAGTGGCTCGAACACGAAAAACCAATTGCACGAGTACTCAAGTGCTGACCGGGGACACGGTACAGAGGGGTGACGACCCGGTGTGCTGACGGGCGAGATAGGGGATGTGAGTTGGGGGAAAATTGGCGGTATGGATAGGTGTAGCTGAAGCAACGCGGTGCAACGGTGGTTCTTTGTGCAAACACGCCGGCGTCGAAATGCATTCGCTGGAAAAACAGTCAGGTCGAAATAAAAAATTGCCATTCGCGAATAAAAGTGAAATTTACACGGTTGGACGGACAGCGAGGCCACCCCCTGTGCGCCCTTTCCATTTTTCCGTCTGGGAAATAGAATGACGCCAAGTGCAGCAACTTTCAATGGTATTTCGTTTCCGTTCGCGCAATTTTACCGCGCTTTCCATGTGCTTCGACCGACCGGCATTCTATAGAAAAGGAAAATAAAAGAAAAAGGAAAATAAATTGAACCGTTCTTTTATTTTTATCATTTGACGTCGCGCCAACCGCTCGTGTGAATTTTATTAAAAGTGTGCAACATAAGAGGCAGAAATCACACTTTGTTATAATCTTATTATTTTTTATTTATTATTGATTCATTGACCATTAAATTCTACTTATATTGAACTTTTCTTTGTAATATACATTTCCCGCAGTGTAGGATGATGTTCTTTTTTCTTCAGAATATACAGATTCCTGAGTATTGTACGTCTTAGTGTGTCTTCTTCAGATTCTATCTTGATCGTGTCTTGATAGCGAGCGTACATCTTCTTTCCTAAGATCATTCTTAAATGAAGATCAAGTTGTGGAACTTCTTTAGTCGAATTTGCTACTTACTGCCTTTTTTCGCTTCTTCTTCGCGTCTGTATTTCCTCAGATATCTCGTAGAATACACGGCAGGTGGTAAAATTATATCGAATACTAAAACCAAACAGTTAAAAACTATGTTTCAATAACATTTATTAGAATATAACATTCAGCTCGAGTCATCTCAGGAGAACGATTGGATGAGCAGACTTGAAGAATTATTCTGTGTTTTTTGTGTTCCCTTAAGGGTCCCCTGATTCCAGGAAGCACAGTTTCCCTTCCGTAAAAATTATACGAACCACAAATCGAGGGAAACTCTTTTTGATTCTTCCTCGCTCGGTTTCGGTCGTTTCACAACGTTTTGATGCTACCCTTGCCTTCTTTCCGCTCGCTAATACATCCTGGTCGCGTCACCATCCAAGCTCTTCGTTCTCACTCTCTTTCATCTCCAAAACCCTAATTAACTTTGGTAATTATGTGTACGCCCGGACAGAAAGAAGGGCTTTGCACTCGCTCCGTTAGTCGAAAGGCGCGACACACGGAAGAAGGAAAGAGGAGGCTCTGGAAGAAACAAGAGGGCTAATGCAGAACGATGCACGCGCGAACCGCCAGTGGAACGGAGCTCCTACCGTCAACCAGAACTCACTATAAATAGCGGCCGAAAGGAGATTTCGTGAGATTTGACAGCTCCTGACGAACAGTCGTTCGAATGGATATGCCGTTCCGCGAAAACGACGGTTCACTCGACCCTCGACGCTTTTTTTCCGTTGAACTACGTTTATTCTGATTTCAGAAGGACCCTTGCTTGGTGTCTGCTTGCCAGTCGATCGTATATCTGCACGCTGAAATTTGAATCGCTTCGTTTTTTTTTTTTTTTTTTTTAATGGTGCCAGTTTTTAAAGTCTTGTTTAATTTGTTAGTGAAGTTGTTTTAGCTGATAATGTTTCACATAAGTTTAGTTGGTTGGAAATGATTTGAATTTAAATTATCTAGCGAACGGATTTTTAAAATTCTTTTGATTTTTAAGACGAGCCGATCTTTGTTCCTCGTTCCAAATTTCTTTCGCTTTTCATTTTATTATTTATTTTGTTTGTCAAGTTGAGGAATATAACATCGCAGAAAATTCAATGGAATATATTAAATCAGACGAAATAACAAGTTCACATTGATAAAATGGTTTCGAGTTGAATGTATACGAATTGATTAATTTAAACAAAACTCAACAGACACTCTGCAAGTTGACGATCGTGTTCCTTAACTTTTGTCAATTTTTGCCGAATTTATGCCAAGACATTAGTTCCCAGTTCAAATTTTTTCTCTCTCTCCCAGGGGTGAGAAATTAGCCAGCGCAGCGTACAAGCCTTTGCATTTTAATTTGGTCATTCTTGAAAATTTCGTTACTCCCAGCGTGGCCGTAGTTCGCGCGTTCATACGTCTACGCGAGAATACGCGCAGGCGACATCCAGGATGCAAGTTCTGCACACTACCGCGCGATTTACGTGTTTCCGAGCTTTATGTTCCACAGTGCACACCTGTGCGACGCGTAATTCCCACCCTCCTTTTTGTCTTCGGATATCTTCAACTACCGGTTCGTCGGTTTTAAACGCGATCTTCCAGAGACGTAGATCTACGCGAATTTTTCTTCCTGAATTGCATTAACCATGCCGAGAAATTCCCCTGCTATCTCTTAAAAGTTTCGTTCTAACATAGTTGATGCTGTATTAGGTTTATAAAAAATTGTACAGTGATGTACAATAAGACGTCATTGTTGGAAAACACAATTCGATGTACAGCGGCAACAGAGAATATTTCCACAAAAATAAAGTGCGTTTATTATATCATTTACATACTAACTTCACTCAGCGTTAGTTAATTTTGCGAATACAAAAAATTCACATTATGAAAATAAAATGCTGAAATTGATAAAAAGATACTTCATTGGAAAATATTTGCAAACATTTGTGATATAATATACATTTGTAATATAACGAATGTGCAAACATATTTTGTACATCTCCAACTACATTTCTATTCTCAGAAAGCAAATACTGGAGATCGAGGAATTGCTGAAGTTCTACGTTCAAGGTCTTATTTTACTGTATCTTCTTATAATTTTTTAAAGGAATTAAATAATATAGAAAATGTCAGTAGATACAGCCCCTTATTGGGGTGTCCAACTTGTGGCATCTCTTGGCACGGCGTGACGCGACTTAACAAGGCTATTAATTAATAATACCTTGCAGGGATAATTTACGACTGAATGTCTCGCATCAGCATCGTCATTGTTCTTAGTAGCAACCCTCCCCGTCGGTTTCACGGCGCGCTTCAAAAATTGATCCACCGATGTCCCCAGACGGTGTCGAGATCCAACTAGCTACGAGTAATTTTCCTGACGACGTTCTAAAATAAATATAAGACACACGATAAGCCACAGGGAGACATCACATTCTTTGAAGCGGTAAATCAAATTTTATCGCAGAGTACATCGTACTTTTTTGCCGGAACATTTTAAATCAATGATGATTTATCGAAGACCAGAGCATGGCTACATGTACTTGATGAACGACAAATGACTGTATTTATAGCAACTTGATGGAAAAATTGCGCCATCGTAGCGTGTTACAGAGCTTTCCACTTCCCACCCAATTTTCAGGGCAATTTTTACTATTCGACGCGTTCTACTTAAAATCACGAGTTTCTGCCTCGTGAAACGTCGTTTAATTCTTTTTACGACTGAACGTTCCCGTGATAAACAACGCGATAAATTATATTTACCAGTAACGATTAAAGTGCCCTTTTCGTTCCACTCTCCCTTCCATAAACGGATCAATGATCAGAAAAATAATTTTCATTGCCTTTTTCATCCATTAAAAACCGAGTAAATATAATGAAACAACGAGTAAATATTCAGCGAACGTATCATTACTGAAAAATGTAAATAAACTTATTATTTTGACAAAATTTAAAAAATGTACTCAAAAAGAGTATTTTATATAAATCAGAGATTCAAGGAGAAATTCACGATTAAAAAAGAAAATAATATATCTCTCGTACCTGAAACACTTAAATTTCATTAAACTTCGTACAATTATAGAAAGATGAAGAAATAATGGCAATATATCCCCATAATCTCGAAGGTAAAAAAAAGAAAAATCGGTTTCAATACTGCAAACCGAACAAAAATTAGAAACAGAAGAAGTTGTAATCCATTCCTTAATAAATGAATGATTTTCAGCCGAAAGAAGGAAAAAGAAATCCCATCAAACGGGTAACAGAATCAAAAAAGCAAAGGAAAACGTTCGATCATTAAGATTTATCACACGGTCTCTCTTTTTCTGCTTTCATCCCCTAGTAGTCACGCACAAAATCGTAGCGTGTCTTGTCGTACCCTCGTGCAATCGTGCTGCACGTGCAATTTAACGTTCCTCGCCCCGAAGAAACGTTCTATTCTCCGGCGAATAACTCTACCTCGTCCTCACGACGTGACAAGTCGTCGTCGCCCCATGATCGTGTTCGTGCCACCAACACGAGGGGGAAAGGACCGACTGCCGTCCGCCGACAGTCTGAAGAATTAATTAAGACGATGTAATTACCTACTTGGATTCGCTTTAGCTCGAATCCGGACGAGTTGATCCGCCGGTAAACTGTGTTTTCACGGCGTACCCGGCCACTTAACGTGACGGCAATAAATGCATAAGGATCCCGACGATCGGATTAATTTATGGATATCGAGGAAATGGGTTACACCGCTTCCCAAGGCGATAATGCTACTCCAAGCAGGTTTATCTTGATGTCTCAAAGGCCAGGTCGACTTGGTTTCGTTCTATTGACGAGACGAAACCCTCCTTCTCATTGCTCTTATTCTAATTGCTTGATTACTTTTAAAGGGGTTGTAAGTTCATACGTACACGTAGGTTGTAGTTGCTTTCGTCCGTGACAAATTGGGGATGAAACTTTGTATCGTTGACTCGTTGAATTATAGGCGAGAGTCTCAAGATTAGATTCTTCTATTTGTTTTTGAGAAAATTTACATTATAATCGAATGTTTTTGTCGAAGAGAGAGGACAAGGAACGATTTCTATATATGTTTAGAACATTGGTTTTTCATTGGTGGATTATGTTTTAGGGGGGTGAGTAATGGTCGCACGTGGAAAGTAGTGTTACGTTTCTGATAAATCAGAGATGGAAATCTAGTCGTTAGTTTGTCGAGTTGTCGAGAGAAAGAGACTTATTGGATTCTTGAATTTTCCTATCGTTTGAAGTTACTTCACAGTTAAGTACTTTTATTGGAAACTGAAGATACAGACAAAGTGTTTTAGCTTTTTTATATTCAGAATGTGCGTATAACAGGTACTTTTGTTTGTGATAAGTTGGAAATGTAAAATTTTACTCGTTATATCGTTCGATAGCAGTGAGTAAAACTTTAGACCGAATTATTTTATCTTTTATTTGAGAATTATTTTACAGTCGTATATTTTTATTCGATGCAATAAGGACGAAGTGTTTTAATTTTTGTATACTTAGAAAATTAATCTGAATGATTCGTGTCAGCAAATCTCCGTGGCATTATTACATCAAACTCTGTTCCCGGATTATTCTTGCGGTATTATCATTCAATTTTCGCTACAGACGTTTAGATTCAATTAACCTTACGCTACTCGCCGCGTATTAAACTCAAACAGCTCGTATTTTATATTCAAACATCCTGCTGCTGTGTGTCGTTTTTACAACCACCAAGAACCTAAGAATAAAAAATCCTCTCGCCCAGTATTTCAACGAAAAACGTGGTGTCCCATTAATTTCGCCGATGATTTTCATTTTCCAGAAGCTGCAATCTAATCGAAAGTCTCGTACCGAGCCTCTATCTCGTCGAGATACCGTGGTAACAGGCAGCACTACGCCAGGCACGTTATTAAGAGATAAAAATGCAGTTAAAAACTATCACTCCGGTAGAAGCCACGCGTCGTTCTTGTAAAGGAGTCTCGAAGGAAGCTTCTGGATTCTCGGGCAAGCTATATTCAGGAACTTTTAGTCTCGAAGCACATCCTTAGGTAAATGAGCTCTTATCTCGAGTTTTGCACGGAGCCATCGCAAAAACGTCACGTGCCAAGTGTACACTCATACTTTCTCATACTCTCTTGCACATGCAGATACACAAATCCATTGGATCTGCTTCGAGATTTTATCTGTTATTCCCGTTCATCTTCTTCACAGCGACATGCGAACAAACTTTCTTTTTGGCTTTCATAAATAAAGAAAAAGGTAAATAGCGTTCCTTCGTGCGACAAAGCTCGGCCGTGTACAATCTATATATAGTGTACTACATATAGTGTTCGTGCAAAGTGTTCGTTCGAGCATCAAGTGTCCACGATGTGAGGGTGAACCAAGAAAACGAGTCACTTCGCGCGTGTACGTGTGTTCGAGACAGTACACGGTGGAATGTTAGTGGCGGTAAGTTGGTCCGTTTTCAGTTGGTTGCGAAATCCCTCGTCACGCGACAACAGGGAAGGAAGACGAGAAGGAAGAAAGGAAGGAAGGAAGTCGACGCTGGTGGAGGAGGCATTATTAAATCGGCCGGCCCGTAATCCGGTCGTGTTGCTCGCGTTTACGTGGCCGAGGCGAAAACTATGCGGCACGAGGCACGATGAAGGGGCCAAGAATCGGTGGCCTACCGAGCGGGAAAAAGCTGGACTTCTGCCAGGAGCCGCGTCACACTTGGACAGTGTTGCTGGTGTATTTGGGCATCTGCGCCTTGCTGCCTGTCACGATTCTCTCCGGTTGGTATTCGATCGTCACCTTACTCTCTTTTTCGCTTCGTTACCCGACCCTTTTCCTATCTTTCTCTTTATCATATTCTCACCGAGAAGCTGTTTCTTTTCAAATAAAGACAAAAAAGAAAATTAAAAAAATAAAAAGAAGGGAACTGCGAGAGAGACTGTACACCGTTTCGGAATTCGCGTTCGCGGTCGATATCTTGTCGATACATTGGTGGCTGGTTGAAATTTCACTGGCTACTCTGACAGTTACGAACTAAAGGGAGCTTCGTATTTGATAAAAAAAACCTCTTAAAATCGTTTGAAATAATTGGCCGGCTAACGTGATCGTGGTCCCGATTCTGAATCATACGCGTTTCAGCTTCGTGATTTTTGATATTTCTCTGAGTGAATTATCATGTTATACGAAATTTGATACACGTTTTTATCAGCCTCATTGGTTTTATTAGAATCAACGTTTTCATACCTCTATGTCATTGAAATTTAAAATGAATATTATTTGATATCTTTCCATTATTTTACTCCATTGAACTCTGTCTCTCCTTTTTTCTTTCATATTCACTTTTTTTTTTTCAAATGGACGTATAAATTAATAGTAATGTAACAGAAAGAGGAATGTATTCGAAGAATGGTAGCAACGTCGCGTTTTCTGCTCGAAGAGAAGGAAGAAAAACGAAAAGAAGAATGGAGCGGCGAGATGCGAATTGTCGACACGGAAATAGTGGAAAGTTCCTAGCGTTCGTTCCACGATATGAACTCTGACAATCCCACCTGAGAAATGAACCGCATAAATCACGATACGTTTATCAAGCGTTCGCGTCGTCTCAATTTTGCCAAACTTTCCCCGCAAATCTCCTCTGCGCCGCCTAGGCGTCGCCATCTCCATCTTTTTAAGAATTCTTTCAACTCTGAGCATCATTTCGGTGACGAGTCAATTTTAGAACGACAAAAATGTTTTTTTCTTTTTTACCATCGCGATGACAGTATCTGTTTACGTAAAAATAACAAAGGGAAGAAAATATTCGGGCAATAATTGTGTTTTGAGAATAATCGAGCTGTTCTCGTGTTAAATATATCTTTCGCGTATGAAAATATTTGTACGATACGAATTTAAATCACGGGCGAACGTCTATTAATTCTGAAGTGTTCAGATTAGTCGAATTACTGGAACTTAAACGAATTGAACTTATTTTCAAGCGGATACACGAGCTCTTTAACAGTTTCTAAATTTATTATTATTTATTAATCGTGCCAATTAGAGAATAAGGGGGAAGAAGACGATAGGTCAAACTTTATAGTATCAAAATAATTGTTTCATTTAATTTTGAAGCTAACGTGTATTTCTATACGCTTCAAAACTTGAAAAATATTGTTCGTAATAATAGTAAAATATGAAAGATATTGAAATATTGCTTGTTTTAATAATTATTCCATGGCATCTATAAAAATTTATCAACTTATCAAATATTTTTAAAAGACTAATATCTTTTAACTTAAGAAACTATTTTTATCCTGAAATGTGGTGTCACATTAAAATCCTCCTATTTAATCGTGAAGTAGCATTAAAGTCAGAAGATCAACGTAAATCACGTTATCTTGTTTTTCTTCTGTGATGAAATTGCAAGGCTGTTAAGCGAGGAAGATAGTCACCAAATTGCAAGTGACCTCATGCTCCGTAAATTTAGATCGGCGATATTCAAATGACAGGATGGAACGTCGTTTCCATATTTTTCTGTCGGGATCGATTTTGTCACCAGGCGACGGCAATCCGCGTCGCAATCATCGAAATTTCATTCTCCGTCAATTAACTACGTTTCACGTTCCAATCTAACGCCCGATAATTAATGTAGAGAATTTTAATCGACGTTGTGCCCGATCCGTTCAATTCGATTGAACGCGAACGCGTTAACGAGCTCTACACACGACCGTCCGAAAACTGGTCGCCTCTTCGGCCAATGGGAACCGTTTGCCGATCAATCGAAAATTTTCTCCTTGCTCCGCTGATCCGTTTTCCAACCGTAGAACAATGCAGCAGGCCTTTCTTCTAAAAATAGATACCGATTCAGTTACCAGAATTATTCGACGCGCGATACTGAAATTAATTGGAATTAAATTTCAATCGCGAAATTTTTGATAGCTCACGTTTAGAAGAGTTCAGTTTGATAATTGAAAAAGTTTACCTTAGAGATGAACATACTAGCAGAATTTGACAGTTTTCACTCGACTATTTTTTTTAAATGGAAAAACAATATGATGAATCGTAGTTTCA
Organism: Bombus pyrosoma; assembly: GCF_014825855.1. Lineage (NCBI taxonomy): Eukaryota > Metazoa > Arthropoda > Insecta > Hymenoptera > Apidae > Bombus > Bombus pyrosoma. The sequence goes on from NC_057782.1 coordinate 5,559,821, forward strand.
CGTTTGAAAATTAAGTCTGGAAATCCAAATTGCTCTATTTTCAAACCGTAGAACGACTGATTTTAGTTTTCCACTTGAAAATGAAAAAATATACATTTATAAATTCACACGAAAATTCCAAAGTTTGGGAATTTAAATTGAACCATTCCCGAACTGTAAAACAATACGATGGATGGTTTCTTTAAAAATAGCTTTAGCCTTGAATGTATCTATATGCTCAATAAATTTTCTCGAAGTGTTTAAATCGATCGTGATTATTGAGACCCAACGTTTTGCCAAGCGAAGGGAAAACGAATGAAGCGAATGCGAGAATTTAAATGCGTTGCTCCTGGCGCAAATTGCAAGTCGTATTAACAATTACCTCGTAATTGTCTACACAAACCGCGGACCGAGAATTTGTAAGGCAAAATTAAATTTCTGCTGCTATATTCTATTACGTGGACGTCATTCTGTTACCCCACCTTTGACTGTCGCGTCATTGTGCCTCTCCTGCTGCATTGTTACAATTTTGATAATTCCGTCATGCGGTCGACTGTGAAATTGAATGTTTGCTTAAAAACTCCACTGTCTCGAATTGTCTCGCCTTCGCTTGCACGGAATTCTTTCGTCTACTATCATTCTTTCTGCAACAAATTATTATCAATGTGAAATATTTTTCTTGGCTCTGGTATCTCTGATAAAAAAACTAGTATATTTTTCCTGTTTCTTAAATTCTTCGATGTATAATAAATCTTCTTATAGATGGCAAATTAAACACCGAGAATTGGTTTTGCAGAATAATGTACAGTGAAATCGTAGTTTTTGAAATTATTTAACGACTTCAGAGTGGAATTATATTGATGTTTTATTAAAGACTTTGATTTCTCCTGCAATAAATCGTTTTTCTTGTTAGATAAGAAAACTCGAGAAAGAATCATGAACGAATTCAATTCAATTTTATTTTATTTTGAAGAATAATAAAAGATCGTCTTAATGTCCAACAGTTTGAACATTCTCAATGATTTTTATTTCACCTCGAGTGTAATTTTTGTCCCTCCGTTGGAAAAATGTTTAAAGAATACGAGTGACGCGTATCGTGGATGAATATATTTTCGAAATAGGCTCGCCTGCGTGTCCGTCTACGTTTCTATGTTTTTTTCGAGGAAACACCCTCTTTATGACACGCACGTGTTGCCATAAACGTCCGCCCAGGCTCGCGACCGCAGCGTAGCCAATTCCAAATGTGCCGGGCTGCATAAGTACTTCCGTTAAATCTGTGTCAGAGAAAACACGCCCGACGATTTCTTCTTATCCCCCTTCCTTTCGTTCGTTTCTCGCGTTCTACACGTTCGAGCGATCCAACTAGAACGGTGCTTTGTATCGTCGAGCATAATTAAAAGATAAAATCGAATGAAATCGTTCGCAGAATGAGACCAGTAATCGTACCGGTAGGTTTTAATTAAACCAGAACTTTGGCTGACCGAAAACTGTCTTTTGCTTCCTTCTCCTTTTTCTCTTTAATCCTTGGTCGTTCGATCCAGTTGAACTAGAAACAGATAAGACTTTTAGAAAAAGATAACATTTCTATTTTGGGAAACGTAAGAGTTTCTTTCTTAAATTAAAGTCTGGTGTAATTCAATGATTCCGATAGGTTTATTGAGAAACTTAGGTATCTAATATGTATTGCTTTATAATTTTATAGCTTAGGCTGTATAATTTTTCATATACTTATGAGTTTATATAATGAAATGGAATTTCATCCATGAATACTACAAGTATCATATATTAAATATCTTACATATTGTCTTATCTTAAATATCTTATTTTATTATATATATAAATTATTATACGTTCATTACGTTCACTTTTGCATAAACTTGCCAGGATTGAACAAACCTTCACAGTCTACAAGCGACGTAATATCCAGCTGTTCTTGTTGAGAATTGTGGATCTTAATTGCAGAAATAAAAGTAAAGGAACACTAAGATTACACTTAGAATTCATATCAAAATAGTTTTAGATTTATTTAATAAACGATTTGCAGGATCTTCGTCGATATACATTTGCACGCGTCTCAGCACTCTCTTTGTCTCAGCATCTTTCATATCACACCTCCGATGAAACTATTGCATTCATCTGTTTTTCGAGACGCTGTGCACACACATACTTCGATACACCTATATTCACATACGTGTGTCACTACTACGCGACTAATCTAGTCTAGCACAGAAAATTGTACATATCTCAATACTTCTATATAATTTGTATTTAATAATCCTTAATCTGCGAGCCAAAGTTAGAGTTTAAAGTGAACTTTGTCGCAAGAATACAAGCTAGCATTAGCGAATAAGGACTACAGTTTGTTTCACGAGTGTGACTCGATGTTATAAGTGAAGCGATTAAGAAGGGCGCAGTTTTACAAAATATTTTGCGTTAGTTGACGGATCTAGCGCATAGTAAGTAGTATTTACCCGCACGAAACGGACACAGCATGAGATATTAGTTGCTTTTTCAAATGAAGTAACACATTCGAGCCGGTCTGCGAACCAAACATCTGGCTTCAGTAGCATAAACAGTTGCGTCTGAGCCTGGTTTCGTCGTTTTCAAGCGAGAACACTGAGCTAAAGCAGCGCTCCGGAATGGTTGCGTAAATAATCATACGATTGTGGGTCTTTTGAGGCGAGATTTCTTTAATTATCAAATCAACACGTTTCTGCAAAGATCTAGTTTGTTCTGAATACGATTTATAGTTTAAAAATTCGCATCGATTTCGGCAAACAGCGGCAGGGTTTCACCGAAGAGGTGAAAAAGGAGGAAGGTTATTTTAATTTGCCTTGAAATAACAGTTCCGTTTAAAAACACGGTTTCACTTAGAATCGCGGACATAAGCGATGGGAAAAAATGTAAATTAATAAATTTAAAAGTTAAATAATTCCTGCGGCAGGTTCGGCGCTACTCGGCGGAAGGCCAGGACATCCCGTGGGGGTTGCTTGAAATTCAGAAAAACCAAGTTGTCTTCCCTAACAGCGACACAACTATTTATACGTAAATAATGTAACAGCGCGCGTCGAAAACGTTAGCCAGCTCTTATCCGTGTCAGTTTAGGGAAATTAGTTCGGTGAAAAGTTCCTTGGCCGTTACATATTTAATTTTTCCGTGGTTGTCTGCGAAAACTTCGCCGTAGTAATAAATTTAATACATAACCCCCGGAGTACCAAACCGCATACGAGAATTTTAACAACCGAGTTTCATCGACTATCCTATGTTTTAATAATATTCCTTTAGCTTTGCCACTCTTCCTTCCAGCTAAATTTCTTATTTCGTTTCAATATTATACGGAGAGTCAAGGAGGAAATTTTTATTTGCTTGTGTACATAAACGTTTCGCAGAATGTCAGCAATATCAAGTTACTGCGAGTAGGAAAGCAATTAACGTTGCTGACTGGTCTGACCTCGAGGTCTCCAACCCTCGAACCTGTCCCCTCTTAATCGTACTCACGCATACTTTGCGTTGTTTGCATTCGCAAAACGCTTTCTCACTTTTCTCTCTTCTTTCCTTTTATTTTGCATCTTTTGTCCTTTCTTCTTTCTTTCTTGACGTGAAGAACGTCAAGCTCGTGATCGTAGTGCAAATTAATCTGACAAACAAATAATTAGACGTTTCTGAATTATTATGTTTACCCTTTGTCGCGACACGGGTGTTCGTTCATCGAATGGACGTTTGAAGGATAATTTCGAATCGTCGTGCATTTTTTCATTTTCCGTCATATGTTCATTTGCGTGTCTGCAGCCATTACGAGGCTCTTACAAACACGGCTCTCATGAGCGCGGGATTGAGGTACGTTCGATCAGCGCGTTCCCTCAGAATCGTCTTCAGAGAGACTACCAATCGCAAGCTTCAGAGTGCAAAAGCTGCAAAAGCCAAGCTTGGTTTGAGCTGAACTTTAGAATGGCCGCACAGCGCGGCATTTGAATGAGGATTCGGGGCAAAAATCAAGATTCGCTCATTACGTTCGTTGGTTTGCAATGCAACGTTCACACGATCGCGGTCGATGTTCACAGATCAGATTCACAGATCAGATTCGCATGTTCGCAGAGTAGGTTCGCTACATTCATAGTTTCGCGGGCTACGTTTACACGTTTGCAGGGCACGTTCGCACACAACGTTCAAACGTTCGCAACAATAATTATTTCCATGTTTATCCGTTGTATGCCGCATTCTGCATACGTTTTGGACTTACACAGTTTAGGTAATTACACGTAACGAGGTAACAGTTGAAAAATCAATGCTACAATGTGTTGTTTGAGGAGGAACTGGTATCAAATGCGTTGATGTATATAGTGAGTTTCAAGCGAATTTATTTATAAAGACTTTATAACGAATTTGTAGATCTATACGAGTACGCAGAATGATATATTTTGACGTTTAAGCATACAGAATGGCTCATGAAAGTTTTTGAACAACTGCCATAGGAAACTTTTAATGTTTATATTATGCGTGTTATATGAAACATTTTAAATGCCATTAGCATTCTAATGAAACACGATTGTTATAATTACGTTCGTGAAACCAATCCGAAAGTGCATATAGAAATTACATTTAGTAAAATATTAGTATACATCATTAATAGCCATTTAAACATGTAATAAGATTAAAGATGGTCCCACTGGATATCGAAGCTTATTAATATAATGGATAATTGTAGTTTCAATGTACAATTTTCGAATTGGTTTCAAATTTTACTAATATAATCATAATAGTCATTTCTCATTATAGTCCTAATGAAATTTCAAACTGTTTCGTATAACACAATGTATTCATAAAATGTATCTACGAATGTAACTGTGTCAGAGTTTAATATCGTCCATAGTTTCTTCGAATCAAAAACACAATCACTTTTCCTCTGAACCCCTACATGTAATCTACATTATAAGAATATACAGAAATATCTAACTTTCCACACAGGTATGATAAAAACAAAGCTAAGAAGGGCCGTAAAGAAGCAGATGAAACATTCAGAAACCTAAAATTGATTCCATCTTCCACGCAACAGTTGGAGTCCTTATATTTCAAACTTCCAGGCATCCCAAAGCAAATCTGACGCTTGTATACGAAATGTAACATTCTAGATTCAAACTTAAGTGTCGGCTTTACTACATATGCTCTGAGGCAAACAAAAAAAAGAGATCCGTCGCTTGTTCGATCACGTCGTGGTGAAATAAACGCGGCGAATAAACCTCTTCTTTGGGACAACGAGATACTCCAGCCGATAAATCTCGAGGATAGAGCTCTTTCCCCAAAAGATACATTTTCACCCTCGGTCCCCGAGGGAAGACAGAGAAGACAATGACCCAAAAAGGGTGGTGTCAAACGGTGAGAAGAAACCGCAGAGAAGGAGGACAGTTTCTTCCGGAAACTCATCCAGCCAGCCAGACAGCTCGAAGAAAGTCCTGGTTATCCAGGAAGAGAAGAGAGAACCGAGCCTGAGAGGAGTGACCCAGGCGCCAGCCAGTTACTTACGCTTAGGACAATTTACCTTAATTAATTAACCGGCGTTGCGACGGCTCGCTAATTTATGCTCATAGAATGATTCACTGCTCTTTCTCGTCTCTTTCCTTATGGCTTCTATCTCTTACGTATGCCTTTCTTTTTCTTTTGCTTCTCTTACGGTCCGCGTTTCACGAAACGGAGAGAAACGAAATTTTCGGCGCGCAACATCTCCGGAGACAGATAGGTGAGCCGCTCTAATTAGAAATCGTCCGCAACGTTTCAGATTGCACTGGAGAACCGGGTGACCGGCCGCGCCCCATTTCGCAATCTTCTCCGCGGCGCTAGTGTTTAAACGACTCGGCTCGATGGTCTCGGTATAAAATACGTCGGGGAAAGAGGAGGAAAGAGGAAGAGAAAGAAAGAGAGAGTGAGATAGGAGGAGGGTAAGAATGGTCGTTACGGAAAGGGGAGGGTTTACTTGTTGCTTGTTTCGATGCGTGTTAATTTCCGCCGCGTTTTCGCGCGGTATCCAATCATCTAGAGTTCCTCTTGTGAAATTCAAGACGATCGGCATGGTTTATTGGAATCATGAAACTAACGCACCGAAGAAGAAAGCCATTTTGATTTTCGCTTGGAATCACCTCGAAATGATAAGATTTTGATAAGAACTTCGTTAAGGACTTCGCTTCTCAGAGTTTGGATTTATTAAAGATTTCCTTTTACTTTCGCGCGAAATCAAAGACTTGTAACTTTTTTAAACTGAACTTTGAAAATTCGTATTTACTAAAAATTCACTTTGATTTTGGCTCGAAATTATCTGGAAATATGTGATTTTAAGTATTTATAATTTTGAAAACTTCGCTTTAATTTGAAACTATCCTGAAATGTATAATGGGATCGTAAACATTCTTAATGTCTGAAAATTCCTTTTAGAAATATCGCTGCAAAGTTATAAATTCGGTGATTTCAAACCAAACTTTTAATAGTTTGCTCGTCTCCAGTTGTGGAAACGGGATCCTCTGGTCATTAAAAGATACGGCAATGCTACAACAACATCACGATAAATGGACAATTGACATGACAACTTCAACTTTTAATTGGATTACTTGTTGGAAAATGTACAAAATTCTTTCTTCTAAAATAGATGTTCTTCTAAACTAAAATCTATGGTATATTCGATACCATGGACAGGATAATCTCTATAATTCCCCATTAAATTCTTCCAATGATCGAATTGAAAATATGCTTACAATTTATGAAATTTATTCATAAGAAGAAATATGATATTGTAATCTCTTAAGTTCAAAGATTCGAAAAAATACGAATAATTTGGCTAAGGAAAATTCTACAACAACGAGAATTCAAAGAAAACAGAGAGAGGAAATGGAGTTGATGTTTCTCGCGTGTCTGAGATTTACACGTGGAATTAAGCCGTTGCGAACGAAACTTCATCCGTCCCATTGTTATTTTATCTCGATGCAATCTGTCAGCGGATTGATTCAATCCAGCAAAAGGGAACCAGACACGACCACGAAATTCTCTAACAGAGTTTCATTAACGAAGTCATGTAGCCGCGATGCGTTCGCATCGGTACACGTGTAACTGCAAACGTGAAACTATCCTATTCACCACACGCGCGATATTAAAATCACCTGGCCGTGGCGTATTCGTATTAAATTCTTGTATCGCAATCCGTCTTCGTGGTTTGTATGGTCGTTCCGCTTTGAGTTTCGTGTTCATCTCTCTTCACAATTTCATCAGTGAAATCTTTGAATCGATATTCACGATCCTCTTCTTTTAATTACTACATATCGTCACATAACAGAAAACTCGCATCTAAGCCGTGACTTTTCGTGGAAATTTCATTTCCAATGTTTGCAAATATTTGCTTATTTCTTTTTAAAGTAATTATTTTGGTCGTTAAGTTCTTCGAAGTGGGAGTTTCGTGTTTATTCCTCTTGGCAATTTTATCGATGTAATCTTTGAATCTACGTCTTTTGCTTTCATTAAATAGGAAATTCATACCTGTGAAAAATTGTGATTTTTCATGGAAAATTCATTTATATTCTGTTTGTAAACATTTACCCTCCTACTTTCTAATGATTATTACAAGACTTGCTGAAACTGACAGTCGAAGCTTGTTGTTTAAGACGATTTAAAGGATTGAAATTTTCGGCGAAGTAATTTCAGAGAAGCGTTTCTGCTCTCAGTTTCCTCCTTCGAGGCGAACGTACAACCAGGATTTCTCGTTCAGGTAGTTAGAAACCGTTCGACAGAGTTTCAAGTGCCAACGAAACTTGAGCGGAGTTCCCGTTTTCCGGCCCGTTATGGTTTCGCGGATTTACACAACCCCTAAACGTCGATTCCCAGCCAATTTCGGTCGAGCTTTCCAAACCGAAAGATCCACAACGATCCGTTGATTTTTTTACAACCGTTCTAAGCAAGACACGCCTTCTTGCCGCCCAACTCACCAAATTTTTCTCACGTTAACGACCCTCAAGATAAATGGCTCTTTTTCCGCAGTCGTGTAAGAGAGGGAGGAAAGAAACGAAGGAAAACGTGAAAAAAAAAAATGAGCAGTACAACGGTATACATTCGTTAAAATCGATTCATTATATAGATTATCAGCCTTTTAACAGGGGACGATAAAAACACACGACACGAGAGTGTTGCTTGCCGCAGCTACAGTTTCTCGAAATTAAAAGGGCAAGAAAAAAAGTGGCAGGTTGACCAGAGAGTAGAGTAAAGCCGTCGGGACTTATGATTAATATTGCACGGAAAATTTCACTTAACGATCGTTCTTAATGGCAGGATAATTAAAATAGCCGAGAAATCCCCATAACGATGCTTGGTAATTAATAATTCTGTAAAGACGGGGCGTTTAAAAACTCAATAAATGACATTATTTACAACGAATACGCGTCCGCAGAGAAATGAAGTTACAATATCGTGGCTACGGTGTAATATTAATGTGCTACTAGAAGAAATATTATAAGGGTACGTGCAGAGAAAAACTATCCCTTCATCCAGTGATTTTATACCGTTGTGTAATAACTTGGTTTTAACACGGGCCAGTTTTGTTTGTTCAGTGGCTCGATCGATAATATGTAATATTTTAGGTCGCATTTCCACCGGAGAAATTGTAAACACGCTGCAAGTCGCGATGACAAAGTATTATTTAGTCGGGATTTCGTCGTCGCGCTTTCATTTGCATACTTAATTTATTTATTCGCGACAGATAAAAATATGTATACAACGTGTATAGCAACGTGTGATTTACGTTATTATTCATTATTATCCAAATACTTGCTTCTAATATGATATATTTTAATTACAAAATTATGAAAAAGTCCAACTACAATGATTATTATGTTTATAATTATCATAGCATGCCAGAATATTCTCAAAAGATTATGAAAGATTAAATTGATCTTTGTGACCCAACGCGCAATAATACAACTGACATTCTTAATCGTGAAAGCTTATAAAAATATTGTAGAAATATTTCATTTCACCACCTCTTTACTGCTACTTTTAAATTAATTTATCATTAAATTGTACACTTTTTTTTAAATTCAAGTACCAGAGGTGCTTATGGCATTTATGAACAGTCGTGTTATGCCTGACAAATACGAATCATAAGATGATATAATTTTCGTTATCGGGGGGAAAAAAATATTTTTAGCTTAGCCAGGAAACATTCTATCCGGCAGATGAAGCATAGCCACGGTTCGCCTTCATTTTCGAGTTCGATCAATTCTTTCTACACGTGTCCCGGCCACGGATTACGCGAGTAAAGCGGAACACGTATGCCTATCTACCGCGTTATCGACTTTCACGATCGTTCGCGCAATTAAAACGAATTCTCGCGGCCGTAATAACGATCCGTGGCGTTCCACCGATACGCGGAATTCCACCATGTCCTCCACGCAAAGTGCCTGGGAAAATTGCATCGCGATAGGTTGGACCAACCGTATTGTGGGATTATATAGAAAATTCGTCCATATCCTCGTGAAATCTCGCAACGTTTATTTTTCTAGGGATAAATTTACTGAGTTTAGAAAAAGATATTTATTTTTTGGAGACTTTGATCATTCTGTAGCTGGAAGAATTTTATACTATAAAGAAAAATTATTCAGAACACGTACACATGCGTGTAAATGTCTCTCAAAATGTTACTGAAGAGGATAGAGCTATATGATGCTGATGGGAACAAATTAACAATTGAAATGTAATATTTATTAATTTGTTAAAAATAGTTAGAGAAAATAGTTATATATTCGATGAAGTAATGACGGAATAATTGCAATTATTAATTATTGATACGGTTGGTTTAATAATATTACACTTTTGTATTATTAAAACATGGCGACTTGGATTATTTATTATTAATGATTCTAGGAAAACGAGGATTCTTTTTGTCTATTTCAATTAGCGATAGGAAGTGATGCAAACATGATACGTAGTTGAAATAAATTCTTTCAAATCCTTGTCGATATTTACGTTATAAAAATTTGTGATTTCCCGCTTCAGAATTTTCATAACAGTACGAAACACTGATATTATATATTTATAAAGTATTTAAAAATATTGTTTATCTTCTAGTATGTTTGCGTGACGTGCGTAATGAATTTTTCTCCGTCTATTATAAATGATTCTAAATACAAACACGCAACACATATACGTCAAATAAAATACTCCTCTATTGAAATATGGAACGTGATTATTTTGACGATTCAATGGGATATTCAATCCTGCGTAAAGTCGCGGTAAATGTTATCGAACAAAATAAAATAAATATCAAATATCTCGTCTCTTTTTATTTAATTTCGTTGATTTAATTTCGCTTGGATTAATATCAATGGCCAAGACACATTTCACGGGCTGACCGGTTAATCCCTCATAACATCCCCCTTCAGCCGTTTGTTCCGCCCTTCAAACAGGCGCCATGCTAGCGCCATAGAATGATCCGACAAACAGGAGCGACGAAATTATGGTACGATATTCGACACATCCGGTAATCCAGCCGCATTGCACAACATCCGAGCAAATCGAATTCGGGTCAGATACGTCAGGCGCGTTGGTGTCGATCTAATGTCGTTGATGATCCGTCTATAAATGTGCCGATTTTACCATGAAAATCACATTTACCATTACGTCACAGCTACATCTGTAGCCAGGTATTCGCGTTATTATCGTTAACGAATTAATCTGCAGAAGAATCCAATTAATTTCAATATGAAATTGGAGATATTTCATTCGTGATTTTCGACGAATTGATTTTCTTTGAAATCTCAATTATTTATTTTTCCCACTACTTTATCCGTTATTATTTTCGAAAGTGCGACGACGCGGAGTTTCGATAACTTTAATAGCTCTTCAATAAGTACTGGGATAAAACACGCCAATTCAGTATTACACTAATAAACCAATTTTTCATAAAACAAGCGACATGCCCTATTCATTTGTACAGAGCTTTGGATTAACCTCGATATGATATTGGAGTTATTCTATCACGATTTTTGATAAATTGATTTTAATACGTAAAAACGTACTATCTTCGAAATTCTGTAGATAAGAGCTTTATCAACTCACGTATAGAATTTTCATGACTTTAATAGGTCGTTATTGTTTAGAATTACATTAATAAATTATTAAGTTTCCAAAAAATTGAACTACGTGTATTACTATTATTTCTTATTGACTAATTTCAATACGAAAATCCAAATATATTTTCTCACGGATTGATCTCTTTGGAATGTCACATATTTTAGAAAGCAATTGGAAAGTTTTCAAACACTCGTGAACAAGAACGGAGCAAAAATGTTAAATCGATTAGACGAACCAACAGCTCGTAGGGGGAGGTGTCCGGCGTGTAACGAAAGGGCTGGGGGTTTGCAAACGTCACGGGCTGTACCAGAGGCTGTGGACTGTTAATTCGACTCTGACGCCGTGATTTAGAGTCGTCCCGCGTGTACACACAATGTGTGTGTTGTATGTGCGCGTGGGTGGATGTTCCAACGTATAGTAGACATGCGTGGCTGCGCCTTATGTATTCTGGGATGCCGCGAACAAACGAATGTTTTCCTGTTTATGCTGCTGGCAGTCAGATTGGCCCGATGAACCATTGCCGTCATCGACTACCACTGACACTTTTTACACACATTTTACTTTGCTGACGACGAGCGAATTAACGACGATTCCAGCATACAAATACCATCGTCTCATTCCAAGATGAAACGCTCGATTGCTTCTTCTTCATTCCCCTTGGGTCGATTTACCTCGTGGAATCTGATTCATTGCAGTTTCCGAAATGCAAAGATTAACGCAATGGCGCGTGCAAGTGCACGGCTGTTACCTATTTTCAACGTTCCTCTGAATCGTTGGAGCCGAGAAGAATGTACGAACTGCCATTATCTAAAATTAGTCGCCGATACGTTCTTAGAGAATTGCATCTGGCGAGAACGAGGGCGTGATTCCGGCTACGCAACTTTTTTTTCTCTCCCAGCTTTCTTATTTATCTCCATTCTTCCATCTTTTTTTCCCGCGATCTGTCGTTCTTCTCTCACTCCCCTCGGTGACCCGTTCTTATTGCATTTCCTTTCGCCTTTCTTCCTCCCCTCGTTTCTTCCTTCCGTTAGACTAGCACACAGAATCCTTGGCTTTCTTATCGTCCATGAACCTCCTTACTACGAACCACTTTCCACGTATCCACCAGTGTCCCTTTCCTGTCCTTCCTCCTTTCCTTGTCCTTTCTCCTTCTATCCCTGCGACCCATCTTTATTTTCGTTCTTTCGCAATTTCGCCTCGATACGCTCGTGCTGACGGTCCAATGGGTTTCCGGAAAGCATTTGCTACGGTTTCTTCTTCCATCTTACGACTGGTACAGGATACGGTGAGTCGAGCGTGCACGTTAACCTCTCCCTCCCATTCCACTTCCAGCCTTTTTGTTCTACTTTTATGCATTCGCCGCACCCGGGCTATCCTGGCAACCAGTATAAAAGTGAAAAATGACCGGGCGACAGACAGCATTTTCGGTTTCTCGGTTCCCCGCCGCGCTGTTTTGCCCGTGTCGCCGCCTTCGTGTCACATTCACGGACCCGTGGAATATCCGTGGCCCGCTGCTCACCGATATTTATACGCTCAAACGATCCCGCTTCTAATGCCCGTTCGATCGGGACAGCTTCTTCCTGCCGCCACGTTGCTGCCCCGGATCCATTTTCTCGCTCGTTTAAAGCCGGTGCTCAAAGAGCCAGCAGTTAGTTCGATCTTCGTCGATGCAGCTTAAAGAGTTTCATCGGCTCGCGATAAAACATACGCCTTGCGAGCGTGCCGTGAATTTGTTCATTTAAAAGTTTCGCTGAGGTAGGGTAAAGTTGTTCGGTCGCTTTATCAACCTGTTAACTGGTGCACCTTTCGATTACAGCTGCTTCTCCACTGTTTTCATCCTGACTATCTTTTAAGAGGATTTGCATTTATAATCAGGATTATGGGTTCGTCGATAAATTAATATTAAGTAAATATTTACCCGTTGCTAGTAGACATATTCTTCTTCTTTTATGGATTTAGGTTTATTGATCGATGAATAATGAAAATTAAATAATTTAAGAAATACATAGATAGTAAGCGAATTTACCTGCTTCGTTTAAACAACGAGTAAATTCATGTTCAGACGGCGGATGTTTATACATTTATGGAAACTCAAAGATATTGCAATATGCTCCGAATGCGTATAATATACAAAAGCACACATAATATCTAAATTATGATACACGCTATAATCTCTACCAAGCGAAATAAATCTTTAATTAGATAGAATTTCCCTAATTATATTCTTTAAAATAATAATTTATATGCACATCTTTGATGTATTCATTGCATCGTAATTTATTAATGTCTTCGGAAAATATCTCAACGATAACCAAGGTATTTCTCTTTCAGAATCAAGCATCTTTCGCGAATATTTATCATATTTCTCGGAGTTGAATAATAAAATATAGTGCTCCTGAAAATATTTTCATTTTACTCACTGCACTTTAATTTATGAATTTCTTCGACAAATATTATAGAAGTAACCGGAATATAATTTTCTCTTAACCGAGTATCTTTCACATTTATTTATTTTACATATTTCCTTGCGTCGAATGGTAGAAGATAACGAAAACTCATCCGCGCCCGTTTTCTTTCCTCTGCCTCTCCGGGTTTTCAGAATAATACATTAGATAAGGAGCCGCGCAATGATTAAATTACTCGAACAACAGGCATCGTAATAGAATAATACCCACGGTAATTGCATTGTGCAACTAATTGGAGGGACGAGCTTCGCACTTTGGCCAGGACGGTATTATCCTTGCACGAACCGTTTCCTTTTAGAACATTCCCTCGTACGTTTCATACATCCACGTGCACATCCACACAGCCAGAAATAAATTATTTGGTATGCGCCTACGTCATATGGCTTTCACGAGCAACTTGCACTTGGCGCCGTGCATGCATCCTTCTCTTTCATTCTCCGTGTATCTTTTTTTTTTATTCTCTTCTTCGTTTTGCCACTTCCGCTTTCTGGGCTTCAGAAACTAATCTCACAAAGGTTTACAAATAAACGACCCACTCGACGTTTGCTCTTTTTCCTTTGGGCGCTCTCTATCTCTCTCCGTGTGTTCACGGTGATTAATTTTACATATCGCACTGTGTCTGTTTGGCTAATCCTTCGTCGCTCACGAAAAATAAACGTGATGTTTGACTAGTGTTAAATAGTAGAATAGAGTACACGGAACTTTTCGAAAAACTATTTTATTCTTCCTGTTTGTGTAGCAATTTTTGTGACAAACAGACTTGATATTTGATTAGAAGTAAAATTATATGGTAGAATTCATATGGAATTTTCAGAAGTGATTTTGTTTTTCGCGTATCTGTTTGCATCCGGTATACAAACTTTTTCCTAACATTTCACATGGAAAACGTTTTATCAGATTATTTGGTACATATAACTATGCGAAACAATGTTCGAAGCTTTGTTATAAAGTTATAACAAAAACGAATATATATATATATCTTTTACAGCAATAGAATTTTTTGTGCGAATAACTTTAATTAAAGCTAGAGGTATCAAATAAACATTGGTATCGGAGTTGATTGATTGATTGAAACGAAATAAAACCGAAATGAACAGAGTAGCATAATAAATCTAATTTTTTACTATCCTATATTTTTATACCAGTTTCTTTTTAACTGCATTGTGTGCGAGTCTATTCTTTTCTTATAAAAGTTAAAAGTTATATTTGAGCCGTCAGTTCACTGGAAATTTATTGCGATCCGTGAGTTCTAACGTTTTTTATGAAATTTTACTGGGCTGTAAAAACGAAACTTTAATATGTCAAAAAGTAGAGAAAGTTTTTGACTTTTTCTCTACTCTAAAGTGTATAATAAATGGCGCATAATGAATATAAAAACACGACAAATTTATGTTATATCCTAACATAGGCAGACAAAGTTTGCTTGGAAAAATAGTAGAACATACTATATACGGTACGCGTACAGAGTACTAGTTCGATAAAACATAATTCTACACCACGTTCTTCGTTTGATTCTTGTGCAACAGCGTCTACAATGTCACTTGTCGATCGCGTTCTACGGCCTTGAAATCTACATTAAACACGGAGGGGACAATTGTCGTTAATGTCTCGCTGTATTGCGAGCAAGTAATCCTCCGAACGAAAGAGAAACAAGAGTACTTCTTCTTCGTACCCCCGTCTGTAATTTATCCTCAATTTACTCCCTATTACGTGCATCCATCTTAATCTAGCTTTAAACGAAACCGATAATCGCTTCGGTCCTATTTTCTTAAAGTCTTCGTCCACGAAGAAAGTCGATGCGAAATCATTTCGTACACGTAACAGACAATTGCGCTCTGATTAAATTTACCGTGCATTCCGTGACTCCAAGCAGAGCCGAGTAATCATGTTCGAAAGGCGCGGCAATTATCACGAGACGCCAGATGGGAGAAAATATCCTTCCCGATGAGAGACGTTTCATTATCGAAATTACCAGAATAGATGACGAAAGCCGAGGAGTCCAGCTAGTCATTTATTCGATTTCTGCGGAACACTAATTAAAAGCGGCGCCCGTCCGACGATCTGGACGTCTCAGTCGGTAGTTTGTAATTAATTTTATTGAAATCGAACGAAGCCTCGCTGCGGCCGCGGGCAATATAAAAGTTGGATCGTAAAAATCAATCCGCGAGTGGTGAGGCGCAAAGGGAGAAGAGAATTAGAGAGACACTGTGAAAGAGAGAAAGAGATAGAGAGGAAGCGCTTCGCGGAACAAAATATCGGTTGAAATGCGAGCGGAGACGAGATTGAACTTTCGACCCGATCTCCGCGCCGCTTCAACGAGACAGCCTCGCACTTGGTGCAAATTGCGAACTTTCATGCTCTCCTCTTCTGTTCAGCTTTTTCAATAAACCGTGGAAACGCGAGAGGAGAGAAAATTGCCCCCTGTCCGTGGGTAAAAGGAAGAGAAAATCGAGAGAGAAAGAGAGAAGGAGGGAGGGAGGGAGGCAGGGGGAGGTAATTCACGATAGTTTCTTCAGGCATTATTCGATCTTTATGACGTGACTGTATCGTGGCTCGAATCGTTTCAACGTAATTTTCTGAAGCCAGTTAAGTTGTCAGTTATGATCCCGGATATGTAAAACGCTGCCTGTTTCATATAGTCGAAGCGTGGCAAGTTGAATTTCACCGACCGAGCTATCCGTGGTTTTATTTGCGTTTTAGTGGCTGAATCAACCTGACCCGAGCGAAAAATTAAGTTGTCCAAAGTAGTTCGGCCAATTACGAAAGTTCGCCAACAGGTTCGGCTTGCTGGCGATTTTAAAAGCGATTCGTACTCAAAAGAGGTAGACGTCGCTCCGAGAAGTTAATACCCCGCCAGTAGAAAGTGGGTCATTTTTTATGGTCAGATTGACGGACCATTGCTGAGTTATTATATCAAGAATTGGAATTCTCTGGTCCTTAAATTGAAATTTAAGAATTACAAAATTGGAATCTTCTAAAGTAACAGACCTAGTCAGCGTTTGAACATTTTTTCAAGAGTGGAAAAGTTAATATTTTCAGTTTCAAATTGAAAGAATCCTTTTTAAGCGAAATTAGGGCAATTCTTTGCAATCGTACACGTAAAATACATTGTTTAATTACACGTTTAATATCATTTCATTCCCAACTGCAAGTCGATGAAGTTTTATCCGTACGCCAGTAGAACCGTTTCCCTCTGTGCTCGGTTCTTGCGCCTCTAAGTTTTAATTTGAGCAGTCGTTACGCGATAAGCGTTTCGCGAAGTGCACATCAACAGGGCGGATTGATCGCCGTGCATTAATTTCGTCGCGCGAGAAAATTCAGCGGCGAGCGAGCGGACAGCTTCCGTTTCGACGTTGAGATATCGTGTTCCGTCATTCTGACGGACAGAAACGGCCCGTTCAACGGATCGTTAGGTAAATAGAAAAAAAAGGAAGGGAAAGAAAAGCAAAAAATAGACGACCGGATCCGGTCGAGTGATTTCTTCTCTTTAGAAGTGCGGCTACCTGCCACCTATTTTCCACCCATGAAACCCAGAAAGCTTTCTCGCCTCTCCTCGCATTTTTCAAGTTTCTCGCCACCCTTGTTCCATACCTTTTTCGCCCCTTTCTAGCCCTTGGTCCGCCTCCAACCCTTCTCTCCCTTTATCTGCATCCCTCTGTCTTTTACGCTTTTATTCCCCTTCGTAATTTTCGTACCCTTACTATTCTTTCACCCTTTGCTTTTTTTTCAACGTCAAGACAAACGTTATCATAATTCCTAGGTAACCATTCTCGTATCTCGAGTTACACACATATTTATACCGAGGTCGAGTCGTTTAATTTTATTACTTGAAACACAGCGGTTGTTCCGAGTACGGAAAGAAGTCCTTCTCCTCTTTCTCTCTTTTCTCGTCCGCAAAGCGAATAACGAACAGAACCTTTGAATCTTTTTTCTACAAGTATCTTCACGTGACAGAGTTTTTACCATAATGAGAAAGCGAACGAAGGAAAATAAAAATTAATTGTGATTATCTGTTCCTCCAACCTTTTGTAGATTCAGCTCATTTAAAGGTTTATTAGCTTACTGATAAATTGAGGAAAAAGGACGAACTGTTCTCCGAGAAGGAAGGAACTCTAAAGGTACTTGCCTGAAACATTGACGACGCATGACACAGTTCCTCGAACAGCAAAGAAATAAAACAGACGAAAGTATTTGTTCCAGTCACCGGTAAGGGAGTTCTAACATTTTTGTCCTTTCTCTTCGTCTTTCATCGTCCCTCTTTCTCCTCGCCCCCCTTTAGCCTTTTGTCTCCCCTGTAAAGTTGAAGAAGTCCGTTTAGTCTAGTTTTATTAGCGGCACGCTGCCTTTTCTTTGTCCCGCTGCTCTCCGTCTTTCTAATACGTCTTCATTTCCCGTACATTTCCCGAACGCTACATCAATTTAATCTCTTTTTGCCTTTGCAAACCCTCTTTTCTCTCGATCTTTCTTTAATCTTGCCAACAGTTAATTAATTGAAACAATATAAACAGTAGTCCACGTGACAAAATAAAACGGTCCCCCAACGTTAATGAAACGATAAATGTTTAAAGGGAAGGAACGCGAGACTTCACATTATTTGCAGTTAATATGTCGCGCACGTTTAACGAGATACATTCGTTTTTTCGAATCTAGTAGTTCGCTTGAAAATAGTAACACGAACAGACGCAGAAAGTACGAGAGAAAAATGTTCATGGAACTGTACGAGTTGCCACTGGCAAGTGAAAAAGACCAACGTTCTCCCCTGTACTCCCACGGCAGGGTCGTATTTACGCGGCATGATGTAGCGTGACTGGCAAATTTCACTTCAGCTCGCTGTTTCTGCGCGAATTACGCGACGTTTATAATCCGTAACCCGAGCCGATGCAATGGGATGTACCCCGGGATGCGTGCACGACAAGCACGCGCGCAAACACACGTGTCGAGCACGTGGTAGTTCTTCAGCCTAACCGTGACGAGAGCTCTACGCTGTTTACACCGTGTTCCATCTCCCCTCGTCTCGGGAAATTTCACTTTCCCTTTAACCGTAGCCGAGTTGTTCCACGATTAGTAATTCCTCATCGAAGTTGCTCGCAGTCTCTATATTTCCTCCGCGAACTATGGACGTAATATACGGCGTGGCGTGCAGCACGCCGTTGAGAGCGAGCCCGTTGATCGAGCGTAAATTAGGCACAGCTGTAATTATCGCAGGTGCACGCGGTCGGTTAATCTGAGACCGACAATTCGCAACCAAACTACAACTTGGAATAATCGCGAGAAACGGTGAAAAAAAGAATCCTTGTTGCGATGTAATTACGTTGAAGCAAATGAGTCCGGCTTAATAAACTGGTTTCTCGTTAATTTGAATTTTTCAATCGTACTCCAGCCTGGTGGTATTTAATTCAATATGCTTGGCGTGTTATTACGGAATGAATTATAAACAATTCAATTCTTTTCCAATTAAGTAATTCATCGTACAGTGTAGTCGCAATGATGTCCGGTTATAACGTTGGCAAATTAATTTACCGTACAATGAGATAATGCTACACCATATGAATGTATAATTACGCTAGTTTCGAGATGTAATTAATTAAAATCAATGGAACGATGTTAATATAATGTTCACTTCGAGTTAAAGCATTCGTTCAAATGTTCACGTCCATGTATAGGGGAGAGCGTGCTCATTACTATGTTTTTTCTTTCATCCCGATATCTCAACTGCCTTTGGAGATAATTAATTGAAATCAATGGAACGATGTTAATATAATGTTCACTTCGAATTAAAACACTCGTTCAAATGTGTACTAAAATTCATGTCCATGGATAGAGGAGAGTATGCTCATTACTATGTTTTTTGTTTCATCTCGATATCTCAACTGGTTTCGGAGATATGGCTGTTCTAAGTTGCTCATTAAGTTACAGGGAATGCGGAATTCCTGAATGCAGCGTGACCTACATTTTTTCTTGGAAATGCGTACGTCGCAATAGCAATGGTAAAAAAACGCTGACTCAACGTCTGTCACTGACCAGCGCACGTATCGCTAGTGCGGGGTAGGTCAGTGAGCGCGTGCTAGAGAAAGAGGAAGAGAGAGGTCCGAGTGTGCGACAAGGACAGAGCGAGTAAATTATTAAAAATTCCCTTCCTCTTTA
The DNA here is from genome assembly GCF_014825855.1 of Bombus pyrosoma. Lineage (NCBI taxonomy): Eukaryota > Metazoa > Arthropoda > Insecta > Hymenoptera > Apidae > Bombus > Bombus pyrosoma. Next base: position 5,579,509 of record NC_057782.1, read on the forward strand.
CACGACGATATCTCGGGAACAGGACGTCGTATCGGGACGAGGTAAAAAGCATTTTAAAGGAGAAGAATTGCCGCTTTTAACGTGCTTCGTGCCGTTGATGACGCGTTATTATATTCCGAGTTATTGCGGTGTAAAGTTTGAGAAATTTCAATAGGTTTTCCATAGGATTTTCCAATAGAACATGTGGTTGGTTTGATGTTATATTGATAAGGTAACTTTTGAAATGTTAAATTGCATACAGTGCTGATAATTAGTATAGAGTTCAGCCTGTTTCTGTTTACTAAGGAATTATCACTTGTAATTTGTAAGCGAGGCCAAGTTAAGTAACTAAAAAATTATTTTTCGACGTTTCGTATACTCAGGGCCGTTATAAATATAAAATTAGTTTTCCAATTCTTATTTCGCGTAATAATTACAATCTAAACTATGTTAAACATATTACAAGAACTTCCTTCATTTATATATTCACCACTGAAAGTACAGCGCGAAGAAACGCTTGCACGACTTTTTGCGAATTCCAAGCAACCAGATGTCGATTTATAATTTCGTTCGAAGCGCTATACAAAATTTGGTTCGAGCGCCGTTACATTTATTATATTACAATTACAGCGAAATAGTAGCTGACAGCGAACTACATCGCAAAGTACATCCATTACCCCTGTGCGTCGTTTCAACTGTCTAACTGCAGGTATGCATGTCACATGAACACACGGAAGTGTCGTGTACGCGTGTGACACGGCAGTGTGAATGCATCATATGCAAATAAAGCAAGGGGGCGAGGTCGTGGACCGGCAAGTTTATGCGAGAACACGATAGAAATTTCGAAGATGAAGACGATTGCACCCAGTCGTATTACGTTGCTCGCCATAAATGTTCTCAAATTGCTAGGATTGTTCGTGCTTTAAGATAACTTAGAGCCAGTCGAGCCTCGACCTGCGTCTTGCTATTCGAAATTGTAAATGTTTTAACAATCGAGATGTCGTAGCCATTGTCATCAGAAACTATTATTATACTATAGGACACATGTCCTGTCTTGGAATTACTTGACATTGTAATAGGATATTCAGGTTTCCATTGCTACGTCGATGGCGGTGGCCCAGTTTGTTAAACAATGGAACAACTACCGTTGTAAGCTTTCACTCGCAGCGACAATTAGAATTGCAACGCAGCATAATTTACGTTGCGAAAAGATGGGTCGAATGAGTTCGTTATACGACACGTGAAATTATAGCGCAACAGTGTTTATGGACGTAATTAATAATTGATATGAATGTAATTAGAAGATGGATGAATTTAGAGTGGATGGACGATCGCAACATTGGAAACTAGATATTAAGTCTGGAATGATATACAATGCTTACAACATACAATGCTCTGGAATTACTCTGGACTTATATTCAACCATTTGGGAAACTCATTCCGTGTAACGTTCCCAGTTGGGAATGAAAGTGTAAGTTCCATTCCTTGAAGCATCGGCAAAGTAAATTTCGTTCAGGAGCAACTCTATAACGATTCAAGCCTCGCTCGAGCAACTCTTTGCCAATGAAATCAAGAACGAACCTCTTTTCTCATTAGAGAGAAGATTCGAATCTCTGCTATATTCGTAGATAAAGCCTCTCTGCGCGGAGTGGATTTTATTTTCAAAACCATTTCCGTTTTATTTCGCTGATTTCATTTATCCTCTAATAAAGAGCAATTCTCTTCACACCTATTGTTCCAAATCTCAAAAGTCATTTAAAACCAAGTGTTAATACAGTGATTTTATCATTGTATGGAAAGATAGATTCTCGTCTCGAGAAGAAAAACTTCTAGGTAGAAAATTAACATTCGCTGTTAGAGAATTTTTGAACAAGTGAAGCAGAGCATCGCATGCTACATATTTCTTCATAAAGAATGTGCAAGTGAGAACTTAGGGAAAGAATTGTGAGGATTATGGAAGAGTTACGGCGACTATGAGAACGAGAGTCAGAATTTAGGGAGACGGAATTTCGGCGAATTATGTCACGTTGAATGAGAGTTATTGTTACCGTTATAAATAGCAAAACAAAGGTAGCACGATCTAATCTTCTGGTTAAAACAACTTCAATCTATTTAATTAAGAATTAATTACATATACTTAAGAAATTACCATCTATACATTCGTTCAACTGCTTGTAAAGAAACTGAACTTTTCTTACCTAAGTTCCAATCAACTTAAAAGCATAGTTTGTTTCTGTTTCAAACCTCACACTCAACTTGCAATTTGCTTGATGTATAGTGGCTACAACAAGTATTGACACGTACCCTTATCTTCCAACGAAATTCTTCTTATCTTTTATCGGGTCTTTCTATCAGAGTTTACACTCGATTTTCATAATATTCAATTTTTGCAGCGATATAAAAACCTTACTGAATCATACGAGATTTAATATATCAATGGTCTACTATATCGATTAATTACTATGGAAATGCTATAACAAATATTTAAACGCATACTTTGTTTCCGTCTCAAGTTTTACACTCGCACTCGAACTAACTAGCAATCTGCTTCGTCTTATCGCTAGCTGCGAGCGTAACAGACAGACCCGTAGTCCCATTCGAGCGTTCCAGCACGTTTCAGCGGCTGACCCAGCAGAGAGCAATAAAGCAAAAGTCAGAAACGGGTAAACCCATTGATTCTGTCCGCTCGTCGTGGCAAAGCGTTCCATGAAGGCACGCAGAAAAGTGGAAAAAGTATACGGTCGACAAGGAAATGTCCACTTTCGCGGAAATTACGCGGAGGCAGTGGCCAGTGACACGCTGACACGGTGGTGTACTCGCATGTACAACGGCTACGTAACCGAGGGGTTGGTCTCGCACAGCGATGTGCCGACTGGCAAGAGCGACCGCACTTTACGAGCATTGCGGCGAAAATATATGATTCTCTCGGTGGCCTAGCGCGACCGTAAACTTTCGTCCTCATTGTTTCGAGCGACGGAACGCTAAGGGTTTGGGGTTGAGACGGTTGAGGGGAGGGGATGAGGTTTGGTCTGGTTTAAGAGCGGTAGACCGCCGCAGGATTCGAGACAGACGTAAGATTAACGGCTGGTTTGCTTTGTAGTTTTATAGTCACCAACTGTTATTCCCATCCCACTCTTTCTTCGTGGCTTCGACGTTTCGCCTATCCGATATCCTGCCTTCTCGATGACTATTTCTTCTAAATGGAGATTTATGATGCGAGAAACCGTGTACCCAATGTCATCCAGCAAAGTGGATAGTCGTAGGTGGAGTTAAACGAAACGAGAAGAATTCTCTGCTTGCAAATAGCGAAAGTGTCGGCATTGCAGTGATGAAGATGTAAAAATTTCCTTGGAAAGTATAGGCTAACTGTGTGAATGTACACATTTATTGGTACGATTGGAAAAATGGAACCAGATGTAGACGTGTTTCTCTTAGTAAATTTTGCGCTGAGGAAAAAGGAGAGAGAGAGAGAGAGAGTATTTTCTTTGAAATATTTAATTCTACATTGTCTGGATATTTTCATATTTTTGATATGATAAATATTGTATAAACATTCACGGTTTACTTTCGGTACATAATATATCACAGAATTAAGAATAAAAATATATCAAATGAACTGGAGAGCTTCTCTCATTTCTAAAATTAAAAACCTCGGTAAAAAAGTGGGACAAGCACATCCTTCTCGAAAAAGAAATTAAGTACAGAGTTTACGCCGGGAATTTTGTTTTAAAATCGTGGAAGTATTTCATCGTTCCAAACTCAACTTACAGGAAAATCGTATTACTTATAGCTTTATAAGACGATCTGATATTTCCATTTAGATTTAATAGCTGGAATTTAATAGGAGAGTTTAACTTCAGCCACAATCTTTTTAAATTAAAGATACTGCCACTTGAAGCTTTTCTTTGAAATTCACAACAGTTTGTTGCATTGCAATCAAATTTTCGATTTCCCTCTTATATTGTGAAACCTGCAAGCATTACGTAGAAGTAGCAGATTCTCAGAAAAATCGTATTAAATATATGGCATTTCAGCTATTATTTGTAACGAAAGAGGCTCTTCAAAAACTTCCAATCTTTATTGCGTCTACGATAAGGCGTTCCTTACTTTCGTACGTAATGGTTCCCATAATCCCCCCTTCGTTTCCTTCGAATGCGGATTTAAACATCGTTCGTCATCGTTTTACGCAAACGACACGCGTCCTCCTCCTCCCTAAGAGGAATCGCGCGTTACGTAGACGGGTGCAAAAAGGGGCAAAAATCGGGATAATACTTTCGGGAAATAAAAGTGTCGTTTGCCGGTGAAAAAAGCTTCGGTCGTAATAGCAGGGCGAGAGAGATTTCGAGGAGGTGAGTCGAGTGCCTACGAAAGATAGCGTAACGCCATGAGATTTAGCACGTAGTAATTCGCCTTAATGCCGACGTACATACGCGTCCTCGTCGGTGCTCCATTCGAAAGCGATATTTGTATTTCGTGGGACGTGCCGCCTCTGCCTCCTTATCGTGAACACACCCAAGGAGATTCACCAAAGCGCGTTTCTCTTTTATCGCGTCGCCTTACACTGCAAACAGAACGAATGACTACTTTTTGCCGCGGTTACTTTTATCGGGTACAACGCCAATATCAACACGTTGTAGACTATACGAATTGCGCTTAATTATTCGTTGCATATTTTTTTTTCTTTGTAAACGATGTATAGTTACATTTTTAACGCTATGCTTTATAATAGGATTACGGATTTTTAGGTAATTTTATGTATTTAATACGAATAAAATATCGTAAGAAGGAAAAGGATGAAATAGAAAAAGAAATAGAAGTAATACTATGTAGCTGGAGTAAAAAGTTTTTGACGTTTGAAGAATCTATTTAGAGCCTATATACCTTGCTGAATTTTCTATAATGAATGTTTGAAATAAGCTTTAAGTTTGAGTTAGATATACTTTCGTATCATATTATAAGGCCAGCGATAGGGGATCGAAAGTTAAAATTTTCATGAAAAAGTTAGTGAGTAAAGTAGCTTGTCGTTTAAGCACCATCTACCTATCGCGTTCTTAATACTTAATTGATCGATAAACCAATTAATCCACTGTGGCGTTTCACAGTAACTTTACAATGTAATAGACTCGGATAAATCCACTTTAGTTTTGCTTTAATGGGCGCAGAATGAAATATGCAATTGCTAAGCCAACGAGAGAATTCCAGTAGAAAATTATGATACAGATGTGTTTCAAAATTTTATAATGATCCTTCGATCTACGGGACATTGACATTTCGATAGGTGTTGCACATTTTCATCGCGATATTTTGATCCACGAACTTCCAAAATTTCGGCAAATATTTTCAAATTTTGTCACGACGTTTTAATCTACGAACTTTTAAAGCTTCAACGAATCTTTCGAAATTTTATCCCCGTCTTTTGAAACGCGTCTGTCACATCGCAAACATAGCTATTGTTTTTCTTTAATTACCGACTAAGAGAGCCTGAGGCGTCGCTGTACAATTATTCTAGTCGATCTTCAACGCCAATGGAAATGAAACTGGCGTGCGTTGGAGAGAGTTGGTGGCGTTGCGCTTGAGGCATAATTCTTTAAAAAGGGGAAACCCAAGGGGGAAGGTAAAAGAAAAAAAAAAGCAGAAAAAAAATAAAATGTCTCCATGATCGGCCAAAGGAAAATAGCCCGCGGCTCAGCTAGAGACAGAAAGAAAACACTTTCGGTTTACGGGACCCTGTATACGGTTTATAATATTATAAAACTACGTCGATGGAAGGGGAATAGCTTGAGGGGTGAAGAAAGTGGCGAAGGAATGAATCATCTGCGGACATTTTCCTGTGAGCGAACCCATAGCGGCGAAAAAATAGAAACAGACGGTGCTTGGTCAGACGAAGTAACGCGACGGTGCGGCTGAGATAAGGCGGCTGACACGTTCGAGCACGTTCTACTGATTCTTTTAAGGGTATTGATTAGGATTACAGGCACGTGTTCGGATATTTAATCTCATTTCGATTATAGTTTCTACCATTGGAGAGATTCTGCTCTGTTCTTAAAACGAAGAATAAAATCTGAAGTAGCGGATTTCTTTATTCTTCATTTCGATGGTTTTCTTAACTTTGCCATACTATAGTGGGGCACCGGGAATATTCAGCAGTTATTTCTGTTTCTGACATTTCTGAGAGATAATGTTTGTTCTTTATACTTGTGGTAATTTTTTACTATAATAACGTAAGATTAAATATGCATATTTTAAAGACGTTTGTTAGATATGTTGGTTTGGTAGATAGATAAATTATACGTTAACTTCAGCTATTTAAATACTCCCAGTTTTGTAGGGAAATGTTCAAAACACTCATATTTATTTAACATACGGTCTACTATAAATGGGTACGTATGCAAACGAGAAGAGGAATAAAGGGCCGAAATAAAATAATATCTTGAAATTATGCTGGAAATATGAAACGTATATGCACGTGCACATAAAAGTTCAGATATGCAATGCAAGGATATAAAGTGCAACAATAAAGGCGATGGAGTGCATAAACAACTTTATATTCTCGGAGAAAAAATTATAGTGCAAAAAGTTCTGATATATTCGCCGTGAAACTTGCTCACAAAACAAAAATGTGTACAAGTAGTTAACACTAGAATTATTAACGTTTAATGTGTACCTGTGTATATATTATACGCAGACAATTATAGCTAGAGTGATAAAAGTAATTGCCCAAAACCATCATTTCTACCAATGTATCTACAATTAAAAACTACCATATATATATATATATATATATATATATATATATAATTATATATATATATCTAACATAAATTCTAACGTAGAAAACATTACTTTTAACTCTTACTGCAGTGTTCAATTATACAGAAACATAAAAAGCATTTTATTTAAATTCATAGTGCAGTATCCAATTATGCAAAAATATAAAAAAGCGTTCTTTTCTTACATTCAAAGCATAGCGGTAAATTATGCAAAAATATAAAAAGGAAACGTTTCCTTTTTAATTCATAGTGCAGCGTTCATTTACTAGGCAAAAACATAAATTCCCGTCTAGCAGCGCGAAAGTGTTAAGCTTTTTCTATCCTCCCCTTTGACTCTACTCTGTCAACAGTGAGCCCTCCCGGTTGCCTATAAATTCGTCACGCGGCTCGATATCCCAACCCTATTTCCCGGGGCAACGCTAAATAAAGAGGTAAAGGTCGACGTGTAACTAAATCCCTCTGCTGCACGACGATTTTCAACCCGTGTACATCATCCGTATTCGCGAACTCTGCTTTTTGTCAATTAATCTGCAGTTATCAGTAGGTCGGGATAGGATGAATTCGTGCGACGTTGGGAAACCAGCCGAGGGGAAGTTGGTCATTTGTATGACGCCAGCGTGCTGCTGTATATACGGGTGTTATCTGTACACCGAGCTTCGCCCCTCTGGGGAAGAACGGCCTGTGACACGTTAACGTGAGACCACGAAACGAGAGAGGGACGAAGGGGAAAGTTGTTGGTTGTACACGATGGAAAGAGGATACCCGGCCTCTATGTTTGGGTAGAACGTTGTTTATGCGAAACAGTCAGCACAGCGAGTTACGATGTCAGCGGCTCGTTCTGGTTGGCTTCGTTTGATAATTCGATAGCACTTTTGCACCTCGAGCATCGCGATTCTCGTCTCTCTTCTTTTTTCTTTCCGCGTTTCAAGCTACACGCGCTCGGTTACGGTCCAATTAAATTTATCCGGCTGTGTTTTCGACCTCGAGAAAAAAGCGTGTCCGCGATCCAGTGACTGTAAAAGGGTAGTAGAAAGCGTAGAAGAGACGAGGACAAGAGAATACAGTTGTTACATCCTCTTCCCTTTCCCGTTATTTCCTTCTTTCTTTTTATGAATTTCGAAAGCTGCTGTGATTCACACATCTCGAACATGAGTGATTATTACGAGTCTGCAATGAAAAGCAGCTAAAATTCCCCGTTTTATTTCGCGCAAATGATAAAAGCTGCCGCATTTATCCGCTCGCGGTTCCACGAGCGGGTCTGCTCGTCCTTCCAAAAACAATAAATAAGAACAAATGTACTCATCAAAGATCATCCAGCAGAATTAAATATTCCAGGAAAGTCGAGTCTTTTGCGAATCGTTTATGAATCATTTTCATAGATACGAATGAATGATCAAGAATTCGAAGAAAATGGGGTCTTTTATGGGTTTCTTTCGTATTTCGAAAGATTTGGAGATGAAGGGAAACTGCTCCTTTTCTGTGGCTCGCCACGTTGTGTTAGTAAAGTCGTGATGAACCATGCTTTTATTCCCAACTTTCCTTTCGGATCAATCCCTGTCAATCGCGAATAGGTATCGTTCCATGTCGTTCTGATGATGATGGATGATGATGGAGAGACTGTTCCTAGGTATACTAACGAGGCAACCGTTCGAATAGAGCTCGCGACCATTCCGACGGACGAGTTCATTCAGGGAAACTCCAACAGATTACGGGTAACACGTGTCCAGTCGTACACACAGAAGGGAAGAAGTCGAAAAACGAGAAAGAAACTCACAGGAGATGAAAGAAAACGAATATCCCGATCTCGTTCCTCGAGATTAACACGGATTAATCCATGGAAAGCGAGGCGTTTAATGAGCAAACAAGATCCATGTGATTTTTCTTTTATCCTCCGCTGGAATATCGAGGAGAATTTTACGAGTCTGTTGGAATTTCTCGAGCCTTCTTTTCTTTTTAAGAAGAAAGAAAATATTTCAAAGAAGTTAAGTTTCTTTTGGGGTAATTCCTTCGTTGGCGGAAAAATGTATGAGCTACCGTGTAAGAGTTACGAGACTAATGGATTCCATTAAAAATGCTGCTTACAGTGGCTGCAAAAAATATTGCCATATTATCGTATTTATTACAGCGTTTGCGTATTAATCAACGGGGTCCAAGCATATTAAATTTCGTATCATTTAGTATTTCTTTTATACGGCTACAAAAATCTGATACAATGAAAATGAATTGTAGAACGTATTAATAAAACGCCTAAATATGCGTTTTGTCGCCCTCCTGGATATTTGAAAATATCAGTAACATTAATTATGAAAATTCATATTAATTATGTTAGATTAACATTACAAGTAAACTACTATTATTTGTTTCTAAAAAAAACATTGTACATTTATCATTTATTTTTAAAAGCCTCGTACTTTGGAATTTATCGAGTTATGTTCCACTCTTCAACTATTCCACGTTAAAATATCTACTTTTTTTTTTTTCAACCAAGTAACATAAAAGTTAGGAAATCAATAAAAATGGACTTGTCGTATCGTCTCCGCGAGGTTCTCGTTGTATTTTTCGTATTATTGTTATAGAGATCAATAGAAACGAACCATGACTAACACATCCACTAACGAAGTTTCTACTTCGGACTATTACAACAACAATATACCTTTCACGAAATATAATTTCACAAACCCAATTGTTTTGCTTGTAGCGCCTGTGCAACTTCGTGAAATATCGAAGGAGGGTTCGCAGCGGCGACCAAACGATGCCAATAATGACTCAGCCGAAGGGGATTTGCCCGTTTTTGAACCGACAGCGGCGAACGTCAGCGCATTCGTCGGACAGACCGTGTACCTGCCATGCCGCGTGCGAAATTTGGGAGATAAAGTGGTAAGCCGCAGTAATTTTCTTGCCAAATGGAACGCTAGTTACCCATCGAACCTTGTTATTTCTAAAGACAGCACGAAGAAACGACGAGAAATTATGAGTGTTCTATATTTTCTTTTTTTATTTTACTAAACAGAACTGAGAGGAAGAAAAAAATGTTTAGCCTCGTAGATCGTATTTTATAAAAGCAGCGTGAGTTTTATAACCGATATGAAAAGTTGCACCATAAAGGTGCCACGTAAAAATACCAAGGCTGAAACTGTCCCTCCGGCTAGCGTTTCGTTAACCAGAGGCAGTAAAGATTCCTGCCACTTTTCAAAATCCTAGACTACAGGCCTTCTTATCTTGTTCCGTACTACCAGGAGAGAATTTTTTATTCGTGAATATAGCGACCTACAACTTTAGAATAACCTGCTGGTTAATTGTCCTTGCAGAGAATATCAGAGATTACTGTTATATTGTATTTTATTTGGAATATTCATACCAATTGAGTGTCAATATTATTGAACGTCGCTTTTTTGATATTGCACTTATGCTAGGTACTTTCAAAGGATTAATTCATAATTTCTTTTTCACTGTTTTCTCCTCCACTTGGAATCTACAGTTTAATAAAGTTGAACAAAATCGAAATATCCATAGCAGTATGACATGAACTGTCTTTATTCTAAGTTTGAAAATAATACTTTTCAAGAATGTCGAAATCAATATTTCTGATATAAACGTCTTTCACTAATTACTACATTTAATAGAAAGATAATCTTGCAAATATACGTTCAGTTGACATGGTATTGAATTAAAAAATTTTAAAAACAAGAAACGTGACTTATCACTCTGTGCTTTCCACGTAATACATAATAAATGAAATTTCACAATCATTTAAAAGAACAATCGTAATCCCATAATCTAGAAGTGATCGAAAAAATCAACTTAAAGAGTTTCATTTGAGAAGTACGTTTTATATATTTGCCCAAATGTTTAGGTGTACAATAGTGTGCCTCGTAACGTATCACCGATAGGCGATAGCGTAGATATTAACCTCAAAGGAAACACGTTGATGTCTCTGTGTTCCTTCCTCTATGTGCCTCGTTTTGATCGATTGTCACGAACACGCCAGCCGTACAGGCTTTTAGAAGCAGTCAGTGTCTACGGTTTTCGTGCTGGCTGGTTTCTAATCGTGACCGCTGTATTTATTGGTCGGTCGTTATTACGGAAACGGCGATTTGTCATGGTCTGGTATTAATTACACCAGGCGGGGTGCAGAGATAACGGAGGCAAAGGGCTACGACGTCGTCGTTGTCGTCAGAGACGCGAGACAACCTGTTTGAATAGAAATTGGCCTACGAAATGGGAACCGGGGACTCGAGCGCAACTTCCGAAAATTAATTGTTACAGGGCTGTTGCAAAGTACGCGCACTGCCGGAATACGGGGCTGTCTCTAATCGAAATTCTCCGGCCTCGTTGACTTACTAGTCCCTTTAGTGTATTTCATAATTTAAACGAACTTACAAGTGAAACGATTCGATCGTGTGCGGCCATTTGCTACGTTTTGGAGAAATCTTTAAGGGGTAATTATGATCTTGGGTGGTTTTCAGATACCTCTAGTTTCAGAGAGATAGGCGAAATTTATTGGTCTTAGATAATGTTCCTAAGAAGCACGAATAGAGACCACGCGAGAGAAGAGACTGGCAGAGATATTTAGCCCACCGAGAATTAAGCTTTATAGTAGTTCGCTATATAACTCAGGCACACAGAATAATTTTCATAATTTCTTTATGCTGCTATAAATACTTGAATTCCTCGTCATATGTTGGAAAAATTGTAGGGCACGGATGCTTTAAGAACATGTGTTTTACGGAAATACAAAATCAAACATTTTACAGAAATCAAAGATGCAAAATAATTTCTGTACATTAAAATAAAAATAGTTTATATTATGATGCCATAAATACTTGAATTTCAATTGTCATAAAATTATAAGATCCAGATTATGTAATAGTATATACATTACAGAGGATGGATCACTACAAATCGTAGACATAAATTAACTTTCACAATTGAAAATAAAAATATTTTGTACTTTATAATAACTACTACAAACATTCGAATTTCTTTATGTATCAATTGTAAGATCGACATATGAATTTCCTCTATCAGGCGAGAAAGCCAACCGTTATCTTAATTTTCCATTTTGCTTCCCAAACAACCACGATTAATTACAACGAACAATTCCTGTTGCCACGGACAAAGAATTCCTAGCGAGTCTCCAAAGTTTCTTCTTCTTTTTCTTCAGTGAACACTCTGGCTATTTAATTCTCGTTTCCGCGGATCTTGCGCATTTTTCTATTTCATCGGTCGATTACCGCGCGGGAAATCGCGAAATGTTGCTGAAAGCGGTAATCAACGATTCCCTATAGTCAGCATTTCCACCAGCGATAAAATCTTCTTGCTAAAATCTTTCTCTGTGTCCCGGAAGCAAACGCGGACCAGGCGGTGGTTATAAAAGTTTTGAAAATCGATCGCCAACTATTAGAGAGAAGACATAACCTTTCTAGGGGTTGGATGGTAAAGGGCGGAAGCAAAGTATGAAAGAAAAGCGAGGAATTTATGCTAATCGATGATCATAATCATTTCACGGGGAATCACGGATCGTCGCACGCCAGCAATAACCTTGTCTGGTTGATTCGTTTTGCTCATAGACAATCGTTAGGTTAAGGGTCGCTTGACGCCGTGTTCGTTGGATATCATTTCGTTTTACCGCTCGTCGGACGTCGACGTTGTATTATTTCTGAATCCGATTCTCGGTGTCGGCGTCAAAGTGAAAAAGCCACTTTCCGGCTATCAACTTTCCCACCAATATTTTCCAATCGATCGGGCCCTGTCCGATTTTTTCCAATATATATTCCTTCGGTTCTTTTTTTCGTCTATTTTTAATCGAACGATCGGTTGTTTGATCAAAGATCGACCGTAACATGTCATAATGGGCAGGTCATATTCGATTCTCAACCGATTAATATGGAAGCTAAATGAAATTTAATCGAGGAGTTTTATCGATCAAACGCTGCACTCTGATTTTCACTGGTTTTTACCTCGTTCGGTAAAAGCTCGCGGTCTTATTGCAAATTTTATGCATTTGCGAAAAAGTTCAACGTGATAATACGCATATAATATGCAAAAATATGTAGAATAATATAACACGTTGAGGTGAAAGATTTTTTCGAGAAAAAAGAGCAGCTGTCGTTTTTAAATGGTGAAACAGATCTCTATTTATGTTTGACTTTTATTTGTGTGTATAAGAGTACGTTTGTACATAAACTTCCACAGTTCAGTTAACAGTATTTAATCTGCCGCTAGGGGGATTAATAAAAGCTTGCAATTTTTGTTAACAAAATATTAATCACACGGACAAAACACATTTATCTTAGGTTACAAAACACTGGTGTTTGATCTCCCATAGATTTGACGGTATTATATTAATGTCGAAATAAAGTCGTCATTGTACATCCATTTCAAACAATTTTTTCGTTAACGCTATTGTACCGCACCTGCGTCCGTCCATGAATATTTCACCGATTCGAATATCGTGGCTACGTCCTTTTTAGCTCGTTTCCGTGTAGATTGAAACCGTTTTCGCGACATGCTTTCGATTCAATTTTCCCTATTTGAATCTTACTCTGTTTTCTTCCTTCATTGAATTTGTCTTCATTCATTTTCTTCCCAATTGATTTATTTTTAATTGAATGACGATTTGAAGTTGTTACGCTGTTAAACAAAAATATCGAGACTTAAAAATTCTTTATAGCCGAGTTGTAAGGCAAATTAATTACTTTGAATCAAGTAACTCTATCTCATTCTACAGTACTCTGCGAAAATTCATATTAATCATGACTAGTGCTCGTGATTGGCAAAGTAGCCGTATTTATTTTATTCCAACGCAGATTATTTTCCATCAATATTTACCAATGCTTTATTTGACACGAAATGTTGGATGTAAATAGCGCAAAGTGGTCCGTGATTTGTTGACTTTGCCTGTGTCTACTCGCGGTTTTGATGGATGACCGGAAGCAGCCTGTTTCGCTGTTTATGCAAAACTCGAGGAGTCGGTGTCGTGCGCCGCCTATCATTTCCGATGGCGCATATTCGCCAGGAATTTAAGAGCAGAGACCCGGTTTCACAGACGTAACTTGCAATTTCGATTGTCCCATATTGAAATATCGGGCAAATATCGGGCAAATAACGAGCAAACAGCGAGGCAAACAGCGAGGCAAACAACGAGCATTGGAAATTACAGTAATGTAGTTCGACATTTCCCATGTAATTCATTCCACGACCGCGTGTTTTTGATTTCACGACTACATCGGCCACGCTACGAAACGCGAATATCAGTCAACAATCGAAGAAAGGGCGGTTAGATTGATGGCAGTAGAATGAACCCGTCAATAGCCAGACACGAATCTATCTAGCAAACTTTGGATACTCTGGCAATTTTAAAAATCCATTCTACGCGGAAATTCAAACGGTTTCACAGGCTGATGGAACAATGGATGACGGTAGGACAAAGCTCGTAAACTTGACTGGCGATCGATGAATCATTTTTGTCACCTTACGATCGATCGATCATAAATTCCCTGGCTGGCGCTCATCGTTCCATCGAGCGAGGGATTAACGCGGCCCAATCAATACGTTTCCAACAACAGACCAGTATATCGCTTCTCATCCCTGATCTGTCACTGTCTTCATCCCCTCCACTGCGCTGGAATCTCACCCCTTCGTCACGCTAATGTACTCGAAACGAGGACAAGAAGAAGACGAAAGGGAGAGAAACGTATCGAACACGGTTGAACACGCGCCTACCCTGATCCGAAAGTGACTCGTGATTTGTTGACCTGGTAGACAGGCCAAACAACGGCCTCATGATGGATCGTTGTGAAAAAGAGAGTCTTATCGGTCGGGTCAGATCGATTGCGCGTACTACAAGAACTCGAAATCGATCCTTCTCTCTCTCCCTGTTTCTCTCTCTCTCTCTCTCTTTCTCTCTCCGTGGCTGTTAGCTGCTGCCGCATAAATTGATCCACGCGAATTCCAGGCGCGCATTATTTATGGAAAGGGAGGAAGAGAACGGGAGAGAGCCGGCCGTAAATATGATTAATTTTCGTTTCTCGTCCGAAAAACCAGCTGCACCGTGGGAGATAATCAGCAGGCGAATATACACCGCGTTCCTGCCTATTTTTCCCCGCTCGAAATATGTTTGGAGCAATCGAATGCTCGTCACGAACGGCCGTTATCGACGTCGCCGTTCCACCACAGCAGATTTCACGAATTTTCCTTCCCTTCCTGTGTTTTTCGACGAACTCAACACGCTACCTTGTGTAATCGCGTTGTATATTTTTCATTTTGCCCCGGGGATAATTTGAGGTGAGAAAATTGAATGTTTTGGAAGTGGACGTTGGACATGGGAGATATTTTTTTGGACACGGTATTTTTTTTTTCTCGAAGAAATTTATGATATCGTTTGCAGAATTATTTTATTTTATTTTTTTCCTTCTTTTTGTTTTAGGTGTTATTTCCTCAAATTAACTAGTTTTTGATAAAAGCACGTTTTCGTTAGAGCGCCCGACAACGGAGAAAGGAGGCTATTGTCCGGTCGAATTTCCAGTTTTCCAAATGAAATTGGACACGGTAAAGTTTCGTGTCGAAACTGGTCGGGGCGGGGAATTGAAAACTCGAAAATTGCCTATATTTTTGACGTTCTCGGCGCTCTATTTTTCCTCCAAACGGATCCATATATATTGTTACACGAGCGGAATAAAATGCCAAGCCCTCGAAAACTGAATACCTTTGAATTTTTCACGAGTGAACATTAATTCGTGTCGGCGACAGTAAATAAACGATAAACACTGCGGAATATATTTAAAAAAAATTTCAACAATAATCTTGTTCCGACTTGTCGTCTACACAATCTTTACATAAACTCGTATTTATTGCGTTTAACTGTCCATGGACAGTGAATTGTCCATTAATCATTTGCAAATTTAATTAAAAAAAAAAAGAATGCTAGAAAGAATGCATAGAAATTTATGTGACATGTGACAAAACATAGTATTAGTTCTTTTTCTTTTACAAAATATTAAACTGTCAAAACCATAGTCACTTTAATTTATCTTAATTCCAGTGAAAACACTTTTATTCCATTAACATCGAACTACTACACTCCATTAGTACTAAAATTGAGAAGTGTGAGTGAATTATTAATAACAATATTTACGAGTTGGTACGCGTTGTTACATATACGCGTTGACAAATTTAATTTCCCTCTTTTGCATTCATTATATCTTACATTTTTTCCAATATGTTCCGTACGCATTACTGTATTATATATAAACTTTATGCCTTCGTTATTATGCTAAATATTCTGGATTTTGCTCTTCAATTCAGCAATTTAATGATCGGGGATGAATACACAGGATAATCGACTAGACCTCAAATAATTCCAATGGCATTTAAATCGGATGGTTTGCTGATCGGCGGACCACGAAAATACGCCAATATTATTTCATATAGCGCGATAAAAAATTATAATAATTTCAACAGAAATTGTTCAAAAGGAATTTGATGTGTATCCGATATATAGCAGAGATTATTATTATAACAATCAATATCAATAAATCACACATTATGAAATATAGTTCGTTAGCAATCTTTCTTCAGATATAATTCCGTTTTCATCTAATTTCCCTTTTGTAAAAGCATAGAATATTCGATTCAATCTCAAATATCATATAAATATATATATATATATATATATATATTTATAAAAATATATATTATACTATAAAAATATGTTGAAATCTTAGGATATAAAACATTGAACGACGGTGAACGTCAGAACCTCGATCGACACAGTTTCATTTTATGTTAGAGTGATAACAGAAGCATAGCCACGCGATTGGTTAGCAAGATATTCGGAGGTCGAGCGTTTCCCGTGCGTTATTTCCGCAATTTCGTTTCGAGGCGAGGTAATACGGCCGCAGCTTGACGTCACGCTGGCTTAAATGGCTTTGAAGCGACGAATCGAGTGCAATTTTCAAATTTTTCCCCAGCCTGTATCGAAAAGGTTTCGAACCGTTCAACTGTACACGATGTACCAGCGAAAACTACTTGGCAGCGAATAAAAGGAATAGGGAAAGATTTTGGAAAGAAGTTATATACATGAAATCAGGATTCACACGGCTTCTGTGTACTGCGTTTAAAGGTAGCACAGCATCGAAGCTGGGAATCTTCGCAGCTGTACGAAGGCAGTGAATCATTTGTCACGTTTCAAACTCGAAAATTACGCGAAAAGCTGTTGGAGCCTGTGAGTAGCTTTCTTGAGGAACACGTAGTCGAACGTGTTCGTAACGCGATCCCGTGGAATCCGGTGTTTCCTGGCTTGAGAATTTTCGGATCTTCGAATTTCCGAATAATTCCTGCTTAGCGGAAATTCGCAAGCTTATCTTCACGGAATACGAAATGTCACAAATATGCATGAAATCCTTTTCTTTGCGATCTTCAAGTTTTTGTTGAAATTTCCGAGAGTTATTTCACACGACCTCGAAGAATTGCAATTGTAACAGGACCGCAGTTTATTAGTGAAATTTCACAAGTTACAAATTACAATTTATGGATTATCCGTATTAGCGAGCAACTTTGCATATTTTTCGTTAATAAGCTTGATAATCAAACGTGAAATTTTGCAAGTAAATTTCACGAATTGTCAATTAACTGATTATTCTATCAGAGGGATATTTCAAGAAGAAAAATCTATACTAACTTGTAACTTATAACTTGCCAATTTACTAATATTACTAGTTAGCAAATTATTGTACATACAAAAACTGAAGCCCAGAAAAATACACAAGCATATTATAAAACTTGCATTCTATGCGTCAACTGATTGAGACGGTATGTATCTTCAAAACTACCTGCTTCCGCGTGATCTTTAACAAACGCAGATCAATCTCTCGATTTTCTAATCATTTTCTAATCACGTTGCTTACTTAATCTACTAGATATACTACGTATTTGTCGATCTTTCTCCTCTACTATGGTCAAAAATATTCGCATTAGACGAAAAGGAACAAGAAGAACCCTTGGAGGTTCATCAAGTATTATCGTAATGTTTACTTTCCCAGAAAAATATTCGTCGTGTGTTTATCGAAGAGAAGAAACCCGTAACATGATAATGCAGTTGGCATGGATCAGAGAAAACAGACAAGTGCACGAGGGAAAAAGAAAGAGAGAGGTAGAGAGAGAGAGAGAGAGAGCTACGGAATTTTAATTATGTACGAAAAAAGTTGCCAAGTAAAAAGCCTTTTTTCATTAAGATTACACTCGACCGAGTACTCGTGCTCTCTAAACAAAATGTTCGTTTTCCTGTTACGTTCCTAACACGAGAGAGAAAGAGAGCGAGACGAAACACAGAGAGTAAGAAAGTGAACGAAGCAGACAGTGAACGAAGAGTAAAAGAAGAGAAAGGGAGGTACAGCAGCCTCGAGTGAAGAAAGGTGGCGGAGAATGTACGCGTAAAAAAACAGAGGGAAAGTAGCTTGGCATTTCAAAGATGAGAGACCACTTTGCGCTTAGAAGGAACTGCTTTACTTTCACAGCTTAGTAAATGCGCGAAGGTGTGCTCGAAGGAAGAACAGGCTTCCGGGGCAAGGAGGAAGGGAAATAGAAGAGCCGAATGAATGGGGAAAAATAAGGAAGAATGGTTTGGAATAGAAAAGGCGAGGAAATACGACAGAAATGGTTCTCCACTGGCCGAAAGCAGCGACGATTCAACACTTTACCCGTCCATTGGATTTATGGGGACAGCGTGGCGCTCGCGTGGGCCGTTTGACCGCGAAATTGCGTAATTAAATTAGAGCCGCCTCATATAATTCGATAATTAACATTCCAAAATGGGTCGGCGATAGCTCGCGTGCTGGCGAACCACTGGAAAAATAGAACGTAGCGGTAAGTTAAAATTGTTTAAAGGACTGTTCGTATCGGACAGTTTATGGTCGATCTATATCGTCAGGACCGGAGTAATTGACTATGTCGCCGACGATGGATTGCTCTCAGGAAATATGTATTGCTCAGAAGCCATATTGATGAATGAACTCTATAAATTGATGATATATTTCTTACAGTTTATTTCTGCATTCATAATTATTGATTTTATATGGTATAATAAATTTATTTGGTGAATTATTGCTTTGAAAAGTTGAATTGAATGGGAGATATTCATAGAGCGTACATAACATATTCAGTAGGTAAAATAATTCCCTAAGTTTCAGTTTTCAAATTATACTCTTAAGAATCTGAAGTACATTAATCTCGTACTCAGGTAATAAAATTGCGAAATTTGCGACATTTCCGAAATTAGATTGACTTCTAAGAAACTCGCCTATTATAAAACTTGAATACTTTCGAGACTGCGAACTCGCTGAGACGAAATTAATTTTCAAACTTAAAATTTGATATAAGAATAAGGAAAAAATTGGCGTGGGGAAAAAGCTATTCGATTTTAGAGTAATGGTCGAAGACAAATTATTATTGTCGTAGGAAGTGTATTTCGAAAAGAACTCCGTATGGATGGTCTTCACGACACATGCCATTTCTGTGAGAGGCGCGACGTTCAAGGAACAAGTTAGTCCTACGAGCTCTTTTCTCCGACGTGTCACAGTGGGAAAGAGATAAACTCGACTGGTTGGAAAAGCTGAAAAGCACTAGAGAGACTGTTTCACGCTGCTCGCAACTGTTGGAAGATGAGATTTCAGGCTTTGAAACTAAGATTTCGACTTTCTTTCCTTTCGAGTGCTTTTCCTACACTAGTCGAAGAAATTTGACGTTTTTTTTTTTGACGAAGAGACACACGACCACCACTCGAGACTGGCGTACTTCTAGCGTAAAATGATTGCGTCGAATCATTCGAATTCGAACGATTGTTTCACAGTCTATATAGTAAGAAAGATACAAGAGAAGGAGAGAACTTTACTTCAGTTACTGGACGAAAGTCGAAACAGTAGATTGAGTCGCTTACTTGTCAGACTAGGCCTGAAGAAATGAAATATCGACGTACTTTGGATATAAGAATTAGATGAGTTAAGAGTATCTTCACATTTTGAATTTGAATTTGAACCTAAAAATTTGATCTTCGACTTGAATATGAAAAATTGAATTTAAAAGTAGGAAGCGAGACTTGAAGGTTTGAATTTTGAATGTCAAATGTCGGAAGATTTGAAATTAAATGTAAACTAGGAAATTTCAACTTGAGCTTGAGCTTGACAATTTCAGTTGAAATATGTAAATGTTAATTTTATTTCGGAAATTTGAATTTGAATCTGCAAATGTTAATTTTATTTCGAAAATTTGAATTTGAACTTTTAACTTATCATTTTAAAATACCGTCTTCTTGCTATTTAGTCAAGACGCAGAAGAGAAAACTTATTAGGAAGCTGTAGTTACTGAAAATAGCGTGAACAATGGTTGAAACGAAGAAGCGTACCATTCTGCTTTTGTTTGGTATCTCTTTAAGCGTTGGAATACTTCAAAGCTTTTTAACCTCTTGATAACAGTCTTTTTAATAATCAAGTAGCATTAAAGATGCAAAATACGCACAAGCTATAACAACCCGGAGCAAAACAGTGTGCTTCTTCACAATGATCAACGTTTATGAAAAGGATTTAATGTCAAATCACCAGCTCACTAACGATCTTCGATTAATTAAAAAAAAAAAAAGAAAACAAAACAAAACAACACAAATAAGATGATATATTTTATTCTCTTCATATTTAATTCTGTCAAATACTACTCATACATTATACGTTATAATTAAAACTATGAATTAAGAACATTTTAAATTAATTGAATACTGCGAAAGCTAAGCAAAATTGTGATACAGAAACAATACTCGGAATTATTGCAATGTGTACGTCGAAGTGACCATAAAATTCCATTCGACAATCGAAAAACGAATGAAAGATAAACGCGTCCAGGCGAGCGGGCATCGATGAGCAAGCTATAAAACAAAGCCTTAGTCAATTGTCAGGACCGATGGTTATATCCTGAACTGGAAGGAATCGGGCAAAAATAGAGCGGATGAATAAAAAAAAAAAAAAGGAAGGAGAACAGATAACAAAAATATCAAATCGAATATGTTTCGAGCGAGACCCATTTTACTTGCCCGGTCAGATAAATTCTTTGGTTACCTTTTTCCCTTGACAGCCGATTTTTTTTCATCGAAAAATCGTGGACGAATACACAGGATGTTGCATGGCTACCCTTCGAACGTTCGAAATAGAAAGGCGACTGATATTAATGTCTCTTAAAGGGATGCGCGTAAAGGAAAGAAAAAAGGAAAAAGAAAGAATAACGAGATCCGATGGAACCAGCGGAAAAGCTATGCTGATAGAATATTAGTAGAATGGCGGAATAGCTGTAGCAGCAGTGCGGTGAAATGAAACGAATTGGAGGAACGAGAGAAATAGTATTAGTGGTAGCTGAGCTAGTCGTACATTTTCGAGGTGGATACCATTTTAATTACAACCACCGTCCATAAGTCGATCCGTATGAGAGACAACATTTTCTCGGTTTAATTAAGCGGTCGGCGTTCCTCTTTGCTGAGGTCTCTTTCGCAAAACGACTGACGTTCTGGTTGGACATCGATTTATCAAATTATCCTTTAAAGGAAGATGGTTTTTCGTCATAACCGGGAAATTAATCAAACGTATTTAATAATTTCCCTCGGCTTTTTGTGTCAGAACTGAATAAATATGGGTGTATTATGTTAAAAAGTTGTCGATAACTTGTCGACGAAATTTCACGAAATTCCAAATTACAACGTAGTGTAAATATGCAAAGCAAGTTAGCCTTTCGATTTCCAGAGATGCAGCTCAGTTATTTGGTTTGCGTTTATTAGCGAACCGAAATTTTCCCACTGACGAAATGACCCTTTTCGGTCATGTTCACGGCGTTCCCTAATTTTCCCTCATTTAGACTCGATTTAAAATTCACGTTGCTTATTTCACACCGTGAACAATCATCTGATTTTTGGAAATTTTGATCTCGACGTTAAAAAAGTGGAAGCTCCATAAAATATCCGATCAGGTTCGCAACAGATTTTCCTGAAACTTACGTGGTCAATTTTCAATGTTCGAAAATTCGAGCAGAATCCGGCTCCATCGTTTCACTCGGTTGACGATCAAATAAGAATTGATCAAAATTTGATCGACGAAAACGGAAAGACGTGACTTCGAGGGAGAGAAATTACCGAAATGGAAGAAAATTGTGAACTTACCAATTAAATTCTGGAACGCGATGTGTGTCTAGCAAAACGTCGACGCCATCTGGCTTCATACTTTACTTCCATCTGGCAGGTTACTGCTTGAAGGATGTCGATAGAATCATGCGATAGGTCATCTAATTGTTTTCCTCGGCAACTTCGAGAAAGGGTATTTTGTCGTGACAAACGACGTTTCTCTCTATCATCCAGTCGGATATTTCTACGGCAAAAAACAACGTTGATCGTGAGCAGAGAAAAGTAGTAACCTTTGTTTCGTTCTTCTCTACTTTTCTTTTTTTGTTTCAAAGAAGAAACTTTTTATTTTCAGACAGTTAGGCAGCATCGTAAAATTCGAAGTGAGAGCATTCCTTATTTTCAATGGCTGCTGAGGGAAACGTAGTTTCAAGAGAAGAGCTTGCAATTAGAAAGTTTTTGAAAACAGAATGGAACGGAGACAGAACAATTAAGGCAGGAGAATTAGAATTAAAAATTTCAAACTTTCAGCTGCGAGAATTCGAGTTTCAAAAACAAAAACGAAAGAACAGAAACGTAAGAGAAATATCCTCTTTTCCTCTTATTTCATCAACTTCTTGGTTTGATCAACGGAAAAATTTTCATCCTAATTTTAGTAGAAACGGTACAATTATAATTATGTCATATTATATTTTTAGACTAAAAAGCAATATGTAGCGGATAACAGGAAGTTTCAAATTAGTTCTTGCCTACGTGAATATTAGAAACTCTTCTATTATATAGTTAACAGTTATATTCCGAACTATATTATTGTACAATATAATACAGTGTATTATATCACAGCAGAGAACTACAGATTGGTATAATTGAAATCCATTGATTCTGCCCACTACCTATGATTTTTCATTCATATAATAATGCACGTTCAAATAATTGGATTCAATCAACGCAGATTCGCTGAATCGGACATTTGGATGAAATAAATGGATTTCATATAAACGAATTTCTACCTGATCATGTCAAATGCAATCTTGCTTCGTAAAATTACGGTGTTGTTTCATATCCATTACCTATTCAAATTTTCGTTATCGGTCACTATGTATGAGCTGCACAGGAACTACTGTTACGTCGGGCGACACTCTACCTAGCCCAGGCTAAACACCGCGGGCAAAATGTCCGCACGTCCTTACCGCATACCCTCAATAGTCTTAAATCATAAATCTGGGGCATTTTCTAGCTGAAGTCCTTCAGACCGTACAAACATCTTTTTACTGACTCGTTTCCAAAGCCTATTGTTTACTACGGGAAGACACGGAAAAGTTAGTTTTTCTCACGTACGATACTTCACACTAGCAACTATCTATCGAGGGCGGCTAAGACCCTTTCTAGTCCACCAACCTTCTTTTATCCAATCAGAAGCAATGTCTACTGCCCTCACTTTCCTAACCAAGATTGTCATGAACAAATCCGATGGTTCATTGCTTTAGACACACCCATCACTAGCTTTCCTCCGACACAGCATCGTCACTTTATTTATTCTTCACTGTTAGAAGACCCGTCATTACCGGGTTTCTGTCCTTAAATCAATCACTTACTTAACTTATACATACGCATCAGTGTAACTATCTTCTTTACAAAGTTGTTGGAATAAACATTAATTTATACCTGTTAATTCAGTGTAAATTCAATTGAACCACCCGTATTATCGTAACAGAAATCAGGGGATCGATCATTTAGTGGATTATCTAATCGTAACGGGAATTTACGACTCCCGTTGACGTGCTTTCTCGCGATCGCGCCTCTCCGCGAATCGTCGAAAAACAACTACATAAGTTAAAAAGTTCTTAGAGCAATTCAATATTAATTAATACTTAGACAGTGAAATTGAGAAATTTCTAGAAGTCGAGTTGATGAATTTTACTTCCGAAAGGCTGGTATTTTAAAAAGGTTACAAACATCCGAACAACGCAATTCTCAACCAATCAATAATTCATCAATCCATTTCCTTTACATCTGCCAGTACATGAGAAACTAGTATTATTCCGTTATTTACGAAGGTAGATACCTCTACCACGGCCACTTTTTCCACTGCAAGCAGCAGAGATTAAATTACTTTGGGCTGGTCGAATTAAAACGCTAATAACCAACGTCCGATATTTATTGGACAGCTTTAGCAGAGTTAAAGTCGAAATCCGTGCGCTGTTCTACCTTCCTGCGTTCTTCTCTATCCGATTCTAAACCTCGTCAGTGGCTCCCTTTCCCTCGTTACGCCTGCACCTTTCACCCTTTCCACAAAAGCGTCCGAAACTTTTACGAACCCTCGAGAGCCTGGTAGCGCCACCATTGTTTCCCAAACAGGGGTTGTTACCACTTTTATGAGAGAGATTTCGAGCTTGGCCGGGTAGATAACTTTGCTACGCTCGTCGCTTAATCGGCTGCCTCTAACCCTTTTTCGCCACACAGTTTCAACCCCTATTCGTTCGTGGCCGACCCAGTACTCTTCCCCTCTTTCGGAATCAAGTGATTTCGGGATCAACTATAACGACCCATTTCGGGTTTCAACCTGGACTGTTTACGAGCCATGATTTCTTCTCTATTTTTACCCTGTTCAAAACGAGGATATGGAAATTCTATGGAAAATCATGGATCCCTTTCTACTCGCCAGACAGCCGGTAATTTTCGACCGGGCAGAATCTGCTGACGCGAATTTCTAAACCTGACGAGCGTCATAACTCGTCCTATAATGCCGCTCTTTAATCGTAGCCACCACCCTGCGTTGCTTTATGTGACCCGTGTCAGTGATAACGTCGAATATATAGCGCCTATTAAGCCGGATATTTTTCAATGAAACTGTCACAATGGTCTCTATCTATTATTAGAACGGTTGTATCTTTTTCTGTTTGACTGATATCCCAGCCGAATCGAGCGAGAAAACGGTCGTAGGAAGTTAAGGAAGATAGTTAGTTCTTGCTACTTGGAATTATCTACACTGGTCATTGTAACTTTCAACTCTGTATCGATCGCAATACACGTACCTTTGCACTTGTATATTTTTATGACTTCGCGAAGGAACGTGACTTCGCTGTCGTATGTGTTTATTAAATATTCATAGTTCAGTAAATGATCGTATAAAATTGTCGTTCCCTTCTACTCTAAATATTCTACCTTTTACAGCTTTCAATTTTATATCAATCGTGACACGCGCTTTCTATGCAGTTTTGTAGCTCCTATTAATTATTCCTGTAAACTTCTTTATGCTTCAGAAGGATCGTGACTTAAACGCAAAAACCTCGTATCCAATGTTTTTCTCTGAAATACGATGATCCATCGAACACCGACTCATTTCGTTTGTAAATTATATCGTAATGAATACACTTCAACAACTCGATTCCAATAAATACGTAACATCAACTCGAATGAATCAGCTTGAGAGAAGAGAAAGGCACGAAAACAAGAAAAATCATTCGATACAATAAAACGAACGAAAGAAAATGCGTCAGGCAAGGTAGACACATATTGATTGTAGCGACGATAAAAAAGAAAAAAGAAGAAGAAAAAAAACAAAGAATACCTACAATTAGCACTTTAATAGTATATATTCATCTGCACGCCGATACCATTTTAGACGATGATACAATATCGGTTTTTTCGTATATATCGAATCGAATAGCGGTAGTGTGGCGAAACGAGGCTCGTTTTTTTTAGGAGAGGCTGGTTTTAGGGGATGGCCAGAGAGGTTGGGAGCTAGTTTTATCTAAGCGTATCAACGGCCGAATGTGGGCCAGGTCCGGCGTTCCTGTCCGGGCTAAAAACGCCTATACGCGACTGCCGCTATCGAGCAGTTCTCATCCCCGATTAACTTTAACGCCACACCGGCGGCGAATGTATAAAAATTTCATCGAACGGCATCGGTTACCGCTTCAGGACTAACGTGTATGTAATGAAAGCGCTACACGTGCCGCGAAAAATAACGATCCACTCAGCTTCTATCCTTTCTCCCCTCTATATTTCTGTTTTCGTTTTTTTTTTTTTTATCTTTTTCCTTTCGCCACTCGTCGACCCGGCGAAAGTACCAGAGGAACGAAAATGAACTGCGTCCAAATCGAGCCACCCCCGCGGCTCTACTTTTCCGAATATTTCGGTAATTGATATTTCGAATTGAATCGCGTGGACGTTTGTTTTTCTGCCTGGCGTTTCTTGATCGCGGAAAGCAGAGGGAGCCGTTCATATATTTTTTAGACATGTACGAATCTCTGCGATCGACGGTTTGGATTAGCTTCTTTTCCATGTTTTATAATTGATCCAACTGTACGGTCTTTCTCCACTCATTTTACCCATGGAATATCGTTATCGATCGTAAGACTGCTTTGAAGATTAATCATTGTGTAGAAAATTTCTGGTTCCCGCGGTATTCTCATTGGATAGCGCTCTTTCGTTTGCGGAAGTGAGGTTTTCAGTGCTCTGTCGAACTCTCCAAAAGCCGAGAATATTTTACAACAGTCCCGGCCTCGACTATTCTCCGGGCTAATTAGTTCGTTTAAAGGAATCAGCTTTATCGAGGTTGATTAAAAGAGTGCTCGAATAGAACACAGAAGACGAGAGCGGCGATGGCGAAAGGAGAGGACGAAAAAGGTTGGACAGAATTCACCTCATAATCTTCGTAGCCAAGCGTCCTCTTCGTTCCCCTTTTACCATCGGTCTCTCTGGCGAAGCGCTCTCCTCGATAAATCACGTGCTCCAACGACGTGTAAACAAGGCTGACTTAATAAATCTAATTATCTGCGGGAAGAGGCGAGAAAGCGTTTCCACCGAAGGAAAAATAATTTCTCGCGGAAGAATTTTTCGGTTCGGATATCGGCGTCGCCTCCCGTGTTCGATCGACTTTAAAACTGTCCGTAAGGGAATATTTATTAGTTTGAAGAGAGATTCCTCGGGTAAATGTCGAACGTTCTAGCATACAAATTTTATGGAAATTCCCTGAGGCATCGTACCATGCTTCCGTTCAAGCGATTTCTATAAATTTCGCCGGTGCATTGAAATAAACGTTCCAGCATACAATATTTCTTCCTCTTCGTCTTTAATAATGTCCGTAGTAACGTCTAAATGTTTCGAAACAAGGGTTCCGCATTTACTAAGTTATTTAGTATATTTCATACTAAATCTTCTTAGAATCTTCGTTTCATCCATATCCATTTTCTTCTCACTTACCTTTTCTTCTTTTTTCTTTTTCTTTGGTTCATCATCCCTCTTTAAAATCTTCCTTTCTTACAGCAGTTTTTGATTAGGGACTTTATATTGTGTTTCGTCAAGTTTCCCTTACAGGGGATTCAAAGGACCAATTGCGACTAACTCTAATCCAATCGTGTTTTACCGTCTTTTTATCAAACTAGAACCGTCACGAAATAAATCTCACGTCTTTCTTCTCCTTAAATCTTCTCTCTCTTCTTTCTTTTCGTTTGCCATCCTTCTTTCCCTATGCTTTCCCCATGGATTATACATGCGATACGTTCGATAATGCATTGCGTGCGTATTGGGAAGACATTGATGTTATTAAACGGTGCCCACACAGGTGTCACATATAGCGCCTATAAATTTTAGTGTCCATTTTACACGTGTTTCATATATGTTTCGCACATGTTTCATTTATATTTCATATTCGAAAATAATGTATTAATAGAGATCATAGTAGACTCATTAAATCATTTATATTTCATATTCGAAAATAATATATTAATAGAGATCATAGTAGACTAGTTACATTTATTAAATTTAACGCGTTAATTTAGTGATTCTAAAATGTCTTTCATCGCATAGCTGGTGATCCGTATATTAGTTTAATACTGTAATTAACTTTCGCTTTATTAAATTCGATTATCTCTCGTGTTCAAATTTGTACAAATATTTCAATTATTTCTTCCTTTTATCCTCATTGCTATTAAATTAAATTAAATTAAATTTCTTAAAATGCCTCTCATCGGATTTTTAGCATCTCGTACATTAGTTCTATTATTAACCAGGTTGCGTTTCATCAAATTTAATCATCCAGTTCATATTCGTATAAATATTTCTCTTTCCTTTTTCTCTCTCTTTCTATACGTTTTCTTCAATCTTATCCCTGAGACAATTTACCAGCTGACCTGGTAATTTCTACTCTTCTTCCTACTTACTTTTTTACATTCTCTGTTCCGGCGTTTTCTCTCTGCAATTTTCCCACCACCCATCGACTTCTCGCCGTATTTCCTCTGTCGTGTGTCGCGTCTAGCTTGTAGCTTGTACCCATGTCAGGTTCGCTTGTCGTTGTCGCGCATAAGGGCCCGTCATCTCGATTTTACTCCTGGTGGAAGTAAAATTTCTCTGTGCAACGAACGTCGTTATCCTTGTAAGTTTGACGGAGACAGTTCCCTCTCTCTCTCTCTCTCTCTCTCTCTTTCTCTCTTCCTCGCCTGTTTTCTTCAAAACTCTCTTTGCCTTCTTCTCGTCCGGTGAAAATTCCCACGCGAGGCACAGTAAAACTCCGTTCCACCACGGAACGGAGTTTTAACAAGTTAAATGGCACCCTTCTTCCACTCTGTGAGAGATTTCAGCCCCTAATCTAGACGTAAAAGAAATCGATCATTTTCTCAGGTAAGTCTCTGACTTTAAATGAATGCAGATCGTTATTTGGTTCAGGATCGCCGATATTGAACAAGATCGTAACAGATATTTTCACTAGTCGAGTGATAAAGAGAACGCTTTATTTACACTGGCAAGGAAACTCGATGCGCTATCTTTATTATAGCGAATACAGATTTGCGAAAATTGTTGGATGATGAGTGTTTGAGAATCAAGTAAACGTTTATGGTAGAGTATCGATAGAGAGCGAGCACTGATTTATATTGGAGTTTGCACGTAACAAAAATATTTATTGTGCTCTTTCAAATTCGATAAGCAAGATTGTACTTCAGAATTTCATTAACTAATTAAACGATAAACGTATTTGGTTTTGGTAGAACTGATTTTTAACTTCAATGCATCATACGTTCTTTACTAGCTCAGCGAGAATATGTTCCAATCGTTAATGATTAACAAAAGAAATTTCTCCCGAATTAAAAGATATCAGAATTTTTATGCGAACCTGTAAGAAGATTATTTTACTTGATCTAGAAATTGTTGTCTTTATTTGATTATTAAGTATAGCTTCTACTACATCATTTTGCAAGTAATGAACAAAAATCTGCCTGGAATTCAACATTGCTACACGATCTTTATTTTCAGCTTACTTTTTCTCTTCTGTTCGACGTCCCTGATGCATGCACGAGTACTTTTTACCTTCACGAATTACTTTACTCATCCCGCGTCACTTATCTCGAATTAATACGCCTTTCAGCACGCCCGCCGACGATTTTTCCCTTCAGCCACTTTGTTCTGAGTAATTTCGCGCGAATGGAAGTCACGGCGAGGAATTGGGTGGAAAAGTATTGTAAAAATAATGGTCGAATCAGTCGAGTATACACAGCCATAAAGCAGGCAGTTTCGCCTGCTGAGACGCGGAATTATGTCCGGTCGACGCTGTGACACCGTCGCGGCATAAATTCCGGCTTAACGACTGCAATTACGCGGTGAAACGATCGGGCAGAATTTTAAGCATCGATCTCGTTCTACTTGAGAACGATCTTTACCATTTTATGTCCGGGATACGATTGAAATCTTCACGAATGTCAATCAAATTTTTGTACGTACTTGATATTTATTTTCTGGAGATGTTTAAACAAGAATTTCTTAACTGTAATAACAATACAATTTGTAAGAATAATGTAATATAATATTAGCGAATAGATAAAAATCATCAAATGTAAATTATAGAATTACACTGATAAATAGATTTTACACATACGTTTTACAACAATTTTACATTTTACAATTTACAAATAATATAATGAATAAGATAATCAGCCCGTTTGTAATTAATAAAATTTAGTGGTGGGATGGTACATATTTTATTATGTAACTTGTTATCATTGTGCAAGAGATTATCTTAGCATTGGCAATAAGATATTTTCACGTGATGATTTACTTGCTATTTTGCGATATTAGACGTCACGTGTACGTGGTGCGTATTCAATATCACGACTACATGACGAATCACCAAGCCAGTTCCTCATAAACTTCTTTTTTCCTCAGCAAAACTTCTTCGTTTTACTGTTTCTCTCCCTTGGTCCTAGCATCGTTCCAGAAAAGATATACAACTCTCACGGGGAACAGCATATTAAATCTCAGCCAAAAATTGTTTCACCTCCAGGATGGAATTTTGGATGCGGCAGCCGCGTGAAAATAATATACTGCTGTCGGAAGTATGTATGTTGAATGTACATTACTTTAGTTGCAATTTAATTTCACGCTGTCGAGTATTATGCACATGCTTCAAATCCATATCCACCAAGCTGAATAAAATTAAAAAGATCAACCCGAAACTTCCTGTTTCAATTGTTCAAATTTGCCTGAAAATCATCATGATTAACTATATAAATAGAGTGGTATCCTAAAGGATATTTTGAAAGTTTGCAATGAAATTTACCGTCACTCGTCTAAATTTATAAAGGTAAATGATTTGTTTTCAGAGAACTTAAAACGTTGATACGTAAAATACTGGAAATATAATATACAGGCCAAAGAAATTTCTGCACTTTCACTTATATTCGAAAAATTGTGCTGCATAAAAGCCCGCGATCTACTAATTATCTCTCTATGCTTTGAAATTTATGAGCATAAAAAGACTTGAAATTAATCATTTTCCCTTCTAAAAATATCCAAATATATCAGATAAAAATATAATTTACGTGAAAAATATGTACCGCATAAAAAGCTGCAAACTACTATCTCCCGAAGTTCAAAAATTCTGAAACTTAAAAAGCCGGGAATTGCCCACTTTTGTTTCTAAACATATCACATGCATCGCGTGAAAAATATAATTCACGCAATCAACGAGCCTGAAATTCTCGAAAACGCGAAATTCGTGGTGGCCAATCTCAAAATGAACTCGTTATCGTTGTCACGAGAGAAAGTTGGCGAGAACGGACCACGAACTTTAACATGGTAATTCGTGGCGTTGATATAGCGGCAACGATTCGGTTAGATGGACTGTAATTACGATGATCGAAGAACTTCGATGAGGAGCTATCCGACCGTCAGTCGGCAGCCGCGCGAACGTTTCGAGTTTTCAAACATCTGCAGCCATGTCTACGAGCGAGCGCAGCCGCGGCCAGCGAGATTTCGACATTAGACTGAAAGCTTAACGAGGGAATCGAGGACGGAACGACGTGAAACTTCCCCGACTGGAAGTTGCTGCGATATCTAAAGTGTTTCGGGACCGCTCGCCATCTCGGCTCTCCCAATCGAATGTAATTATATTGGAAACGAGGCTGATCCTAGTTACAATAAACGGCTTGGACCAACTTGAATATTCTCGCCAGCGGATTAAAATTCTCGAGACACGGTAAGCTTTTTACGTGTCGTTTTGTATAGTCTTTGTCGTTTACACATCGAGCTGCAGATTGGAAATTTCGAAAGCTAGGATCGGTTCCAGTCATTTCACAAGGAGAAAGATTGAGTAAATTACTGGAAGCACAAGTTGAATCGACTTACAGATTTTATTACATTTTTTCCTAGACCAATGAATATCTGTTTTTTTTTTTTTTCGATAGAGTTACATGTTGGATCTTTCTGTTGTTTAGAAACGTAGGATAAAAAGTTGGAAAAATATTCTACCATCTTTGTAAGAGATAAAAATACGTTCCAGTTGGGCAAATGCAGTTGGTATATTTCTCTAGCGTTTCGTTACGCTTACCACGACACTCGAGCGATTCATCTTAATTCACATTTTCACGTCATCCGCCAAGGAAGATGAGTGCGAATGCATTTCGTTTATTTCCTTTATTACATCACTTCATGAAATGATGCCAGATTGCCACTGTGTCAAACTAAAAAGAAGTCTGTTATCGTATACTTTATTTCAGTTAGACATTGGATCCGTATGTTTAGCGTGATACATGTACGTGGATGTTTAATATTATAGGAAATTTCTGGTTTAATAATTACTGTTATGGAAGTACTATCATAGAACGTATCACATTTATTAATATTTATAATTTGGATATTAATAACCTGTAACTTGCAAATTTCACTCATAATACAAATTTTAAGAGAACACTAATCGATTCTTTTAACCGTCACGTAATTTCTTTTAGCTAGTCCATTTTATGTACATTTTCTGCCAAACAATTTTTCTAGCATCGATAAACTATCGATTTTCCCCAGACGGATAGACTGTGCAATCGAGAATGACGAGATTTGACGAAATTTAGTTTTGATACGATGCTCTGTGCTCCGTGGAAATCCAGCAAAAGGGAGTACATCGCGGTGATATCGATAGACAGTCCCGTCGATATCTTCTTTTTCTCTGTCCTGATCTTCTCGTTTGATTCCGCAGTACAAATCGAATCGAAAGTGGGTCACGGATAAACAAGCTTCGTTTATTTCGCATATTGCCACGATGAAACATAGAATTTTGATTGTGGCTACGATTTTTCAACATGCAAATGTCTGAGTTCGATCGATGAGACGTGTTCTCGCCACGGTTTCGAATTTATATTCCGAATTTATTTATATAATTCAGATAAAGTTGTTTAGCGTTAATAAATTTGAATAGCATTGTTAATATTACCGATATATTTGATGTATATTTCTAATCCTCGTACTATATCGCGAATATTTAAAATAATTACGAATTCCATTTATTGTTCTTTTTTCTTTATTTTAACGCCGCTGTGCAAAATTAAATTTGCAATTCTACGAAAAATCTACCCAGGAGGAATTATGCGGCTCTCCAAAAAGGTAAAACGTAATATGAAAATTGTCTGATTCTACGCAACAAGTCTAAAATAAACTCACCATCCAATAAAAATGATACAAGAAGTAATAAAGATAACATTGAGCTAACTTAATTAACTATAACGAATTCCGTATAGATTAAGCTACAAACGAATTTTCCTTAATATTAGTATTATTAGAATATTAGAATATCAACCACTAAAGTATAAAACTTGTATCAAAAGAATTAAAATGAAAAATATATGAAAAGATATATCTTCTATCCATACATTTTATAAATAAAAAAACATTCAAAACCCCACAGCTACATCGCCCGTAACTCCATAAAGTTTCTGTAAAAAAAAAACTCCGATTCTTTTCACTAGTCTGGTATTTTCAGTGTTACAAAAAAGCATAGATCATCTGGCACCCATGAAAGGAATGAATCGTCATCGTTTTATTGATAAAACCAGTACGTTGTAGCATTCATTTGCGCCAACAAGCCGCTGTATTACCCCCGTGGAATACGTTCAGGATATGCTCCATAGAATTTCCTTTGGTTTAAAAAAGCGAACAATCAAATTTCAGATATCAATCAAAAAAGGACTCGAATTTTCTTTGTTTCGGTGTATTCTTTTCGAGCATCGGCATTCCTGTTGCATCGTCACAGCCACGTGTAATTAAATTAAAACCGCATAGTGAACCGGAAGCCACAAGGTATTGAACATGTCTGTTCTTTCTGGCTGGAGCAGCACGCATGGGATTGCGGGTACACGAACCGAATGGCAAACAGAGGCCCCGGTTTATAGAACAGAGAAAACTGGTCGATGCTTCAACTCCAACCCGCTTCAACCCCTCCAAGCCCTTTAGTATCGTATTGTTCCATCGGAATATATGTTCAGAAGGTGCATTCTGCGATCAGAGTCTCGATTCTCTCTCGAAATCCTCCCCACGACCTTCGACTACGCTATTTCCGGCGAGATTGTCGAAAGCACCAGGGATAAAGTTATATCGTATTTCCGCCTCCCTAAGGTCCGACGATACTCTCAACTTTCGGTAATTGACGAACCGTGGCGACCGTATCGACAGTATGACCGGTTCGAAAATCTTTAACTTCACGTTATTACCATCTATACGCTATCAACCGGAGCTTTAAAAAGGAACTACGGAGGGAGACAGAGAGAAAGGAAAAGAGAGACAGAGAGTTTTCTGCTAAAAGGAACCTCCGTGTATTCTCTCGATTTTCAATCGTCTCGGGGAATCTCGATGACGCAAAGTTTCGGATCTCCTCGATCGTCTATTTTGTTTTTGGATGGGACAACTTGAACGGTAATGGGTTATAGAACGTTTGATCGACGTCGTACTACCGGTGAAATGACAATCGATATAGAGTCAAGTGGGGCTTCAATGGACAAGAATAGACGGGAAGAGAATGAAAGAACACGCCTTCTGTCGGTAATTTTATAACGGGTTCTTTTGGCTTGAAAAAGCTATTCGGCGAAATATCCACCAAGCTAATAATTCCACGATCGCACGGATTTCTCTGGGTTTTATGTGTCTCACACCATGAAAACGTTTTACAGCCCTGTCAACGGTTTTACAACCCCTTAAGAACCAATTACATCCTTGGATTTCAGGAAACAATCGCCACTTCCGCGAGAAGATCAGATTGATCCTACGGTCGTAAATGTTTCGAATATATACGGTGTGACTGCAATCGCGGTAGAACGTCTAAGGAACGATCCTTCGTAAAAAGTCAGTTGAAAGCGTGCAATAAAGTTTTTAAATGCATAGACTTTGGTTTTAAGAAGAAAAATTATCTTGAAAATCGGCACGCATCTGAGTGTAAGTTTCGGCTTGATGGACTTCTCTCTATGAGGTTTTGTAAAATCGAGTGTATTTAAGAAATAACAGGCGCCATTGAAAAATAGGAAACAATTACTGTTTTTAAAGAATTAGGAAATGTAAGTAATACCCAAGGACTTTAAAAAAAATTTCATTTGAACGGTACAATCGTATGCAATAGCATGCGTCCGACAGATTGAACAGTTTCAGCATTAAGAAAATTAATTTTAAAAAATCCTACCCTTATTTATGAAGTCATTTGAATAAAAAGCATCAAAGAAGGCGAACAGTACAGATAGAAAGAAAATGCGATAGTAATACAGACGAGAACTAGATAAAGCCATTATCCATGTCCATAAATGCGAATACGGCTAGATTTCCAAAATCGGATTTCTCGAAAGCAAAATTTATGCATTCGTACATTTGTATATTTTCGATTTATTTTTTTGCGAAAAATTATTCCTCGCCCGATCCTATCGCAATTGCAGAGATTCTGTATATCGTCGAGAGGAATAAATATCCTCGATTCGAAAAATCTTGCCATTTATTTAAAAAAGGAAAAGAAATAAGACAGAGAAAAGGAAAAATGGAGAGAGAAAGAAATGTATCAAAGTGTAAGGAGAAGAAGGGTGGCGTGGGTTCGATTGAAGGATCGATTCGCGAACCATCCAAATCCGGATGATCCGACTGTATGACGTTCGTTTATCCTCTCGATGATAAGCCATGGCTGGGTGTCGTCGCAAAAACGATACTTTCGGAGGTCGCCCTCACGCGAAGACGTTTTCCTCAGATACCGTTTCCTATCGATATCATCCTTCTTCTCTTCCCTCGCTACAGCGAGAGAGAGAGAGAGAGAGAAAGAGAGAGAAATCTTTTGAACATCATGAACGCCATTCCTTACCGGAGAACGATGCAAAAACTGATTGCTTCGCGGCTAGCAACGATCGATGAGCGTTGATTCATCGCGCTGAATAACCCTGGAAATTGAAAATGATGCGTTGAAAACGAGCTCCGTTCGTCGAGGATTTAAAGCATCCAGTATACTATACCCTTCTATCTCTCTCGTGCGTGTTTCCCATCGCCGGCAAAAGCTTGGAATTTTTCCTTCGTCTCGACCCGTAATACCGTTATCAAACCGGTAATTACGCTGCTTTGTACGTACCGGCGATACAACACGGTCTGCGAAGCAGTTCGAAACTCGATTGGCGCAATAACGGGCCGAAGAGAACTTCGTTATTGTTTCCTGACGTGAACGAAATAACAGGGATAACGAGACGATGAAATAAATAATGGCACATCATTACGCACACCATTGTTGCGAAATTATCGTATACGATGAATTCAAATAGTTGCGCCGTTATTTTCCGAAATACTTGGCTGCCAGTCTATGAATATTATACGGTTACAAGCATACCTGGTTATATCAACGATATAATTTTAATTTTAAATTTTCCAACTACCAAGGAAAGTACGAATTGTTTCCCCGATATGAGTGGAATATTCATGACGCCAAAACGGGCAAGAGGAAAGGGGTTACAGTAGAGCTATTTCATCGAGACGGTGTTACGGTGGCTTCGTAATGGCAACTAGCCATAATATGGACGAGCAACGACGCTCCCAACTTCACGCGTAAAGAGAATATGCCTGGGAAGCCGATGCTCTAACTTGAAGCATTCGCTTCGGGGCGAAACACACGAAATCGATGTAGCCGCTAATTGTAAAGCTCCTCCGATCGGCGGTCGAGTTCGATCGACTGCATGGAAGCCTGGTTATTCACGATACGCTCGATATGTTTATTGCATGATCGTCTTAATTAACTTCCGTGCTCGATGGTTATCGAATTCCCCGCTGCTTCGGTTCCCGTATTACGAGTTCTTGAAATTACATCTCGTCCTCTTGTTCACATTCTGACGTCTTGTTTCAATTTAATAGACATAACTAACAGCCGTTTCCACACGTTCACCATGATAGCTATCTGTTTAAAAGAGAGAAGATTTTAATACAATTTTATGGAGATTTTTATAGTGAACATTGAAAGCTTCTATAATTTTCAAAGACAGGGGTTTGAAAAATTTGTTTTTATATATCACGTGTTTGTGCCGCGTATAGCGAAATACTACGGTTCGATATTCACTGGATATTCTCATTTTTGTTTCAATTTATTTGATGCAGACGTCGGTTAATAAAATTATATTCTGCGAACTATTTAAACGTACTCCAGTTATAATTGTTTTCGTAATTAGAATGTGCATTATATCGCGTAGATATAGTATTTCAAGATTAATTGAAATAAATACTTGGAGTTTCTTTACTTTAGAATTATTCTTAATTGGTTTACGTAGTAATTCTTTTGTCACGAAAAAAAACTCCACAGTGGCCGTTAATATGTTAATAACGCAATAAAAATGAAAATTAAAATACGCTATAAAATAACGAGAAAAGAGGTAGAAGTGTATCTTTCCCCCTTCAAGAGACAAGTTGAGAAAAGGATACATAATTTCCTAGAATCCTATTTAGGATATAATTTTATTTCTCTAGGCAATTTTGTTTCATCAATTTACGAGTCTTTATGAATATCTACAGTAGATATCTTCTAATGTTTGAAAACACAGACTCTTCAATTAAAATTTCATTTTATCTATAACCTTTGCGATCAAAAATTTTGTCACTCGTACCACTTTCCCTCTTAGTTACTCGATTAATATTGTGTAATAGAAGGAAATTGATCCAGTTTTTCAGAATCGCACCATCACTGTTTCGCATCATTGGCCAAAGTGGTTCCGCGGATATTCGCGAGACCCTTTCGCGCAAACACCGGCAATAACATCAAATCCCACATATTCCATCTAGCCACAAATCAAGTATACCGACAGTTATCTCGTTACACTTTCCATACTTCCGGTATTTATGGAGCAAAACGTAATCTACATCGGCCGTGCTCTCGTTTCATCCACGAAATAGCATCCCAATTTCCTCTTTTAGTAATATATTTGCTATTCGAACGTACTACGCTGCCTCGTCTAATTAATTTTTTTGTTCATTGTGCTTAACAATACGTTTTCCGTAAACGTACTTCGATTCGTAGGATAATTCGAAAGTTGAATGGCCAGAATGTAATTTAACCACTAGACAAGCATCGTTTCAACCAATTTAATTTCGAACAGTTTGACCCGCCGTGGTTTGAACGTGCCATTCTTGATCAGGCAGATGATTAAAAGAAAACAAGAAAAAAAAAAAGGAAAGAAAAAGGGAGGAAGAAGTTTGAAAAAATAGGTGGATAAAAAATTTTCATTAAATTTCTCTAACGTCGAGCACGGATTTTTCATAATCCCGATGCACGGCCGGTGGCAAATTCGAAACACCGAACACGCGGCATGCCGTGCAAAACCATTTTCATTATTCGTCTCACTTTTATACGATGGCATTTACAGCGCGAAATCCGACGCGCGTAACGCCCGCTATTCCAGATATAATTCTATTTGCTGTATTTTTATCCTTCGTTCTTTTTTCTCCTGTCTCTGTCCCTTTTCCCCTATGTACGCACGCATCGCGTAAAAAATACGCGCAGATACTGTTTCAAACGGGACGAACATTACAACGATTTTTATTTTCAAGTACCTACGTAAAGTACTTTTAATATTTTTCATTCCGTTTCTCTTAATCATTTTTCTCTCTTTTCTCTTGCCTCCCCTCCCACCTCCCCCCGTTCGGTTTCCATTACGTTGTAGTTTTTTGGAAAACGAAGTTTAATCGATGAAAACACTACTTGACTTTCGGATTAAAGCGAACGAGAGAAGAGCAAATAGAGAGTATGTTTGTGAACAACACAAACTTCGAGATGTTGGTCGAGAGCGTAATCTGATCGACGTTGCTGCAAGATTTTCATGCATTTCTGTTTTCTCTTTTTGTTCCTTCTTGCTTTGTCGATGATGATAATGCGATATTCGAACCGAAATGTTATAAGATTGATGCGATTCGGTGTACAGTTAACGTAATGTAATATAACCATAATCTATCATGTTGTTCCCGTATGATTTTTATATTTATTGAAATACTCTGGCAAATTATACTTTGTGTAGTATTTTATATTACTAGATATCTCATAGGATGTGAATGAAAGAAGAGATTTATAATAAAATAACAAGAAATTACGAGTTTAAATTATTCTAAATATCATGCAAACATTTTGTTCGAATACGATAAGTGCCCTAACTAATACTTACAGTTAGCAATGTATATTCTTCGTTTTTTCTTTAATATATTTATAAACAGAACTAAGAAATAATTATTGTTATCTTCAATAAGTTAGTTTTTAGAAATGTTAGGTTCGGATCACAGAATTGTCTCGCAACAACTAACGCCATGGAATAACCACGAAAACATCCAACTTGTAAATTTGCATTCGGGTAAAACGCAAGAATGTAAATGAGAGAGTAGTACTTACTCGATTCAGGTTCTTTGAAGCAGTCTGCTTCGTATCCAGTTCACGAATTCCATCAAAAGTTGTCGTCATGTGCCTCTACACTCTACACGAGATTCCACGCCGAAGCATAGCACGAGAAGTCCACTCGTCGTCGTGTTGACATTGACTCGTCAAAGAGTCAAAGACACATGGCGTCGACGAACGCTGTATCTCTTAACCCCACTCCATAAGTTTCTCCTATGGACAAAGTCGTACGAATACAGAAATTTCTAGCACGAAATTTTTCTATCGAATTTAAGATTCTGTACCTTCATCGTAGATTCCCGAGATAGAAAATATATTTCAGGATTACTTGCGATGTTATATAAACAATTATATTAAGCGAAATTTACTCGACGAACAATGGAAATGCTTTCGTGTTTATATTCGACTCGTTGAAGAAGTAAAAGGCATCTGGTGCTGATGAACGCTTACCTGATTCTGCTATATTCGTTCCAGAAATTTCTCCTATGGACAAAGTTAGTCACACGATCACAGAAATCTTTTTACAGAATTCATGATTTAGTATCTTTTTACCTTATTGTCTCACAATGTTAAATGTTAAATGTTCCAAACTCGCGATGTTATGCATGCACAATATACTTCGTAAAATGCACTTGATGTTGTGTTGACATTCACCTGTCGAAGGATCAAAGACGTATAACGTCGATGAAGGTTTACGTGCTTCTATCCCCACTCCATAAGTTTCCTCTTATGGATAAGCTCACAGGAACACAGAAATTTTTAGAACAGAATTTTCTTACAGAGTTTAAGAATTATTCTTTCATACACTTTACCGGAGATAAGAGAGCCTGAGATCAGGCTTTACAATGCATCACTACGCACAATATTCCACACACGTGCTTACAAAAATAATACGCTAAGGTTGACAGCCACGTTGCGTTGTCATTCACTCGTCGAAGGACTAAAGACGAATGTTTTTGATTGCAAATCTATCGCGTGCCTGCTTGCATCCCCACCCCTCGACCATGTCGCGCGAATACAAAAATTTCAAATAGCTAGGGAATTTAAGATTTATTATGTTCGCAACGCGACGTGGAAAACCGCGCGTGCTTTTCATCGATTGTTGTCTCCAATCGGCATTTCCAGCATTTGGCTGGTCTGGATAAAAACGAAACTCTACAAAAACTTGCAGTTAAATATTGAACAATCCGGCGCGGGCGTTTCCTATTTCGATAGTTAAAGAAACACGTGAAAACGAGTTTGAATGGGTTAAATAGAAATCGAAGGTTTTCCCGCCTCCCACCGTTCATGATGAATTCGTCACAGTCGAAACAACGAATTAAATGGTATCAAAACTCTCCTGGTAACAAATTCGTTCGTGCAGGCGTATTGCTATTGCCTCGTGTTTCATCCCACTCTTTTTCACCCCTTTTCTTTCTTCCCTTCCACTTCTATTTTTTCTTTCTTTTTTTTTTTTTTTTGATTCTCGAACTCTATCACCATAACAATGCTCGTGAAATCGGGCTACTGTGATGATGTTCATCCGCCGGACTATTTTTTACCCCGTCGGAGTTTCCTCTTTTTTTTTTTTTTGTTTGATATACGTACTTTTGTACGTTATTATACGCTAGCTATCATTCGTGCAGTAGATATAATTGACGATATCCGATTACGCGTAAAATAATGACGAAAATATTATGTTATTGTTATGAGAAATAAGTGACGAAATGCGTGAGATTTCTATGTTAAAACTATCGAACGGTGGTCTGTGAACGAGGAGTGGGTTATTTTTTATCTTTTGAACTACGGTTGTGTAATTATTTTATCGGATACATGTATAGCTTTATTTTTTTTCACGTAATTTCCATGTTAAATAAAGCAAAACTCTATTTTGTTCTTATCGTGCATTTTTATACTAAATGTACGCGAAAGATATAAAATTATAGAGAATATGTGGAGAATATTTAATAAAAGATACAGGGTCATGAACTTATGAAAAAATGATGAAGGTTATTTCATTATGTAACAAAAGTTATGGCCGTCATAAACTGTTAAATATGAGATATCGGATGATGAATGTAAAGTTGAATATCATTTTTAACGAAGGTCGGCTTACACGATAATTCATCAATTGATAAAATATTAATAAAATAGAACATTAATAAACTGACAAGACACGAGTTATACATCATAAACTTCAATTTTATTATTCTACAGGTGCAAATTCCTGCATAAAATTCAACATCATATAGAATAATCAAATAATTTATACAATTAATAAAATTTACTTGCAAAATCTTTGCAAAGTCTCGCTCGCTGTATTACTCAGATTTTTAGGTGTTATGAAACTAAAATACTGATAATGTATAGCTTATAACTAACAGTAATTAATTTAAT
Source organism: Bombus pyrosoma (assembly GCF_014825855.1). Classification (NCBI taxonomy): domain Eukaryota; kingdom Metazoa; phylum Arthropoda; class Insecta; order Hymenoptera; family Apidae; genus Bombus; species Bombus pyrosoma. The sequence goes on from NC_057782.1 coordinate 5,620,919, forward strand.
TGTACAAGAGGAAGCCTTTTTCCTTTGATACATGAAAACATATTGTGCGCGACGTTAAAAATGCATTTCGTCTAAAAATATCTGGAAAATACCGAATAAAATACAATTTGTCCAAATATGTTAAATTAAGTTTTCCGATAAATGTAATAATGGCTAATATACATAATTAGAAACAACCAACACTTACGTAAAATAGTGATTTAATAGTAGCAGCGACTCTAATAATACTTGCGACTCTCAGTAAATAATCGAGAAGAGAATACCCACCATTCCACCTTCATTTAACTAACGCTGCTCAGTAATGGCAATTGCTCGTTTTCCATCGTCTAGGCTTGGTATTCCAATGTTTCCAAGAAATCCATCGACCAATCCATCGATATTCCTGCAAATCCGCCATCCATTATCACCGCGATCACCATGACAATACGACTGGAATTCAGCTGGTAGAGTTACAGAGCGACTCGGCGTTAGGCGTTATGATATTGAACACTCGGATCTAGCGATTCTCGATCCACGAATTTCAGGCGTCTATTCGGGTAAGGTTCGCTTCTAATCTTCGTGGATATAATTCTGGACAGTTGAGTATTCGTCGAACGCCCCAGGCGTCGCATTCGAGTCTACGATTCGCCTTGTCTCGCGGTTAATAAACACCGTGGAAACTCTGTCGATCGTCGTTCCCGGAGAATCGTAACCTAGAAACTACCTCGAACTTCCGGGATACCTGGAAGTCCTCTATATTACGAATCACAGTGCTCTTAATCCACTTTCCATCCGCGTTCTTGACATTAAATTCTCTAAATTATCGACAATCGAAGTTTATTGGAAATTTCTATGGAAATCATACAGAATATTTTCTATGGTATAGAATATTATAAAATCCGGATATATTTAACTCGTGAACTCGTATCTCTGTTGCAAATGACAAGGTGCATGGAGGTAGCAAGGAGATATCGAAGGACGACCCTGTTCTTTGTGAATTTCTACGGCATGAAAAAATCGAACTGGCTGCAACGTTTCCCACGAGGATTTCGCCGAGAGATCGAAAGCTCTGGTTCGGAAAACGTGCAACTGTAAGCAGCCCTCTTGCACAATTGAACTAATATTATCAGTGAAATTTTACAAGTTATAATACTAATAAATCCTCTTGCGTGGCAGTACTAAGTTTGGTAATAAAGTAAACGAAACTCTTTCAGCGAATTTTACAATTTACACTGTCAGTGAAATTGTAACACTATAAAATATCATATCACTGATATTTAAGTAACTTTTCACTTGTCAATTTATTAATAACATTGCTTGCTTAAATTATTATGCAAGATGGCTGCTGCTTTCGTGACTGTAATTTAATCGCTCAAAAACGCTTTGTCTCCCTGACTATTTCTTGCCCGTAACATTTTTCACTTTGTTTGTCGCTACCAGTCTATGCAGCTTGTTTGCATTTCCTACCACGCGATTAATGTTATATATCCTAGTGGAAAGAACGAAACGCCAACTTGTCGACTGGTTATCGATATTCACATGCGAACGCGAAGTAAAACCGTAGTTTGCCGGTCTGAGACAGTTGTCAGAAAATACGAGGAGAGCAGAAGGAAAAGAAGGAGGAATATAAGATAAAATCGAGTGTAAGGGAGTCTAATCGACTGTGTTCCGTTATTGCTACTGTCAGATACCACGATCAGCGAATACTCGACGCCGCGAGGTCGCGGATCGCAATATCGAACCGAAGTGAAAACAGGGTCAAATTGATGACACCGTTCCCGTTGACGTGCCTCCGAGAGATTATTTGAACGAGCAGCCGATCCCAACCTGAATACAACGTTCGCAGCCTCCTGTTCTCACAGTGTCCTCAAACTGTTCGTTTATCCGCGAGTCCTACGATGGTCGATAGCTCACGAAAATGTGCGAACGCTTGTAGGTATTTTTTACGGACACATCGTGTATATTATGAGAGACGATTATGTTCGTTATATTAACAAAGCTTGAAACAAGTTCGAAAGAGTGGAAGTTACAAGATCTTATCTCTCTGCTGTGTTTCTGATCTTGTTGCTTCGATCGTAGATGTAGAATTAACGAGGAAGATTAGAAAAATTGTTCTATAATAAACAATAAGATTCAAAAGCATCGTGCTCGTTTGATAACGATAACGATAAATATACAACTGAGGAGCATTTTGAAGAAGGCACCTAAAGAACTATACAAGCAAGACTATGAAAAATATGTGGTTTGACTCGTAAAAGTATCTGGAAGCTTATAGAAACAACAGTTGTGTCTCGTCACAATACTAATAACATCTCAAGATGTTTTATATAACGTTTTTATATATATTTTTTCTTCTATTGTATTCGTCGAAGAAATGATTTTTTATTCCTGACGAATCTTCTCATGGTCGAAGGATACAAATTTTTATCACCCAAAATAGATTGATTTATGGAAATATTCGATGAGACATTTTACGACAACGGATTGCCTTGCAACCAAGATTTATACTGTTTGGTTGCTCTAGTGCTTTTACGTCGAAGTATCGAAGATTGAATAGGATGAGTGACAATGTTTAGTGTTCACGTGGAATGTCCATAATCTGTAATGGTGGTAGTCTGGAATGGCACTTTACCAGACGTTATTGTGCTCTCGAATTATACTTAAGCCCTGTGGTATCTTCGGGAACCTAATAAAACTGACAAAAGGACGACCGAGGTTCAAGGAATTTATTCCGACTCTTGAATTTCAAATCGTCCGGAGATATTCGAACGAATCTGCACGATACTTTGTATCGGTTTCACGTGTCGATCAATCGACATACAGGGTGAGTCACAACGCGCGGGAAATACGGCACGAGGAATCGATTCAACACAATAAAGTAGGAAGAAATGTTCACATACGACCTTCTTGATATGACATTTTTTCGACAAATAGTTTGTTTCGTGTCGTAATAGTTGGTTACCTACCTTCGGAAAAATTCCTCGAAGTGAGCAGGTCCAGCTTCAACGGAAGCGTAAATGCATCGCATCTTATGAATCGTCGAACTTGTTCGATCAACTTGTATCGAATTTATCGATAACTTTGATCGTCACGACGACGACGAGTATTAACACAATTAACTGACGCAGTATAAACAAGAGATTTTAAACGTCCCCGTAACTAATAATCGTATGAATTCAGGTCCATCCAGGGAGCTGGTCAGGAAATAAGGCCAACGCGACCTGTCCATTTGCCAGGAAATCGTTGATCTAAGTAATGTCTGGCATCGTAAAACAAGCTGTAACTTGAAAACAACGTCATATCGACGTATGTTTATACGAACTCCTTATTTTAAAGTGCTGAATCAGCCACTGTCGTACCTTCCACAAAAATTTGCCTTACCGTGTATAAAGTACGTAGAAACCCGCAAGACATCCGAAAGAATACACACATGGGAACACGAGACGCATAGAACATGTCATGCTCCAGAACGCTTAATCTCAGATTCTTCATTTAATTGCATCGAGGTTAATGCCAGACTACCATGATTCTTGCAGCATGAGATAAAGAGAACGGTTGTCGAAACGGTCGATTTACGATGGTAGTTCGCTTTATCAGATTTCCAAATACCATTTTCATCAGACGCTGTTCTGTATGACGGAGGATCACGTCATGCATCCGGCCTCGGAGAGGAGACAATAGAGCAGCGAAGGGAATCGCGGAGGAACACAGTGAAAAAGGAGAAGTCGCTGTATGGGCGTAGATTCACCTATCGTCGAGCGCCATACAAGCAATACCCCAGGAGCTTTATGAACGATTGGACTCGTATTTCCGACGGAAAGTACATCACCGTGGACGTTTCCACGGCGAAAACAACGAGAGGCGAAGCGCTCGCACGTTGCCTGGTTCCAAGGAAATATGAAAGCTACGCCCGATCGGGCAGCTATATTTCATAACTCACTAGAAGGACGACGTTGGTGAAAAGAATCGTCACGAGTATCGTTTCTAAGTGGCCCGTGAAATTTCGCTCCCTCTTCGCAAACTCCCCGTGTCCCCTTTCATTCGCCGCGCGACGATCGGTATTCTCGGCTCTTTCACGGGTATTTTTTGAAGGTGGTCGCTCGCGTGAGTGTCTGGCAAGCGACCAAGAAACTTTCTAGGCTGCCACGATCCAAACCACGGTACAGTAATGACCTCAAGGGCGGTACCTTTTGTACTATCTCTCTGTTCTTCCTCTTTTTCTTTTCGTTTCATCTTCATCTCCTTTTAGCTTACTCTCTGCTCCTTCCTCCTGCGTTTCGGCTCCACGATGGATTTTAACAGCCATTTCATCGGCAATTTACGCCCAGATTCAAGCTAATTAGCCGGAGAATTGTTTGCGGTTGCAAAGAATTCCACACCGGACTTTTTGTTGTGTGCCTATCATTCGCGTAATTAAGCTTGCTCGCGAAACATAATAAAGTCGAGTCTCCGTTCTTCTATCGTTCCATACGTGTTATTAAAAAATTCCAATTTCATACTCCACCTACGAACTAATTTATTCGATCGTTGTACACGCACACACCAAGTGCACTATCCTCCATAGATATTCAGACAATTTACGTCTGATTTATAGTCATAAAGACTACAGTGCTAAACTATCTACTGAACCATATGACAATAATATATCTTAATATTTACTACGTATATCGCTACATATATTTATTATTTAAATATCGTCGATTGTATTAATGCCAAAAAACTCTTCCGTGTGGAAAAATTAAAAAAGACATAAAAATACAATGTTTGCATTCTCGGCTCAATTGCTGAGAAAATCGAGTTTGGAAATTTATCAAGTATACTCGAACATGTTTAATCTCACACTGGACAGGACTAAATAATCGACAGCGGGTTATTCTAAGTGTGAAAATAAGTTAAAAATGTAGAACAAAATGCGAATTTTATTCTGAGATTAATAAAAATTTTAAAGCTTCGTTTAAAGCAAAGAATAGAATGTGAACGCGTTTACTTAGGACTCGGCTTAGTACTTTTTTCTCAGGAACAAAGCGTTCTGTGAAAAATTTTATTCTGCATTGTCGACTTATCTTCACACGTAGTACGACAATTAGCCATGTTCAAGTATATCAAGTAGATCAATTTTCAAATTCGATTTTCTCGAAAACTAAGTCGAAAATGAAAAAGTTTGATTCCATATGTTTCTCTTACTTTTGCACAAGGAATCACACCATTTCCGTTTTTATATGTTATTTGGATGGACCCTGTATTTTTGTACGAATGATATCTGTTTGATAACATCTGGATGTGATGGAATCTGACTGAAATGACGAACGAAACTGTTTCCTGATCACGTGTACCGGATAAAACGAAACGCTTTGATGCTTCCCTATCGGAGATCGTTCTCGCTTTTCCAGAGAGATGAAAGCCGACGCAAAAACAAAAGAAAGCTTCACTCGGTTTACAGGGTATTACGCGCAATCCATACTGATGTAATCCCGACGCGTACTATCCCTTGGCCCTCTGAAGGTCGCAAGAAATTCCCGATCAGAATCGGCCAAAGGGACACAGCGGGATTCCAACCGCTGCTGTTCCATATATGTATGCACGTTGGTAATTCCACCCTTCGAGCTTTCTCGCCCGTTCCAGAAGCTGACCATTCGGTTGTTCGACTGGAGAACGTTCCACGAATTAATTTGTTCCTTGGGGTGGCATCCTTCAACACCAAGAATACTGAACGACACATGGTATTACAGCATGACAGATAATACGGTGCTTCTATAAGATTCATGGTGTTACGCCACGAGTAGCTTACCATAGACCGTGTCCCTAACCGTCGCTCGTGGTACTACAGTATCGCAGACGGATCGTCTTATAGGACCGGCGAAATATATAGAATGTAGCGACAAGCGCATAGTTGTCATCAAGCAGCGAGTTCTTTCTAGAAACGTCGATTCGCCTTCGGTCCGTTATTTCATCTACACAAAGGAGGTGGCATACGTGATCATAGGCGCGAACAGTGGCACGACCCAAGCCAAGATATAGTGGGAGTCGTCTCCCAGAGAAGATAAAGAAAAAATCGAAGGGCAATCAGTATCATTTGGGGATTCAAATGGAATGCATCGAGAGGTTCAGACGAATAAAATCCAGGTCGTTTAGTCTAACGAATATATCGAAAAATATCATAAAGTCGGGTCGAATTACTAACAAACTAATTGTATTTATCATTAAATAATTTGTGACGTGTTCATTACTTCTTTTATATGGTAAAACTTCCTTTTACCCCACCTAACCCCAACCTACCCCCAACTAACCTAACCCCAAAAGTTCCTTTTATATGGTAAAAATACATGCAAGTACTGTTTTGTATAGTTAAATATTGCGTAATAAATGTGGATGAAGATAAGAATGATTTTATGGTATAGGGAATGTCCCTATGATGCCCACTTTATGATATTAGGATCTTTATGGAGTACGAGATAAATCTGAAAAGTTATTGAGCAAAGTCTTTAAGAATTATTATCTGATCTTATACTTTAGGTTGTAAAGAATCCTTATGTATATATGTTAATTTTCTGTATGATAAAGTACTTCGTACATACAACGCACATGCAGTCAATTTCAACACGTGATACATCTACGAATTTCTTCTTATTAGTTATCGATACTATAACGTAAATATTCGATCTCTGTTCTAAATTCTATGCCACACTTTATCCAACACTCGTGTGTAGTAATACACGCACGAGTTTGCAGTGTATTTCTCTTTTCATATACCCTTTGGATAATGCATATTCTAAAAAGTTTGGAAATATACACGGTGAAAAGAAGTGCAAGTTCCCGGAGGGCCAAGTACTATTAAGACGGGGGATTTTTAACGTCAACAAATATTAAACCCTTTCTCAACAACGTGGTAAAACATTCTACAAAAATACATATCTGAGAGGAAGAAATTTGATCCTGCGGTGCGTATTTTTACAGTCCAGCACAACGGCGTGTATCATGGAAAAACCATGCTCTTTTTACCGTCGCGTATTAATTCCTCGCTACGAGCAATATGTAAATTAAAAATCGCGTTACAACGGGGGAGAGAACGAATTTTCGCTGGTTTAAAGCCGCTCTAGGATAACGAGAATTACCAGGTAGTTTACCCAGAGAACTGTCTTCTTTCGCCGTGCAAAGGAAGACGATTTGCATGATTTATAAACTGCCAGCATCCCCCGTGAGTATGCAACGTTGGAAACGGGTAAGCTACCCCGTAGCCAAGGTCAACGAAAATTCGCAATTCCGGCCAACAAAAGGATCTCGCCCTGATTCCGACGATTCTCCTACATACATGCATGTCGTTATGGTAATTCTGATCTTCTATGGTGTCCGAGTGCGAGTCGAATTTTCAGGGAGACATGGCACAATGCGAAGGTCCTCACCTCTTCGCAGATTTTATCTTCGGCGTTGGTTTTTATGAGAATAGAAAATGATAGTATACCGGGATACTTCCGGATAATAATAATAGAAATCGTCATGTGGCTTGAAAGTGCGATCCGCTGGTAATATTTATTGAGAGAAACTAAAAAGGTTATAATTTCGGTATTTACCTTCCATGAGATTATTTTATGAACCCTATTACGTTTTTACATCGTTTTCTAGCAAGTCGTGTTTTTTTCTCTGTAACAACTCGTAACAAATTGTTTAAATTCGAGAAGAAGTATTTTAATATAAAATAGATAGTTGAAAGAATGACTTTGGAAGTAGCCGATAAATCCCAATTTTTTGTAACAAACAAATAATATTAGCCTAGTTGTTGTGTTTCAATCTCATTAATCTTACTCTGCATAACTCGCGCTGTTAATGTTCTTTTATTAATATCCAGAAATTCAACGAAAACGCATATTTAATTCTAAAATCAAACGAGAGATACACAATCTTAATGTGAAGCTGTGTCACGATATACTGGACTTCAAAAATTGCTGCTCTCTGAAACACGGCAAATCTAACTTATCGTGTTTCTCATTTAAGAACTTCATATCCAACCACGAAAACGCCAAGTAACGAAAAATACGATCTCGCTCTTAATTGTCCAATTAAGCCACGAAAAAGTAGGAGTAAAGAGTCTCCTCGACACCTCGCAGCGGTTGATCGCGGACAAGCAGGTGAACTTAGGACATCGAGTAGACGATTCGGCGAAGAAACGAAGTTATAAACGAAGCCGGTGTGGCTCGAATAAAAATCAGGGGTCGTAGGTGGTTACGAGGTCCCCGCGGTGGAAACCCTGGATGAAAACTCGATCAACGTCGCCATGGGTTTGGCGTGTTACAGTGTTACAGAGGGGCTGAGGGGGATGAAAGTCGTTCGATGGACGAAGGGTGTCCAGCAACGCGATTTCTTCTCCCCTAGACGGTCATACTACATCCAGACGTCGTCGTGGATATCGTAGCTTTCGAACAGATGAGGACCTATTGGGAGAGGAAGGTTAGACACGACCGTGGGTTGATTTCAAATGATCCTGGATTTCCAAGGGTGAATAAAAAAAGGAAGACTGTTCGCCGGAAAGTGAAATGAATTTCTCGTGGAAAACCATCGTTTTTTCTTCTCTTCTTTTCCTTTCTTTCCCTTTCTCCATTATGTTCGTGCAGTCTTTCTCTGTTTTTGTTGTTTCCAAGAAGGATGCTTTAGCGGTTGAATTTTATACGACGAGATCGAACGAAGCATAAGAAAGAGAAGAAGGAAGATTCAACCCCGTTGTGGAAGGGGTGGTAAGCAGGGGAGGAAAAATCCCAAGGGAATGAGAATTTCAATGCGGATCGTAGTCGTGGATGATGATCGATCTTTCTCGGTGGTTGGCTATCAGGAAGGCAGAGCTTCAAAGTGCTTTGACCGCTCCCTTCGTTCCATGGATTTCCCTTCTTTGGACAGACTGGATGCCACCACCGATGCTCTTACTGAACGAATAGGTAAGGAGGAAATTTGTTAAAGGGAAACGAGATTTGATAGTCCTGCTTGAGGACCTTTCATTTTTTCGCTCCCCACATCGCGCTATGAACACTTCTTCTATTTGCTCGAACTAGCCAGTTAGCGAACTAGAGGCGGAGAATTCGGGAATTTTTTCCCGGTAACGGCGTGAATTTCCACTGAAACGCCGTGCTTATCGACGTCGATCGATTCTCGTTTAGCTTTTACCATCGGAATCGCGGCTTTTGAGGGTGTTGCGGTTCCCCTGCGCCGGTGTCAATTTGTGAAAATGGAATTTTCTTCCGTTCCAAGTGACGTATATTTATGAATTCATCCACCATTAACTCTAACAATTTTTAGATATTCTCTCTGAGGTATATTCATAACTACAAGTCCAAGTCGAAGGGATTTTTGTCATCCGAAAGAGAATATGCATTCGAATTTTTTGAATACTATCCATAATAGTTTATAATGGAACACATGTAATAAATATTCCTTGTTATAGAGAACATACACACTGTCGACAATAAATAAAAGAATAGCTGTTCGATATATTTATTGAAAATTTCTAACAAATTTTGTTTGATTCGCTATTTTATTTCACAAGATACGTGTAATTAAATTAAGTAACAGAGTTCTAATGAAATAACAAAAAGATAAAAGCAACGGAAAGTATTGGTATCGTATTAAATATCAGAAAGTACCTTAATATTCGTATCTGGCAATATATTAGGTTGTCCGAAAAATTTCTCTCGTTTTATAAGGAAATAATAGACGCACAATGTTTTTTGTTTTATATTAGTTTATTGAATTATGCACGAACATAATAATAGAAATAGAACGAAATGGATCATATCTAATTCAATAAAATAATATAAAACAAAAATTCTTGTTCATCCATTATCACCTTATGAAACGAAAGAAACTTCTCGGACAACCTAATATGTATACGTTAATTCTTCCCACAGAAAGGATTAATAATTGAATCCGTATTCTAGCGCTTCAAAAAATCAATAGCACAATTTCACTATGAATTTGTCCAAGTGTCATCTCGTTCGAGTGGCCGCGAACAATAGCGCGATGAAAAAGATTTAACGGTAAAAGTTGTGTAATTCGAAGCAAGTGTCGCTGCGCCATATGAAAAGGAAGTCGGTGGTTCATCGATCTTTCTCGTGGTTGGTATCAGGACGGCATACCGTGGAGGTGCTTCTGGCTTTTGCCTTTGTTGGCTCTTCATCGGATCCTTTCTTCGGGCCGCGTCGGAAGCAGCTGGTTTTGAAATATCCAATGTAGTGGCGAGATCTCTCTTTTCAGTACACGGTCCAACACCAATGCCGACGAGTTTACCACTTGCAGAGAGTAGAGGCCAAGCCCCAGGTATGCGGACTGGGTATTCGGTACAAAAGTAGTTTTTCCAAGGCCCGTTTGGCCGGCATCGAAGTTTCAAATGAGTTTCCTTTGAAATTTAACTCCCGCTCTCCCGTCAGCGTGAAAGTACATCGACCGACACTTTATCCCCGATCTACACGTGTCTGTAGGAAAAGTCAGGTCGAACGGGTCGAATGCAAAATTGAAACTTCACTCACGATTTGCGCTTGATGAGGAAAACCGGGGGGAAAACCTCGATAGATAGAAAGCAACCGTTTCCTCTCCGCGAAGTTGTTCCATATACTCGCTGAGTTTGGGAATTTTACGAGTTCCCATGTGAATTTGCGCACGTACGTATTCCAAAAGTCGCAACAAATCAAACTAGGTTTCCAGGGAAAACAACCAACTATTTGGTTGTTTTCTGAAAAAAGTTATTTCTCTGAACATTACACAGAAAAAACGTGACGAATTTATTTTTGCTGATTTTTCAACTGCAACGCTGTTTGACAGCTGGAACGAAGGATTTTAATATATTTAGCGTTGACGAGTATTTATGAAATTCATTGACAGCATATTACACAACACTGAATTATTCTGAGTTGCGACATATACGAATTGTTTTTATCATAATGGAAGATTTGTTGTTTTAAAAAATGTTCCGGCTACTTGACAACTCTTCCATGTTTATTTGTATCCTGTTAAATTGCGATGCGAACTTAAAGCGTCATCGGTTATCAAGGAATACTTGAGAATCTTTGAGGAAATTCTTAGCTGTGACTGTTAAGTGCATAACGTCGAACGAAATAAGATCGCGACAGCAAGGAATTAAGGAGACAGAAAACGGGGATGAGAATGGAGGTGGAATAGCCAGAAACGAATACCCTGAGTCAACGGATTCTGCTTGCAGATGATCCTGGTATTCAGCCTGCGGAAAATTATTGGATAATCCTCTTTCACCATAATAATATGGTACAAACGATGAAACCAAGATATATTTCATAACTTCCACCAGTTTTCTTCATCCTTCTCTGGTTTATGAACCTCCGTCGTATTAGCCAACCAGAAGCGCAATAATAATTGTAAAATTGAAATAACTGGACACATTTCTTAATTATCATATTTATTAAAGCGTAACGCGCAATATATCCGCTATCGAGAAAGTTACGAACTTTTCGAACAACCTAATAATGAAACACAATATCTTTCCCTTTTATTGAAATTTTTTTCACAAAAATCAATCACGGGAGATCGATTTAACCGCGAAACATTCTCTCGCAGAACATTATATTCTCTGAATTAATTTAACCCTCGAAAGGAAACTTTAAACCCTTTCGTTCAGCAATCACCCTTTTGCCGGAGGAAAAAGTTTTTAATTGAAAATTCAGAAGTTGCAGATTAAAGTTGTGCTTTCGAACGCATCCAGAGAAACAGAGGATAGGTGAATGGGTGGAGGGTAGATGACTGAACATGTATAAAAGTTCGCAACACTGCTCCTCGAAAGCGAAACAAATAATAATAGACCAACGTAATCATCTTCCTGGATCGCGACCGGTTTTCGATGAAACTCGATACCACGTTCAGCGTCAAAGTAGCTTCAGCTAGTGCTGAATTACACGTACCGAATAGGATAGTATACTAAGCCGAGTTCGAAGCCCCGCTTAAATTTGAAACGAAAGTGGAACGGAGTTTGTCCTAAGTCAGGTTTAGTGGACTTAGCCGAGGGAATTTCGTCAGTGATAATTAATGCTGGATCTTAGAAGAGATCCTCAGCTACGAAGATGCAAGTTAATAGCAAATGACAAACATTTTGCAAACGGGCGTACGTTGCCTGGTCAATTTTTTCACCCTATCGATGATTCCTTCTCGAAACTACAATCACTTCTCTCTGATGAATTTTATTTTTCGTTGCTCGTTCCACTACTAACAAATTAACTACCCGCTGGTTTATGTGAAACGCGACAATTACGCGGGAAATTGGGATGCCTAATGAAAAAGATACGCCTGTGACAGAATCAATATTCCGAGTTTTATTTCATTTTACGTGCAGCAGCGAGCCATCGAAATTAGTAATCAACAAGTTATCAGTGATAAAACAGCGGCTGCTGTTTACAACGTTGTTAATGCACCTGTTTGGATGTCGATGATTGATCGTAATTGATACTGACATTCGATATTACGTGATCATTTTTGATTGAATATAATGTCCGCGTGTTATGAAATGGAAGATATTCATTATTCATATTATTGCTGGATGACGTAATGCTGGACGTAGGTAGCACCGTGAAAAAAGTCGAAGACGTAAACGGAGGGAAATAAAGAAAGAGAGAGAAAGGAGTGGGAAGAAAAAGAAAGGATAACGAATCATAGAGCAAAGAGAAAGAAAGGAAAAAATGAGGCTTGTTATTTCGAAGCTAGAATATTCGGCTCTTTCAAAGTCACAGGATGGAATCATCAGCTTTTCGGTATTGTGGAAAACGTCATCGATAGACCGGATGTCCACCTACCGGCCGGGACAGAAAAATTGTAGCCTATTTCCAGCGAAAACGTTGAAAGCGTATAAAATAAAAATTCATAGGCGGACCGGCGGATATTCCATCTCTCTGGTCGACACGCAATTTTCATCCTCTAGCGTGTCGATTGTGTTCCCATTGTGAAAAGCGTCTCTCACCGCAGAACCGAACGTAAATATTACCCTCATTACTCAAAAAATACTGGCGAAACCTGGCTCGTATCAACGTTCGACCACTTCGTTTCGCTGATTAATGACAACGGAGATTCTTCCACAACTGTATCGACCAGTTGCTGGTTCGAATTTTGTTTCGTTGTTAGCGAAAAACCTGGATAACTGGCGCTCTTAACGTCGATCCTCTGTTTGCCCCAAATTTTTACGTAAAACAGGATGGAAAAAAAATAGAGTAGAGAATCCAGAGAGATGACTCTTCGAATTTACGACAACTGCGTTGCATCCAGCTGTTGGCCAGAGTTGGTCGAAACTCGACATCCACGCATTCGTGGATTTGCTCAGCGGAGCAATCAGGCGACAACCGTCATTCTTTTCCCCAGATCGTACAATTTTCAACGCGGGAAAATAAGCCCGGAAACGTTACACCCCGCTCGAATGACGTTCTGCCGCGTGAACCCTTTTCATCGTTTCTTTCCCTATTTTTCATTTCACCAAGTACACGTGGTTTTATATTTCTCTTTACCTCGAATGACTTTGAATCAATAATCGATAACTGTTTGATACACGACAGGAAGAAACAAAGAAATTATTCCTTCTGTGGAAAATGAAAATGAGAATTAGATTACTCAAGACAATTAGAGGATCGCTTTTCTTGTATCACTTTAACTGTTATAACCATTTCTTGTGACTATGAACCTTTTAACGATATAAATGTAGGATCTTTTTGCTTCTATCCACATGATCGAAGCGAACCAGTATAGCAGAAGAATTTATGCGAGGAACGTGATAAGTTACATTTTTTGTTCTCTATGTAATTTAGTAGTTAAAATTAAAATTACATTTGCGAAGAGCTCACTCGATACTTGATGGTCATCTTTCGATAACTTAACCATCGAGTGAGGGGACAATTCTAAAAATGTCAAAGTGGGTCGTCATTATAAATGACCGACAAAATAAGCACGCGTAGAAATCGCTGCATAATTTTCCTGCTTGCTTTCCAATCGATCGCGGATGGTTACGCGAGAATTCCTATTTGTCAGGGGTCATTATCCGGCGAAGGAAAAAGGGGAAATTATCGGTTAGCCGAAATAATGAGTCCCAGGAAGAAAATGTGGCTCTTTTTCCAGGTATTTTCGCGGTCTCGATATAAACAAGGGGAAATGAATGAGTAGCAGCTGACTAACATCATCTGTTTCTACTGAAATCGGTTTCAACTTACAAGTTACCTCCGCGTGACAAGAAAATAGAAGTTTAACATGCACTTGTGTGCAATCTCAGATTAAATCTTTTATAATTGAATAACAGACTATGAAGATTTTAAAACGTGATATAATTTTAATAATTAAACGTCCTGAATGATGATAATTAATTTAGAAATATCTCGACTTTATGAAAGCTCTTTATTTTTTCGAGCAAGATATTAAACGAGTTAAACTTCCACGACGCTATAAAGGTATATGAAATATACGCAAGTGTATGTAGGGAATATACTACGTAAAAGTGAGTTAAGAATGTCCTCGTTAGTTATTTAAAACATCCTTATCACGGAGATGATAATTTTGGGAAATATTGCACGAAACAACAGAAGGAGAAACCAGTGGCTACGATGGCTGACTAGGACGTTCCACTACTACTGCGGCTGGTCGTCGGTTTCGTCGTGGACTATAGTTACTGTGTCAGCATATTCGCGCGGAATACAACTGACGAAATAGTAATAACGTAGAACAGCAAGAGACGGTTGTAAAAGCTGCGAGATTCGGCTTTTGACAATCGTATTATTCGCATAAATGCACCGCATAACAATCTCGCGTGTTCCCATGGCAATGTCAAACAACAAAATATCGTTGTTATGAAAGAGCCATGCGTTACAAAAGCCGTACGAAAGGGTGACTATTCCGAATTCTCGTATGCAATTGAATTCGAAACATTTTTCCACCTCCCTTCATTCTGATGCAATTTCATTTGTTCAAAGACAGATAGTTTGCAAAACAGTTAAACAGAATAGAATGAAACACGATGATAAAAATTGCAGAGATTTTTCAACGAAAAAAAAAAGAAAAAAAGAAGAGAGAATATTTTGTTTGCTATCCTCGTGGCGATTGTCAAGGGGTGGCGTAATGTTGACAAGACAGTAGGGAGCAGAAACTCGAAAAGTGACAAGGAAACGTTGAAAAAAAGGAAATGGGAGGCGAAGTGGCTTGAAAGTGGGCTCATCAGTATGCAAAATGCAAGAGTCGCGAGGGTGCACGCATAGCCCCTTGTGCCCTCCATTTACCCGACAGGCAGCCATACTAGTTCGCTGTTCAACCACCTAAACTCCTCGGAAACCATGGTTGCTACACAGCTAACCTGTTCTCCTGCCAAGCTCACACAGTTTCCTTTCATTTCACGCCTTTTCCATGCATTGATTGCGCGGTGAATACGTAATTGCATTTAGAATTGAATTTTCACGCTATTTTTTCTCCTCCAGTATAACAAATTACTGTAGCTCGTGAAAATATTTACGCGCATGTAGAAACCTTTTGTAAATATATAATCATATAATGTTTATAACAAATATCTCGTAACTTTTATATATACATTTTCAAACTGGTCTTAAATTTTACCAACGTAATCATTACAATCGTGTTTCATTAGAGAATCAATGAAATTTTAAAATATTTTAATTTATACAGAAAAATCTCCTATAGTATGTATCATATACATGCATCAAATACATTTTATGAGCGACTATATAGAAGATATCATATATAGTATAAGAAAACGTAATGGGTGATGTTCAACTTCTGCGTAAAACAAATACAAAGAAAATATACATTTCCAAGAACATTTCGCATAACACTTTCCTTCATGGTTCGTCGAAACATATGTCTGACAATTACAATCCACTTCTACTGCACGCACTTCGTTTTACTGCTACTTTCATGCTCCGAGCTTCGGGCAAATTACGGTTACGACACTTCTTTTTTCTATTTCCTTCCCTTCTTTTCTTCATTGTAGCTTCTTTCCCTTCTCCTTCTATTATCGCGTATCGACGCGATCCCTCTGACGCGTTGGCAAGGCGTCTTTGATGTCCTAATGAAGTTAGTTCTCTAACTACGTCGACAGTTAGGTTGCCTTCCCTTTTTCCTCCTTTTCGTTGCGTTTACCGAATCTGCACTCTCTTTACGAGCAAGGTGAGAAAGATGCGTTCTTTTCTTCATCGCGTTCACAGAGGTTTCTTTCGCAACTGAATCGCACTGACGAGCGCGTGGCCCTTTTATTTATCAAGTACTGCACGATACACCTTTTATATTCCAGCCGCGAGGCAAAAGGTGGAAAAAATGAATAAAGGAAAAGCGGGAAGACGAAGAAATAGATCTGCGTTGGTATAATTATGTAGCCTCGTTTGTTGCAGACGCATTAGCCTCTGTTTAGACTCGTGAATTATGAAATCGCGAGCGTGCCGGCCGCTTGAAAAATTAATACACGCCTTAAGGAGGAGTAGTGCGGCGAGATTGCGCCGCGCGGATGATAAATTCATGGCCTAGATGCGAGCGTTACTCCGCGGCTAGGATAATTCTCACGAAATGGCGCGATTTCTGGAGAAGGAAACGGAATGTCAGCGATGACGATGACGATAATTCGAGCCGCTTTCAAACTTCAGCCGTGACTCGGATGAAAACGTAATTTATCGTGAATTCTTCTTTTTTCCTCGTAACGTCTTCTCCGCACGCTCTGAATAACTCCGAGCTTTCCAAACACGGGATTCCCCGTTTATTTTTCTGGAATTTCAAACGTGAATTTCACGAGACGATAATCCGCTGGTAACTTACACAGCGAAATCCAATTGATTGCACACAACGAAAGGCGAGAATGTATCCTCGGTTTGTCAGAATATTGACGTAACTAGGAAAAGTAAATTTCCCTGCATATAGGTTTGGAATTGTAAATGCTTCAAATAGAAATGTATCGATTATATACTGATACATTTAAAGGTTAAAGAACGTTTTAGTGTTACGATTAAGCTAGTAATTTTTGGGCTTTGAGAGCTTTTAGTAAAATACTGACCATACGTATTCATTACTATTACTGGGAACAGTAGAATATTTCTATTTTGAACTTATTACTATTTACAGCTTATCATATATTTGACATTGTGTTTGTTAAATAATGTGACTAGATTCGATGATTAGAATAATCCTATCATTAATTGTTATGACCAGTTGCGTGTATGCAAATGGTCTGCCAGTTCCATGATCCTCGTGTATTTTAATTATCTCCAATCACGTGGACGCGATGTTCGTATTTCTACCTTCGATTTCATGGCCGACTTGAAGCAACTCGTCGATGTCTTATCTTTTTGAGACAAGAAAATGGAGAAATCTTTTTCGAAGACTGAAACTCACCTGTCAGTTTGATCTTTCTTGAAACCTACTGTAGGTTTCTGAAAATCTACTGAAAATCTTTGTCGAGGACTAAAAACATCATTATTTCCTCAGAAAGTTGTTGAATGACTTTTACAGGATTTTTAAGCTTAGATAAGTAAGTTTGGTTTGCTTCAGTCAGAGAAATTAATGTGTAGCGTTTCTTGATAATCTTTGAAATCTCCTCGAGCGGTTTCGAGTTGAGCAGGATATCAGAAGCGCATGGTTAATCGAACGGCATTATCGTCTAGGCCAAAGCAACGTGTAACGCAAGAAAGGTAATCGATAAAAGCTCAGTGACCCGGGAACCTTGTTGGTCACCGATTAGTTTAGGTTAGTCGGAGTCAGGTATATGCCGCGCCCACGTTTCTCATCAATGGCTTCGATGTGTTCGTTAAAAAATTGAAGCTAACCAGATAACAACAATCTTCTTCGTTCCATCGAATCGACGTTTTAATCAACTTCTCATACCACTCGATTCGCGTTAATCAAATCTTCCTTTTTTCCTTTTTAATCGATCGTTAATCTCCCAAGTGAAAAATTGCAACGATATATTCATAAAGACAAAATTTTCACGCGAAATTAATAAACGAAGGAGTTTGATTTATGCAAGTCACGTAAAAATGAGCGAACGAATTTTCTTTTCTCCGTGAACGGTCGAGTTATAATCGATACGACGAGTTAATTATTCGACCTTCGACGATTTCGAAAGCGTCGTGGTTGTCGAAAGCTGGAAAAAATCACGGACGAGCAGCGCTAGCCGGTTCGCGTAATCCGCTTTGACGGATAGACGGGCTGTGTATGTCGTTTTTCGCGTCGGCGATGCAATTTTTTTCACGGACGATATTCGACTTTTCTCGATAAACGAAATCGGATTAAAAAACGGACGGCGAGCATTTTCGTATCGGTCGACGCAAAAAATTATGCACTTCTTTCTCTGTGCTGCCACTATGTTTAAACACAGTGGCAGGAGGCATTATATTATTCGACTTATGATAAATTTCATTGATTTCATTTTATAGAAGATTATTTTTAAAAACAGAATTCACATCGATACACACACGAAAAAGAATGCCTCTTCCACTTTGTTAAAATTGAAAATTGTTATTCGTCCGGTGATCGAATGGCTTCCAGATAAACGATGTCGATAGTTGAATTATTTTTAAATGAAAATTTATGACGTAAATTATTTTCATATGGAAATTTTTAATCAAGTAGGACCACCTGAATCGATACATATTTCTTTGCAATTATATCACGATATTTCGTAATAAATGTTGCTTCCAGATAAACGCTACCGATAAATATAAATTATTCTGAATGAAAATTTTTCATATCAATCAGTGATGTGTCTTTGTCCATTCGAATCGGTATATGTCTTTTTAATTGTATTTCAATTTTCTATAAACTCCATGTTCTCCTCCATTATATATAATTCTTTGATAGGACAATTAACAAACTAAAAGTTACACTCGGTAACTATTTTCATAGGAAGAAAGGCGCTTTTCGCGAAATTATCTGGCTGGGTTTTATTCATCGAAAAGTTTCAGCGAAGCGTAAAACCAAAGCAGAATCGACTCGGTTCGATTCAAAAGTGTGGATAATGGCTGGCATGGCCCAAAAGGAAGTCGACGAGCGCAATTCTTATCGTTTCTTACGACCGACAAAAACAGAGTAAATAATTTAACCAAAGAACAGCGATTCGATTGTACGATTCGATGGTTCATCGTGAAGCGCCAAAGCTCATCGAACGTTTTTGCTACTTCGCCTCTTTTCCTCAACTTTCAGTTTCGACTTTGGCAATTGGAGCCGAAAGGAAGTTACACTTTATTCATCGAGCCACTTCCTTGTCTGTTTCTAACAGGAAGATCGAGGTGTTCCGGTGTTGGGACGCGTGCGAAAGCATGAACGCCAATGAATTGCATTTAACGACACCTCGTTACTTTTTCAATCTCCCCTCGTAAACGAATACAGAACCTTAACACGGAGGTAAATTAAACGAAGAAAGTAAATCGAAATAGTTCGTCCACGAACAACGTTTGTTCTAGAATTGCCGGGATCGAGTTTTCACGCAGATTAAACCCGGAGATTATTACTTCAGAGTCAACAATCTCTGAAGTCACAGGGACTCGGTTAACTACATTCACACTGCACTAACTATAAACCTAACTTTCTTGAAAACGTAGTCTTCCAACAAATTCTATTCACAGTACGATCACCTCCTCGGATTTTCTACCACCTGTTACAATACAAACTACGCCATACAAGCAAAATCTATCGAACTTTCCGGATCCGCGATTTCATTCATCTCCAGCGGACAGGAATTTTCGAAAACCACTTTCAAAGTCCGCAGTTTGATCAATTCAAGCTCCTATGAACTATCTTACTATGCTTCTTCAACTTTGTATTAATCTCTGAATCTTCTGAATCTTGAATCTTCCGAATGAAGAAAATGCGACGAGAGCTATAAATCACAGAGTAATAAATTTCAATCGAACTCTGGTCGCTGAGTTTGTTAATCAAGCGAAGGAAAATCGAAAGCTGATCGTTGCAAAACATAGATGCACAGTTTCTTCTCTCTTAGTTTCACCCCGGCAGTTACACTTCTTTAAATTCATTGACACGCTCCATCAGAAATATAATCGATAGGATATCTAAGTAATCATCTGTAGGATATCACCATCGACTGATCAGAATTGAACTAAACTTTGACAAGATCTCGAACATTTAAACAGATTCTTATCAGATTTCAGATTCGAAGAACGCTCAGGTTCTCGCAAGATACAATCTCAGATCCAAGGACTCATTTTGACACAGTTGTCGCCGAAGCACAAGATCGTATTATATAAACGTATAAATAAAAACACTAAAAACTTAAACATCGCTCATTCGATGAAACTTCCCCGACGTAGTTTCGAGCAAATGAAACTCAATTTCGTAATCATACCGCGGCGGAATTCTTATCCCGGAGGAAGGTTCATTTTGACGCAAAGAGAACGGACGTTACACAGTTGAAGCGACGCTTGAAATTGTTGCAAGCAGTGCTGAAAATTTCCAGGTCGATCTCGCGGCGACGCGGAAACGTGGTCTAATTTAAGAAACATTCGAGCAGAGGGAATCGTGTCGGTGGCACGGTCGATCTGCCGAGCCAAACGTAAGGTCGCTCGGTGCTGCCTGAATGGTGGCCATAAGGTAGCTCTTTCCTCGAGGAGAAGCGCCAGGGAACGAGCAGAGAGGCTCGTAAGGTTGCGATGAAACGGCTTGGTAGGAGTTGCATTTTTATCCGGCCCTGGTCTGTGTCGACGTAGCAGATGAAAGCGGTTATGCCGGCTCCGTATATTGCCTCGTCCTTTTGTCTCCCCGCCAGCCGCGCGAGCAAACACCAACCCCCTTCGCCAGCCACGGTTTTTCCATCTTTTGCTCTCTTCGTGCCGCGACCTCAAAGCCAGTTCTATTTCTGGTGCCATCCGACTCGTATACTCGAGTAAACTGGCATACGACCAAATGCCGTGATACACCGAGCCCCTGCCACGCCGTACATTCTTCTCACCCCCTAACGTTATGACCCACCGCTCACATTCCGCCTTCCCGCCCCACATCGTGGACCATTACGCTCTGCCGTGTGCTGCTTACGTTATTATTGTATAAATCAGCCGCACGCGGCGCTGAATTTTCTTCTCGTTATGTACAAAGCCGATTTCCAACAGACCTGCGCGGCCTGCATCGATTTACCTTCGACGTCTGCCTGAACAATTTTGGACATGGATTTCTGAAATGGTTGTTTTCTTGGGTTTGTCGTTATGGAGAGAAGATTGAAATTAAATAGCAGACGCGAACATACTACAGGCTCGCGAAGGTATACATGAAACATTTTGAAGTTACGTTAGCTTTCTTATTATTAGGTCGTCCGAAAAGTTTCTTTCGTTTTATAATGAAATAATGCTTACACATTTTCCGTTTTATATTATTTTACGAATCACAACGTTCGACAGATTATGTTTCATGTTTGTATAAAGATGCGTTGTTGTAAAAGTGTCTGTAAAAGTAAGACACTTTCCGGACAGCCTAATATTACTTAGTCGACTATGATGATCATATTGATGAATACCGAAAACAATTTGGAAAATGTATACAGGAATTACATGATATTAATTGGAAACATATGTTCAGATTGTTCTTCAATTTCACCAATATAATTATTCGTGCTTTGCTGTAATTTCACAGCGATGAACCATTGAAAACAGATCTTACAGCGTCGAAAACCGTGTGTCCATCGGACTTTGCATCCCTCGAGACTTCAAGCATCCTAGAGGCATATACTCCGTTCCTAACAACATTGTAGTATCTGACTTGGAAATAAACTTCGATGAATATACGTGTTACCGATTCACCAGATTATATTATATCTGTATCTTATCACCATTTTATTGTTTGAAAAAAAGTTCCCATAGTAGGATACCATGGAAGAAGGTGCATAAAAAGCATATCGGAAGCGTTACGGTTTTCCCAGCGTCGATTTAATTACCGATTAATCCCAGCTTCTTTTGTTCTTCTCGCTGAATAATATCTACGCTCGTCCGGCAAGCATGGTTGCTGCTCGTATCGCCACGGTTGTTTTAATAACGGCGATAAATCTACGGCTGGCTGAATGTATCCGAGGCAGGGACTAGTACCTCTTTTTGTCATCGGTGGATTATTGCATCCCACCGTCTCGCAACGAAACGTCGCGGACCGCGTTCGATTCCGTTGCCTGGATATTACGACATTATTAAAAATCGCCAGGCCGCGCGCGGAACGATCGCAATTTAGATTCTTCGTCTTCCATGCCATTTCGACCGTTCTTTCCCTCCTCGTCCCCTTCTCACATTCTTCTCTTTCCCTTGTCCCAAAACAAATCATTCAGATCGATCGTTTATCCTCTCACATTCTCGCGAAACGACCAATGGGAAAATGGCAACTGGATGCAGATCGGAAATGACTGCAGCCCGATAACCGGATATCTAATATCCCACCGTTTGCCCCGTCCAACGTTGAGAAATACGAGCGATCGGATAAGCAGTGTTCACTGACCATACTCGGTCGTTACCACGAGCCACTGTCGTTCCGTCTTCGAAGTCGTTTCATTCTCTTCTTTTCGTCCTTTAAGGCTCGGGCTACTTGTCTTCAAGATCGTGAAAAATATTAATTGCAACGAATATGTTCAATCGTTGCCACGTTATCGAATCGTTATCGCTTCACCCTTCTTCCCCTGGCCCTACGAAGCTTCATACTTTTTTGTCATCAAGATCGTGAAAAATATTATTTGCAACGAACGTACTTGATCGTTATTACGAACTATCATCGAGTGATCGGATAAGCTCAGTATTTTCTGATCATACTCCACCGTTATCACGATGTCTTTAAGTTCAATTACTTGAAAATTGTGAAAAACATCAAGTACAATGAGCATACTTCTTAGTCGTAATTATAATATTGAGTCTATTCAACGAAGCATTATCGAGTGTTTGGGCAATATTCACTGATCATATTCAACCTTCAAAGAGTTTAAGCTCAAGATCGTGTCTACAAGGTCGTGAGAAATACTAATTGTAAGCAGCGTATTCGACAGCTGCCACGAACGTTGACATTTCACCCTCTCCCTTTGGCCCTTTAAACTTCGTGCCGTCAAAATCGCGCGAAATATTAATCGCACCGAGAGGAAAGGCTGGCGCTGCTTTCTGAAGCATCCTCGGTACTAGAGGTGTGCTACTCGTCGTCGAGGGTCGCAGAAACTTTTGCTCATAACAAGACGAACGAAAATACGAAAGGGAATGGATAATCAGAAGGAATTATATAGAGGCTACTTTGCATCCTTCTATCGTGATTTTCGCGTCTTTTCGGTACATCAACTAGCCCGAGTACCGTGCATCATTGAGGCGTCGTTATTTGTCGAATTAAGTCGTTTTTCAGCGAACTACGAATATTCAACAACATCTACCGAAACAGCTTCTCATGAAGCTGAAAACGCCGTCGCGTTCGAAGCGTCGAATTGGAAGAAACGTGGGCGGTGATCTTGACGAAGATATATTTGCTAAGCGCAAGTACCTTTGGACCGCTTTAGACCGAACAAGTCGAATTAAGGATCGAATTCTTCACGTGAACGTAGCCGGTGTTCAGGAAGAAAACTCATAAGAATTGATGAACCGAGTTACGGGGAAACTCGTAAGAAATAGTCCGCGAGTTGAGAAACTCGTGAATTTAACTGAGTAATCAGTAAACTCCCATTTGCTTGGCCCCTCCCCTCGCCCCTAAGCAGAATTGCGGAGTGAAAGTGGGAAAAGTAGGATGGGGAGGATTAATTATTTAGCCCGAAGCAATAAGATATGTCAAAGGTGGCTCTAACTATGGAACGTGGAGCTGCTGGACCGGTTCATTGCTGCGTTTTATTAATGGTGCTTGCCAGTGACATAAGAAAATAGCGATTTTATTTTCCACGGCAAGAAAGAGTAATTGCACCGTATATTAACTCGGACTGGCGTTTAAATTACTCGGCGTTATTGTTGCAAACGATAAAAATAGTTGAACCAGTCTCTCCGGTTTACGCCGTTGGATAATAAAATTATACCAGCATAAATAATATGACGCCTCGTCTCGACCCGCCGTTTCGTCTTGATAAATAAAATTTCGCTCGAGAACAAGGAAACACGAGGCGAAGGAAATACGAACTTTCCACTCGGTTCTCCCTTTCGTTCTCTTCTCTCTTCTCTTCGTTCCTTTCCCTCCGAACGATAGAGATTTTCACGCGTCGCTCCATTAAATTCCACCTATACGTATCTCCCTTCCACCCTTTTCCTCTTGTTTTTCTCTTCGCGGCCGAACTTTCTTTTTAACAGTCTCTATCCTTTATCTCGGCCATAAGGTAACGACGTCGTAACATGTTACTATGTTATGTATTACGTTGCTCGTAACACGGGTGTAAAGTAGCGAGGCGGAAAGGAAATAAGTCGTAACAGAGCGCTGATTTACGGGGCGCAAGTGTGCATTCCTATGGCTCTAGTTTTAAGGGAGGAAACCGCATTTGTAGTCGTACATATCAGACGAATCTATGTCGGCTAGACTAATACTCTTCATTTGCTGCGCGAGCTTTTATTTATTCGTTTCAATAAATATACTTGCATTTGTCGATCGATCTGTTTGTTTCTCGTTTCGACAAATTGCGAACTTTAACACTGGAACTGTCGACGACTAAAGTGTGAAAATCAAAGAGATAAAAATCAGTTGTTTTTGAAACAAACATAAACTTTGTAGAAGATCGTTCAGGCCTCCAGAAAATACATTGTTGCACATCCATTTCTTAAGAAAATAAACCTTTATACATATATCTTACCAAAAATCGCTGCAATTTATAAAATTATTCGGAAATATAGTGAAATAGTCACATCGACGATGGAGGCATAAAATTTACTAAATGTATAAAATTTACCGTGGAAATTAAAATGTAAGCTTTCTGGAAGAGGCAAGTCTTTATCCAAAGACAGTCCGTAAAATTACTGGGAAAAATGTTAAGCGATTATCGACCAAGCGTGTCAAGATTCTGGAAAAAATTGACGACAGTAAATTTTAGTGGATACTCCTGGCTGAAATTAACTCAAAGTTGATCCTCTTAAACTAGAAAAGTAATTTTAAGAAGCATTTGCATGGCCTGATGGCAACTTCGTGTTTAACACGACGGTAATTCCATTACGATGTATTTTCAACATCCTGCGCGGTCTTATTCCAGGTGTCCTGGATGAGAAGCAAAGACCTCCACATTCTCACGTCAGGAAACACTCTGTTCAGCTCGGATACGAGATTCGGGCCTCAGCATACACCGGGTAGCGACGCGTGGACGCTCAGGCTGGACAACGCCAAGAAGACAGACACCGGCAAGTACGAATGCCAGGTGAACACCGAGCCCAAAATGATGTATGCTGTTCAGCTGTCCGTGCGAGGTAATTGCAGTTACTCTCCTAGTTCGCCTCTTTATTTAAATCCGCCCACTAAATTGAATTGTCCTTAAGCCGGTCTTCGTTTAATAGGTTTGCCGACTCCTAACCCGGTTGAATATTTTTCACAGTATTCGGCCAGCGATTTTTAATTATATGGTAATACTTGGAAATATTTGAATGTAATATTTCCATGAAAGGGAATGATCGATCCGATCGTTTTGCAGAATTATTTGTGACGCTTGATCATTGAATCAGGACCACTCACGAATTTCAATATTTTTCGGTCTTCTGGTAAAAAAGATAAAGTCAGAGACGCGAATGAAGATGCTCTTTTTATGGCAATGTTTATTAATTACTGAAAGATGTTTTATCTATGCTTCGTATTATCATATACTTTGAGTCCTAGCAGTTCGTCAAATATTTTTAAGTTTTTTAATTTTTAAGTTCAAATGGGGTGGTACAGCGCACAGGTGATTCGACGAGACTCTAAATATTTTCAATGCCATTTAAGTCTTATCGTGAATTATCTCTGTTGTCCTTAATCCTAAATCTTCTAAATTGCATGACAAACGGTACCTCGATGACTAACTGTTTCCGCTGTTTCTTTTCAGATCCTGACAAACCGGAGGGTTACGACGAGCCACACTCTCAGCAAACGCGAATAAGTAAGTGGGCATCGTGAAAACGAAGGTTTATTTCCGTCCAATAGTACACCGGCGCGAACGAGTTCCATTAGTTCCGTTTCCAACAGTATCCTCGCCATTGTGTCGGAGATTTTAATAGACACGGAGATAAATTTAAAGATCCCCGCCGTCTAATTTCACCAGCGACGCGTTTGTCAAACTAAATTTAAGTCTATCGGTTGCACGGAACAACGTCGCGGACAGAAAGCTGGATAACTATGACAACGCGATATTTTCATACACGTGAGGCAAGATTAAACAATATTTTCAATCAAAAACCAACGATAAATCGTCGTCCGCAAGTCTGACATTTTATTGCATACTGCACACTGACACTATGCAGATATGCAAACGTCAACGATGCAATCAAAACTTCATTGGAAGCTTTTTCATGTCAGATATTCGTACAAAATTAATCTCTATATTTTTTTAGTTCTTTTATTTCGTTCTTTATCCAAATCTGTGTACTGCGCAGAGTTTCCATATTCTGCATCCGTTTTGTGGTAACTCGATAACTGTAATATTATCCCTGTTAACTGTTATCCCAGGACGAAAGTTTTTCTCCTATACGAATTCGTAAATTAAATCGCCAAGACGCCCTGATCGATCCACTTTTCACTGGATTTAAAAATACAATATTCACGCTTCGTGTGATCTTCATTCCGCGAGAACTTTCCAAAGAGGATTTGCCCAACTCTTCACAAGTACAATTATCCTTCGTTGTGTTTGTTTCAACGAAACGCGTTCGACTTTTGATTCACGCGTTACATTTAAATCGCATTTTGCCCGACGCAATTCCCAAGTTGCGAAAATGAATTTTTCCACGTGCAAATTATACGCGACTCTCAAAAGCAATACGGTGTATCGCGGCATGTTTGTACGTATTTACAAACTTTTGAACGAGCAAATTAGTAGATATTTCAGTCGGTCCTCGTAACATTGAGCGAAACTTTGCCGCTACAATTCGCACATTTCGCTCTCGCGAAATATATTGTACAACGCACCAAATCCAATTCCTGCATTTCTAATTGTAATACTCAACTATATAAATTGAAATTTTCGTAATCGTTAAATGCACATAGGACAGATTTTTTTCAGTAAATTTTGTCAGCATGTTCCACGAGTATAACGTGAAATTTGGGTTATATATAGTTCGAAGCTTCATTAAAAAGTTACAATAAAAATAGGAAATACGAAGAAAATAATATCAAGTTGATCAATTTCGCGCTATTAGATTTTTATAATAATACGTGGATTACTTCGAAGAAATATTTGTATCGTACTGACACGAAAAATTGATGCATTTATTGAAACGAAAAAAAAAAAAAAGGAATTTCATAGAATAATAAATTCAACATTTTACTGTCAATTTTCGGAATGATGAACGTTTTGAAATAGGACATTTATACCTATATTTATACCTATTGACTATATTAATTATAAAACGATACTCGTTACTTCTTTTCGTACTTTTCAAATAATTTTTTGATAAAGCATCGCACGATTTATATTTCCTCTTATCTATATCTATGAAATAATGTAATAAAGTTTGCTATGAAAAAATTGGACCCCCGTGTAGTATAGTTACATGGTAATAGTTTGATAAATTTTCCAAATGTCGGTCTATTTTCTACCCTCAACTATGCGACGGTATTAATGGAGTTTGATGTATTTTCCTGATGCGAAGAGGGATGTCGTGCCACCTTTATACACTGTTGGCCCGTTAAAAAATCATCCGATAGACGCTTCTTATTCCTTCAACAAGATCCAGTCGACATCAATCACTTAAAGATAAGTGCGCTTCTTCGCTGGCTTTGACGGCCGGGATCTGTCGTCGATTCTTCTTGCAGCGTCTTTCTAGACGCTTCATAATTCTTTCCAAGTTCCATCATTTCATGCCCGAGACGCGAGATTTCTCGATCTTTTTCTTTATTGCTTCCAACTCTCGACTGAAATTCATCCCCGTCGCATCGACTTCGAATCGATGCGATGGTTAAAATTTAAGAGCAGCGGAAAAACAAGCATCCCTTTCTCAACTGATTGTGAGATATCTCCGTGAAAATCGATTAAAGTGCTTTTAAACAAGATTGCACGCCAGGTATTACAGCGACGAGAGAGATAACTGCGAATCAACGGATGTACATTGATGATTGCTAAATTGAAACTTTTAAAGATAGCAGAGCTTAATGCGTATCTAGATAGAAGAAGCGTAATTGAAGTGTATTTCAACTAAAAACTAGTAGAATTTTATAGTTCGTAGAAAATTGTGAAATTTACTTTATAATATACTTCAGCGATATAACGCTACCAGAATTTTTCAATGTTTTGATTAAATCTGCGGTAATAATCGGCAATTGATTTAGTTGAACGATATTCTTCGAGTCGTTGATGGAATTAAGCCGCAGCTGTTCAAAGATTGAAAATATTCCCGAAAGAGTACAATAAAATGGTAGAAATGCATTTAGAAGATATCCTGTCTCCACTTTATGTCGAAATAAGTAGATCGACAATTTTCTAGAAACTATGAATTCTACTCAAGATAATAATCCTTGAATTCAAAATGGAACGCCTGTTATGTCCAGGATTTATTAAAATTGTGCGATAAAACTACGGACCTTTTTCGCTAAATAAAACGAAGTAAAATTCACAGGCGGATATAAACTTCATCTGAAATTCTTAAAAAACGGAAGACGTTAGCGCAGAAGCAAAGAGAGGTTACTTTCTAAAGAACGTCAAGTTGTCTATTTATGTCCATGAAGGATGGCAACTATGGTCGAATAATAATTAAACATCAAGATAGGAGGACAATTATCATCGAAGTTAACAGCGAACGAGAATCGAAGAAAGCAGGAGCGGCGATAGAAAAACAGGCTGCCGCGGCCGTGTAATAACGGCGTAACGGAATATATCGCCGAGGAGAAATGCAGTTCCCCGAGGATTAATTCAAGTCTAATAGGATTATCCTTAATCCCGGTAGTCGTGGAAAACCTCCTCCGGTTCTCGCCAGTCTTTTTCCTCGTCACCTGCCGTGACCGTAACCGTGCTTGCACGGCTACTGCAGGATAGGAACGTGGCGTTAAACGAGTCTTAGTCATCGGCTCTCTGCCATCTCCTTCGCGCTGAATAATGTATGCTTGTCCCGACATTATCATACATACACCATAGGAGAGGCATCCCTTGCGAGACACGCGCTACCGCTCCCATTGTTTTTCCCTTTCGTCTCGTAATGAATTATTAGGCCGCGTCGTTGCCCTTACGTGAGACGGTTCTCTTGTTTCTTCGCACTTCAAAGTCCAATTTCCGGACTGAGGATCCGGCTACCCGAAGCGAACGAGGAACAGAGCCCTTCTCTTCTCCATCTTATCCATCCATCCACGCTCTTCTTCTTCTTCGTTGTCTTCTTATTTTTCCACTGGCAGAGTAGAAATAGGTCGCGTTTTAATATAGCGAGCCTTAAGTCTCGAATTGTAATTGTGATTTCTTTGCCACCGACTTGGTGCATTCAAAGGGATTTTCAAGTTACCCCGTGGTGATTCTTTTGACTCTCAGACTGTCCTTGAGCGTGTTCTTCCTCAAGGGCCCAAGAAATCTTTGCAGTCTATAAATTCAACTGGATTTTTTCTTCTGTTGGTTGACGAAGTTTTCAAATCGATCTTTTCACAAGGTTGGCGTGGTTCGATTTAATGCGGGAATTGGGGCGAACGGAACACGGCGTCGCACGGGCTAGAGAAGAACACGCTGTTTCACGGTGGCACGCATATTAAACGACCACTTGTGCCGACCCTCTAAATTAAAATGTACAAACTTGACAGTACATACGTCCTGCAGGAAAGAAAAACCGTGTTACGCTGCCGGTCTTTCTCGCCGCTGGAACGCTTTGCTTTGTAAAGCTGCACGCCGTCTTGTATGCACGGCTCAAGGGGCAAAGCTAACGTTCTCATTAATTAAAATTATCGCGCAACACTCGTCGGTTACCCTCAATGGCGCGTATTAAAGCGGTCCATTAACGGGAAAATCTTTTAATACGTACACTATGCTCCATTCGATGGGATGATAAATATTAAAGTAGGATTATACCAATTAATATAATAATGAATAAATCGATTTAATCCGATGCTGTTCATAAATAATGTTGCCTATAGATCGATACTGACGAGCCAATCGATGGTCTTATAATTTCTTTAGCTTCTTCTAATATTATTTTTAGCAATAAGCGACAATTAATCGAAGATTAATTAAAGTCTAATTCGATAAATAAAAGCGAGAAATTATTAGCAGTAGTAGTTCTTGGTTTTCTATTTTTCATTTGGTGACATCGTTCCGTAAATCTTGACTTCGTCGTGCTGCACGGTTTTTAATGAATCTACTTTTTCAGCCGGGAAGGCATAAAACACGTTCCGTTCTTTTTGCCGCAAGTTCCTCCCTCGGTGTAATTACTTTCTTCTCGGATCTCCAGCCCATAAGCTGTTTAACATTGTTTTAAACGCATGGCGCGCGGCTATCTTTATTCAAACGAACGTGCATACCCAGCACGGCATTTTTAAATACACGGCACATTAATCGGAATATACGAAACTGGTCAAGTCTCCGTAATAAAACCCTGAAAAGAATGAACGACCCGAAAAATTATTCCATTCACTAGAAAATTGTATATATTTATAAATGAGCCATTTAGATGCCAACGTGATGATCAACTTCTCAATTTTATTACTACAATATACGATCAGAAATTAAACGATCGTTCTTAACGAAGTTGGTCGTATTGGTTTCTATTACAACTACATTATAGCTATAATAAGTAAATTTGTTAACATGATAAATAAATACACTGTCGTTCGTAGGTATCTGCACGCCTGGCATAATTTGATTAGAAGCTTCACATTTTTGCATTATTATATTCTTCGTATAATCGTATACTTATTCATAATATAAGAACGTCCTTCTATTATCAATTCATAACTGAGATCAAACGTAATTCTTCATCTATGATGTATAACATCTATATACATTTCTAGAATGTGATTGAATACACACATGAATTAATTATATGGGGATATTATTCTTTCAATACAAACTATTGTTTTCATCAATATTCGTTAACTAAAATAATAAAATAAAATTGCCTAAAATAAGATCAGAATGGCCAAGATTATATTAGAGAAATTAATTTTATATAATTACAACAATCGAGACAAGAAATGTCTAAATACCGTGTGCTCTAAGTCCATACAACTATATCTAGAAGATACTAAATTTTTACTGGAACATGTTGCCTGTCGTATGATATTTGTCCATACATGGTTTACAGGTTACGAGAGCACGGCACCAGTGGCTGCCATAATGGGTCCACGGGAGCAGAGGGTGCCATCGGGGTCGACGATCACCTTGAGATGCGTCATATTGTCCCCGTATCAGACGCGGCCCATCAGGGGCGTGCAATGGCTCCGGGATAACAAACTCCTAACATTCCAGGTAATACAGCCTCGTGTCTTCTCGTGAGACAGACTCTAATGAAATTTTTTACACCGGATCCTCTTTCGACATCGACCTCTTGCACACCCTCTCTCACGAGAATCTCTCGTCTCGAACGAAAGAAATACGATCGTAAATCATCTGGGTGACGGCGGACGCGACTTGAACGGGTACGAACTTCAAGTCCTTCCTCGGCTTACGAGATTTTTGTTTACACGCGTCGAATTTTCTTCTCCAGAGAAATTGAATCGGGAAGAATCGGAGGGAGATTAAAAACACGATTGGGAAAACATACTGAATTTTTACAGCGAATCACAGCAACTGAAACGCAGTTTTTTTTTTTTACAATGAAATTCGAGAGTGTTTGTTGTTTGTGGAATCGCGTCGGATCGAAGTAATTACAACGAACGTTTAAATCGGTTCATAGCGGAATGAAAAATGCGATCGAGACCGCGATAGGCGAACTGCTGAAAATTTATCCGTGGAAGCTATGCGCAATTCATCTCGGCAGATTTATTACGAAATTACAAACTGTGAACGTTTGGCGAGAGGGGCGAGAGGGCGAGAGAACGAGGGGCTGACCGGAGATTTATTTAATTTTCCGCACTCGCGATATATTTCGATCGTAATATTCGCACGGTCAACAACCGGCGAACACCGTTCGTGAGATAATGTGTGCTTTCGAGATAAATCGCTATTAATCGTAAATATGTAGGTGGTAATTCGCAAATTCATTGGTGTAACCAAGTAACCGTTGTTCCATCAGGTGCCACGATAAAATAAAAAGAGAGAAAAGGAGAAGAAAGAAAGATACGTCGCTCGCGATTTTCCTAGCGCGTCGTGCACCGAATTTCACGTTGCATTTCCTGTGTTTGCAGGCTGCGCGAGGGGGAATAAACGTGGAGACTGAAAGAGGCGCGGCTCGAACAGTCTCGGAATTGACTCTGGCGGCGGTCACGCCGCACGACGTCGGAAAATATTCGTGCAGACCAACAGAGGGACGAACCGACACTGTAATGCTGATCGTCGAACCAGGTTAGCATTGAGTTTCCTCTTAAAAGCCTCGAATTTTATACTACACACTGAACGATACTTCTCCACGTATTTCTCTTTTCCTTTTGCTCCTTGAAATCCTTCGTCTCTGTATTCCAATTATTTAACATCTTTTATTTTGAATACGACACCGACTAAAACACAGTTTAATGACTCGACTCGTATCGCTTTGCGGCTAGCGGAAAAATACGATCAAAGTATCGTACAAACGTCTCCGCGTAATGGTGGACTTTTAGTGCAAATTACCGCCATAAAAGCAAACTCTAAATTGTCGTTCCACCGCGATCAAACCGCGGAACAAGAGCCTTCCTCCATGAAGCTCATCGGCCGGAGCGTTACGAGCAACGGACGCGGCTATTTGTATTCGATTCGCCGTAACGTCTTTGTACACGCCATGTCTGCGCGGCCATAGAGAAAGCATACCATGCAAAGAAAGGAAAAGATAGAACAAGGAAATCGTATCAATGGAAGTGAGAAAGAAGAGGTGGAAAGGGTTGAAGGACAAGGCTAGGTATCCTCATGATCTAAAGTCGTGCCTTAGGATTACTCGAAACACTTTAAAGTTTTAAGGAGGCGGCGGTATTTCACGGGGCGACTATTTGTCTAGCTCAGCCTCCCTTGGTTCGCCACGGACGTCGTTTCGGCTCCGCAAAGAAAGAGGGAAAATCCCGGGGTAAAACGTGCATGTACCCGCGTCGCATTGGTGAGAAATAGAGAAGGAAAGGGTGGCACGAGCGGTCGAGATCTTACTAGAAAGAGGAAAAGGAAAAGAGAAAAGGGGATAGGAAAGAGAGGATATAGGTGGAGAGGTTTGGTGAAAAGGAGAGCTGGAAGAGAGCAGAGGAGTGGCGTAAGCACACTTGCATACGGAATTCACAGGCAGTAGTCTCTATTATCGTGAATTTTCCTTCGGAAGTTATTGCGAGAAAACGGCGGGCCGCGCTACGTCGCATTTTTCCCGAACAACCGACGCCCACCGCCGACTCACCCTCGTCGTACGCGTACATATACATACGTATATAGCAGCAGACCAACTATTCCTTTTCTTCTGTCCCGTAAACGGGGCGACGAGACGCGCCGTAAATCACAACTTTGCCGACTCGTTTCGTAGTTTCACAGATTGCGAATTTACGCGGTTTATAGGCAACGTTCCAGCAGACGTTCCCCTCCATCTTCCTCGTCGCGGATTGTACCGATTTCACGAAGCTGCGAGACAGTGTCCTCGGTGTTAGGGTTTTGTTTGTGCTTCGTTCGTAACTCGAATTGCTTCACAAGTTTTACACTTTTGTGTGAAATATACCGGGGCGAAACAATTATCGATAATTTGAAGACAAGCAAAATGTCTTACAGCTATTCGAATTAAACCATTTGAATTAAAAACAAATATATACTATAAATTGAAAAGTATAGGAAAAACGTTAAAAAGATATATCCTTTTCACATTTATCTTGGAATTTCTTATTACGTATAGAGTTTCACTACAAATATAAATTTATATAAAGATCATTTGCCTTTTAGGAGTTGAAGGTGAATCGCACACCTGAGTAACGAAAATGAAATAATTGCAAAAAGTACAGTTATCTAGTCTGGCTCTTGAGTTATTCGTGTATAAGAGCAGACCCCTGACATTCATTTTATATTATGTTTTATTTCGATCCATATCGTGCTTCAGAAACAAAAATTGTTGATTTTCTACTTTAATCTACTTCTAATCGTAAATAGGTTAACAATGATTCTTTTATATTTTCTCTAACTTCAAAAAACTCTTGATAGCAGAAAAGCACAATTAGGTAGGAAATGGTCGAAATATGCAGCAAGATTGGTTAAAAAATGTATGAACGCAATATGAAAAAGTCCCAAATTGATCGATCAGTTTCCATATAAAATACTTGTTTCGCTACTGAATGAAAAACGAACGAGAAGCGTCGTTCATTACCACAGCCCGTGCAACGTTTCGTGCTTTTATAATCGATGTTGTAGAGATATCGATCGCGTTGATAAATCAGAGTTTCAGTGATTCGCCGCACGGTTCTCCCAATTGCGAATTCACACCAGTTTATGGGTTCGAGTAGCTGCTTTCGAGAAGAATTACCGCCCGACTGGAATTAAACGCTAGCGTCACTGCGCTTTGGAGATGATTTTTACGAGCTTACTCCGACGCAAAAATATTCTCATAAATATCGCCATGAATGCCGCGTAAATTGTGTATCTCGATGAAACACCATTCGAAATCGAAGCGTAGTGAAATTGTAAACAATCAACGCAGAGTGAGAAGAAAATGATCATTGTCTATTAAAAGATCATCTAACTGTCGAATGGTATCATGAAAGAAAATCAGTTTGTCCTATCGTTAAGCTGCTTATCATTTAATGCATTTATCAAAAATTGAAAGATGTAAAAATGTACACAAGATATATATGAAATGTATAAAATATCGAAAGTGTAATACTCGTTATGATATTTGATGCGTGAAGCAGAGTCTCATGTACATTCCACATTTTTAGTTATGTTCATAAAAATATAAATTTGTATAAATATCTACGGTGTAGCTATCATGGATGAAATTTCATGCCCATACATCCTGTTTTAGTTTGAAAATCAATAAAGTTACAAAAATCTGATCAAGTGTATCATGATCATTCGATATTGTAAAAAAAAAAAAAAAAAAAAAAACAGTTACTATTTGCAACGATCGTAAATAACATCACGGCGATGTTATTACAGGACAATAATGTTCGAACAAAATGACCAGAACATTCACTCACGATAGCCGTTAAAGATCAATTCATTGATGTAATCACAATTGACTTACCTTTGAAACAACACGAAGCACAATTCCTTGTGACATTCCAATCAGAACACCAATGAGTCGCATTATTATTCTTCATGGCGCCACGTTCCAAGTTCGATAAGTTTGACGACAGACTGACAAGGTTTCACTGCTGCATAAGCGGTCGAATAACAGTAGAGGTTCTCTTAATTGCTGCACATCGGTCGAAAAATACAATGTACGCATGTACAACTTTCCTCATAATATTTTAGATGTGTCAGATAACACGGCATAACGTGGAAAATCCTGTGAAAGCGCTGTCCAGGATCATAAATCAGAAGTTCGGCGAGTTGTTGTACATTTTGCAGATTACGAATTTACGCGTTTCATCGTGAATTCAGAGTCGTTTCCATTCGTTGGCCGGGATTAAAGGCGCTCGTCAAAACCAGTTTTACGAGTACACACGGTGTGTCCTCGTATTCCATGAACGTCAAAAATATGCGGCGCTCATCGATCGGCGTAATTAACTGCACGGCGAGCAAGTTAACTTAAACAAGGAACGAGAGTCGGGGTTCGATTTTATTAATCGAGCCGCGTGGTCGAACGAAATCGGCACGGCGTGATTAATTAATCTGCCAGTGGCCGTTAAAGGAACGAAGAGAAAAATGACCTTCCGCTTGGCTTTCTAACGTACGTCGATCGTCGAAAACGATCCCCGTTAATTTTTCATACGACCAGCATAATTCGTTGTGACAATCTCGCCCGGAGATCCGACGAATTTTCAAATAGTATCCGCGAGCCGATGCAAACAGTTGGTCTCGCGAATCTATCGCCACTTGTCCGGTCTGTTCTATGGAAGATGGGGTTATTTGAATCATCCGAGCTTCGGCATGTTCAAATTTATATTTCAATTTCGCATAGAATACTCAAGTTTGTTGTATATTATGAGACGGATAAAGACTGTTAGTCGTTAATATAATAACGAAAGAATGAGAAAATATCGTGTACCTTAAAACCAGCCAGAGAAGATATCAAAAAACTAGAGGATGAGTTGAATAATTCCATGACAGGGCTATTGTTTCAACGTATAACTGAAGAGTTATATCGAAATGATACTACACGAACAACTACGCTTTCGAGAATCAATTAACTCGTTGCATTGTTTAGCTTCGTCGAAATATCCTATAGATTTGAATGACAGCATCGTGCCGTATCGAAGAAGTTGAGACACGCGAGTGGAATTATCGTCGTCCGAACTTCCATCGATACAACACAGGACGCAAGAAACGTCATTTGGCTGATTCGTCGAATGCGGCGCGAGATTTAACGACTTTTCCGAAAGCGAACGAGCAAAAACCGGTGGAGTACAGTGCCAGTCCGCGGCACAAAGTCAGCTTTTTGCTAAAGAAAGACCGGCTTACTGTCTGGGCTAATTCTTATGCGATCGTAAATAACCTGGCGCATATATCAAAACTTACAGCGACTACCCATCCCAGAGTAGCTCGCAATCGTCGCCACCGCTTCTGCGTCTTGCAACAATCCTGTCTTATCCCTTTCTTCTCCCTGTTCTTCCACGTTCTCTGCACGTTCGTCAATCTTGCATCCCGCTCTTCCTATCGTTTTCTCTATCCTCGTCCCGTGCAGTCGTCTTCATCTGTTCCTGGTTTCATCCCGAGTCGGAGCCAAGCCACATTCTCTCCCGTTCGGTGACAGAAGCTGCCAGAAGCACTTCCAACGGCCAGATTAAAGATACAATCCCGCGATTCTATTAATTAAGAAAGTTAATTACGGCGGAATTCAATTTTCCTAATTGCACATCACCGTGAGTCCTCTCACTCTGCCACTCGTCTCGAGACCCTATCCTCGATATCTTCATACCGTCTCGCTCCGAAGGGCACTCTAACCGTTTCAACCTAAAGTTTTCACCGTCTTTCCACTTTCAGTTCTGCTCAGTTTCTTCCCCTGTCCCCCTTCCTTTCGTTATCTTCCAATTCGACGACTTATTCCACCTTTTCAGTACCTTTCACTCGAACTATCTCGCCTCTATCCTTGTTTTGCAGCGGATTTTCGATGTCTAGGAGCCACCGAATTTCCGCGTTTCTTCCCGGCTAATCTTCTGGAATCTTCGTTCTGAACCGCTCCGCCGCGTCTTTGAAGTTTTGCCTTCCGCGAGAAGAGATTTTAATATTTGGCTCGTATTCAGAGCGCACTATTAAGGACGACGATGAGCTTTTAGCACTGTTGTGTTCGGATTACGAGTTGAATAGTTTGCCCAGGAAAAATTTGGCTAACGACTAGCCGGCGCTAATAACACGGAAACTGTAGTTAAAAGCTACGCCCACGCTTTAACGACGTGTCGTCTAAGAATTCTCTTTCTTGCTGTCGTAATGGCAAATGGGAAACTTCTTTCTTCTTAGATTAGTATTTAAAGCGGCCAAAGTGCATATGAAAGAGACGCATAGAACGAGTCTCGAATGTTTAAGAATACAATAGTGCAATAGCGCACAATCATAATTACTAATACTATGCTAATACTATCGAGTTAACCGATACAATTCCTGAATACAATTATCCAGTTCTATTCTTCAGTTTAATTTGCTTGGAGTTAAGTGCTTTTCTTTGCTTCAAGCGGTCTAAAGTGAAGAAAGTTACAAAATACAATAGAACGTTTGTTAAAATGTGTGGAAGATGCGTATCTCTATAGTCGTTGAGTTATGTTCTTCAGTTTGTCTTCGAGTCGACTAGCCTTCTTTCTGCACTTCATATTTCAAAATCATTCATACTATACTCAGTCACATTTTTATCTGCCACTGAAACTGTCTCGTAGCAAGCAAACCTCTTCGTCTTATCCGGAGATAAAACAATAAAAATGCCCACATTATTAAACGCAATCAAAATATTCATAGACAATCATATTCGTATTCAATAGCAGGAATAATAACACTGTAGTAGTCCGCTATTGATCTCCAAGTCACCAAGTACAAGAGTATCATCATTGACCTTAATAAGATTCACAGTCGAGGACGGTTTAAGGCTAACGGTGGGCCTTGTGAATCAACCTTTAAGAGCACCACTGATCTGGTTCACCGAGGTTGGCGGATAACCTTATTGGGTCACTGCTAGTGGTAATGGTTCGTATAAATCAGCCATAAGTGCTCCGCTAAGCTAGCCTACTGAGCTTACCAAAGAACTGTAGATCACCGGGACGTATCTATCAGACGCTGCGAATTAAATATAGAATGCAGTGATTAAAGAAAATTATTAAGGCCAGCTGGGGCAATTTGTGGTGTTCGAACGATCCCCAGAGAGAGGAAAGCTTTATCGGTGCGAATTATCGTGCAACCATTACACCGTTAATTAGTCCGCGATTTTACTCATTGTTTTGCCGGATGTACACCAAGCTAAACCGTGTCGTTTCATCGTTTCGTTATCGACGTGTATCAACGATATTAATTACCATTCTTTTTCAAACGATAATAACACTGGACTGCAACAATCGTCGGTAATATTCTTTTTCCTGACGAAATCGAAACTTTATTCTCTCAATCATCACGGTTTGCCGGCGTTGCATGTCTGAGTGGCTCTAAGAGCCGATTGTAGCTTCAACTTTTACTCGACGAAATCGATTCGTTAATGTGAAAGTCTATCTGTTGTCATGGAGACAGAAAGAAAGAGAGAGAGAGAGAGAGAGGGAGAGAAAAAGAGAAGTTGGCGTTACGACTACCATGGAATGATCTATAAGCACGAAAAGTTGCAAAAGTGCCTCTCCAACTGGCCTAGCTTTCCTGAAGGAACTCTTGAAAATTGTCCTGTATCCTACGCGTTTCAAAAGTCGATCCTTCTTCGAGTGCTACTCGTCGTACTTTGGAAATGTTTCGGCAGTCATTAAACCGATCGATATTCGAACATTCACGTACATCTTCATGATGGTGTGTATGAGCGAAAACGTATACGGAAACAAGATGTGATTGTGGCATAACATTTTCTCACCACGTATCGTTCGAAAAGCGCTTGCTTCGCTTGACTGCATCGTTTTTAATCGCGAATGGAATCACAAAAGAATAGTATTTCATTACGGCAGTCATGGAAAAATCTCGAGCACGTTAATTGCCGCGTTCAGATATTTCGTCCAACCGGGGGATTAAATTCGTTTCGTCGGTTCGCGGTAATTTCGACATTTCCAACATACAGAAATGTTGATAAACCGAATAAAATCTTTCAACCGAATCGAAAATTTGAAACGATTTTGCAGCCGCCCTTCGTGCAGTCAACCATGTTGTACGCTCTTTTTCAATAACACAAGGACAAGAATGGATTCTCTTGCTTCAATTCCCCCAGAAAATTTAATAATATCGCAGGAAGACGAGCTTGGGACCGAGTGAGGGACGACGAGAAAAAGAAAAGGCAAGGGATGAAATTTGGAGCCGTATAAACGGTAGCTCAGGGAGTCGTTAGGTATTAAACTTCCTACTAACTTTAGCACCATGTTGCCTATGTGCACCAAGTACATACATATATCTATATATCTATATATCTATATATTTAAAAATCTCGAAAGCGCTCGTGAATTTTCGGCTAGAGACGACATATTGATGCAACGGGATCTTCACGGACAGAGAATAACGTTAGAACTTATTATAGGTGTGACTTTGTGCCTTACTTCATAAGTCACTCGCAATTTTGACCATATTGCTTTAACTATCAAAAGGGGACTCATAGCCTGAAATGAAATACACAGTAGATGACGAAGATATTTGAATACTTACGTTATGTCTATCATACGTATATGATACATATTGAAATTTCATTAGCATTGTAATGAGACTCTACTATCATGATTATACCACGGTATACTAAGATAAGTAAACTAAGATGATAAACTACTCGACTATTATGGAAAAGCTTGAAACAAATCTAAAAATGTACACAGGAGCTGCAAGATACTTAATGCAAATATATGTTGCACAAGCGTCATAAAAGTATTTAAACAAGCAATTAAATACTGAATTAAGTTAAACAATCAAGTACTTAAACGTATCATCTATTGTATTAATACTTCTAAATATTCAATGGGTATATGCTTCTGATAAATTATTCTGTAGCTTCTACATTCATTTTCAGCTTGAAAATTTTTCCAATTGAATCACGACAGTCCTGTCTCGTTACATTGCCAATGAAATTTCAAAATGTTTCATATAATGCATACGATATATACATAAAGGTATTCTAAGTATCCCAATTTCATAGTTTATGTTTCTTTCAACGTGTTTGATACAAATGTTGTTCAAATTGTAATATTCGAACAGTACTTTGAAATTTGAACAAAATATAAACCCACTGCCACGAATTTCAACGACCTGAAGCCCTGTCAGACCAGAGATCATCGATTAATGCCAAGCAACCGAAAATCCATCGATAGCCTGCCACTCTAATTAAACGCTTAATTGGCCGTGCCCTATTCGGGTAGCCAATTAACTATCCTTGATACCCATCCTCGACAAAGGACGAGAACGGATCGTCCGCTGATGTCCGGAATCCGTCGTGATCTTCTGGCCACGAGGCGCCGAGTAGAACAGACTACTCGAATGCCGAGGAAATTGTGTAAACCGCAGGCTGTAGGCTGTAGTACGCCGGACGTTCCATCGACCGTGAACCAAATCGCGTTGACAAAGATTTATATCTTCCCTCTTTATCACTGAACCGTCTCTTATTTGCATTGACCAAGGAATTTCCAATTGCTACCATTGTCTACGATTTACTGACCCTGGATCATCGTAATTTCCAACAGCGTTAGGTGTAGCGCTCATACTCGTGTATCGTAGTCGATTGAAAAGCTTTCTGGAAAAAGGGGCCGTCGAATAAAATGGTGAATTAAGTAAATTGCGTTAGAAATTTTCTATTATTAGCTTAATTTTGTTTAATATCAGTTGTGTTCAAATTGGTAAGCTTATAACGTTTTATACGTACTTATGAAATAAATAGGAATTTTATAATAATTCAATACACTAGATACCTATACAGAATGTGCAATAATAATTTATGATTATAAATTATTTGTAAATAACCCGATATATGTGCAAATGTTCAGAGAAGAATTGAATGGCTTACAATTAATTATTATTTAATTATTTATGGAATTAATTATTTGGCAGAAATCCTATGAGGGTTAAAAACGCTTTTTCAAATGCAATAATATATTAACATAATTTAATGAGCAACCCGTTATTTCCTATAAAAGCTATTTAATCGATTGTTTTCTTGTACCGTGTTTTCATACAGCTAGTAAATTACAGATTAGAATCAGATATATATTTATGATAAATATCATATTGTAAAAGAAGAAGGAAAATTAATAGAGAAATTAACATGGAATCATAGAATATAAATTCCATTGTGAAATAATATCTGAAGAGGCATATATTTTGATAGGACTGTCAAATATTTTAAAATCATGTTATTCGGTATCAGAAGCGTTCGTCTGTAGACAGAATCAACCATCCCATCAGTGATATGAATTTCATGCGGTTATCTAATAGTAAATGGCTTCATGTTGTATATACAGGCATGTTATGCGACTTTAGGAATTAATACCGATAGTATGCGATCAATCGCGATCGATCTTGGCGAAGGAATTGCTGTCTCCCCAATAATCTAACAATTACAGCACTGAAAATCACCTGACAGATTGATCGAGACATTCCTTCGATGACGTTCCGTTTAAATAATTCTACGATCAGCGGTAGGAAGCCAAAAAACCAATTTCGGAAAAGGAAAAGGAAAGGAAAATTTATTAGTTTCCAATGTACACAGTCGAATGTAAGCTCATTTTTATCTCATAAAGTGCTTCTATCTATTCCTACCACTGGAGCATCAGACTCGTACAATCGTAGAAAAATAACATTAAACAGAGTACCTGTTCGAGATTCTTCAAAAAAAAAGAGAAAAAAAAAAAAGAAAAAATATCAAGATCTCGATCTTGGTCGATATTGGTAGTCGCAAAGAACCATCAAGTCGAAAGCGCGCCAACATTGCAAGTCTCAAGAAGCCAATAGCCATAATCGAAGCCTTTACGTCGTACAAACGACTCTAACTAACTTCCATAGTGAACTCTAGTAGCTCGACTAAATTCCATCATGAAAATTTCAACAATTTTAAAAATTCCCAACTTCGAACATCCTTCATACTCGTTCAACTATAGCCTTTGACCGAAAATGTTAGCGTTGTGCTTCGTTTCACTCGAAGCGTATAAATCACATTTCCATCTTTTACAGAAAATAAATTTTCGAATTCTATTACCCGGTCAATCAATTAAAAAATTATCTCTAATTAATTTTGGGATCAAGTACATGTTTCTTATCCGTGAGAGCTTCGTTTGATAAACGTTCTACTTCATCTATTAATTTTTCAGTTTGACAGTTTCTTCTTCGATTTTCTGGTTAAATCTTACGTTGGGGGATGAGGTTTGAAGGGTCGGTTATCCTTCCACGACAATTTAATATTAGAGCATTAAACCACGAGAATCTTGCACGCACGTGGAGCTCGACGCCTTATGTAATAGATTTTGGCAACGTCAAGCGATGTTCTTGTAAGCACAGCTGAGTACGCGTACACGTGCCCGACCGCCATCTGCTCGTGGCATGTTCTTTGCATTCACGTATGGGACGTGTAATATCTTTATTACGTATTACAGCTCCTGGAACCCCTACTGCTTCTCAAAATTCAACCTCATCCTGGCAAACGTGTTCAGTCCTTCTGTTGACGCGTTAAGAATAATTGATGTTAGAATTTATCATATTTCAAGATCTCGCTGTTACTTTATAAATTAAGATTCCCATCGTTCTCTTAGCTATCTCTTTTCTGCTTATAATTATCAACAGCTAGAACTCATACAGTCCACTCAAATAATATTTCAATACGCTACAAATATTTCACATAGAGATAATGAATACATGAAAATCGCGAACAAGAGCAATCGTGATAAAAGCTCGCAATGCAACCATCTAATCGGACATTGGATACGCACAATTGCTTGAGAAAATCACGGTTAAGTTCGAATAATTATATGTTATGGTCCTACTTAAGGGTAAAAAGTGTCCGACTGGTGGCTAAAGAGCGTGGTAATTAATAAAGACGTTAGCTCACTAGTGCAGGCCAGTGACGTAGAAAAAACCAATAATCCGATAGTCTACGCGAGACATTGATTTACGAGTGGCCAGTTTCATTACTCTTTCGTTCTGGCTAACGCTATCGATACCTTTCTCCCTTCGTATCCTCGCCCTCTCTATCACGAAAAGTCGCATCTTCGAGTTATAATCATAAATCTATGATTGTGCGTTAGCTTAGAAATCCACGGCGAAACCGGATTTAAACTGAGAAAGAGTGTTTTATTTCTGTTTCAGGAGAACGTACGGAAGCCATGCAACGTGACGCCGGATACGTCTCTGGCGGATGTGACGTCAGGCACTGGGCCGGGCTTCTACTTCCGTTCTCGTGGTTTCTAATACTCGCACGAAACAGCCAAACTTTCCTGCAATAGCGCACACTACGACAGTATTTCACGCGCGTTTCTCTCGTCCTGTCCCTATTCTCTCGTTCTTCCCGTCGACGGGAGAGAAAGTACCTAGAAATTCGACCAAACAGCGAATAGATCGTAAGTTAGATACGTAGGAATTATTGATAAGAGGGTAACGAGGAGCCATTACACGTAACAGAAACACCG
The DNA here is from genome assembly GCF_014825855.1 of Bombus pyrosoma. Taxonomy (NCBI): domain Eukaryota; kingdom Metazoa; phylum Arthropoda; class Insecta; order Hymenoptera; family Apidae; genus Bombus; species Bombus pyrosoma. Next base: position 5,664,941 of record NC_057782.1, read on the forward strand.
CCATGGTGTTCCCATTTGAATTTCACAGCCAACTCGATTTACAGAGATTATTCGCAGCTTACACGGCATGCTTGATGAAATAATTCTGAAATTCATTTCGAGATTGATTTGATTGAAAAGAGAATTGATTCCGGTTTGAAGAGTACAGGTAGAAAACATGATAAGTAGATTGTGTATATTTATGCAAATTTGTATTTTTATGAATACGATTAAAATGATGGAAGCTAGCGAGAGATTTGTTTTTCCTGCTATATGTTATAATTGGTACTGCATTTTGGATATTTTACACACTTTTGCGCAGTACGCGTATTCTGTGCAAAGTCAATTCTGTTCGCAGTCTAACGATGAGACTTTATAAAGGAATAACGATTATTCTCATAGTTTTACCATGTGTTCTTCGTTCTTTTCGGCTATGGAGTTACTTCTATCGTATTGCGTGTCTGGCAATAAGTAACAAAACGATGCATCAAATACGTAGCGGTGATGGTAGATAGTTGAGTGGAATCGATTAGGATAGTTTAACGGCAATCGACAATTATTGAAACACTAGAGAACATCCGCGCTTCGCGAACCACTCTGTATCTCCGAGATTACTTTAAAAACCGACGCATAGCGATTGTTCGCTTGTTTTTTAATCGGAAGCAAATTTCAAATATTTGAATTTACAAAACGATGGTATGGAAATAACGAGCCTTTTAGTCGATTCACAGTACTTTCCACGTTACTCTTCCTGCTTCAATGTTGAATTTCCGCACGATGTGGATTATTCTCTTTAAGAATTATTAAGAAGATCGAGCAATCCGGGGCAATTCGTCGGAAAAAGTGGTAGAAACGAGAGTCGTTGAAGGAACCTTTGGTAAATTTATTTTTTACGTAAATAATTCAGTAAGTGAGCCGCAGCGGCGATCTGAGAACGGTGTCGGAACGTCTTTTTCACTACGCTCTTGCAATTCACGACGCTTCTTTGAGCGTCCCTCTTCAAGTCAATGGGATTAAAGTGGCCGAGTAACGTCAAAGGATGTGCAAGTAATTTGATATCCTGTATCTTAACTCCGCCGATGCCTCTTTGCAACCAGGGAACAGCATTAATGAAATTTTTTTCTTCGTTCGTAATTCGATTCGTGGAACATGAGAAAAATAACAGCCGTTTGCGATAATTTTACACATGAACGTCGAGTGGTTTTCAATTATTTTCTCACTCGGATGTGGCAAACAAACCAATTTTCTTTTATTTCTCTTACCGACATTTCTCTGTTTTATCGTTACATAAGTGGATAAAGGAATGTTTAAAATTGGAAGTATGAATTAGTAACTTTTATGCTAGACGCTCTCTATCGTATTGATAATAATCGTCTACTTTTATTTTAAGAAATGGAATCTTCCCAAATTTCGAAGCGAATTTGAATTTCATTACAAATTCAAGTCTACACTGAAAGCAATTAGAGGATCGATGAACATAATTCAATTCGTAGAATTATGATGTGCTTTCTTACTGTGTATCTTACAAATTTTCTTTACCACGTTATATATATAATATGATTAATTTAATTCTCAGAAAACGATGGCTTTTCTTCACAAAGTTGGTCAATTTAGTCTCGATATGGCTTGTTAAACGTACAATTCGCAGTTATCCTCGCTAGTTTCAGGTTTATTTATGAGCGTACCTTAACGGTCTTAAATGGTCTTAAACACGCACAATTAACGCCACGATTAAGATAGTATTTATTATTACGATACCTTAAGTAGACCTTTGATCATTATTGAAACGAATTTGTCTGTATATTAGAAACAATAGGTTTATAAAGGCACAAAGATATTAAACTGTATCTTTAAAATATTTAAACACGCTTTGTACGATATTTCTAAAATAAAACCTTTCGAATCGCATACTGTATTTCATTACCTGTATCATTATACTGTATTTTATTTTAATATATACCAAACACAATTCTTGAACAGACGAATATGTAAATATGCTCTGCGCTATGTTGCCAAACTAAAGTCCATTCTAAACCATATCGTCGTACTGTATTTCACTTTAATACTCAATATATCTCTGAACATGTGAATATATAATATATATAAACGTGTCTTGCAAGATATTTCGAAACTAAAATTTCCGGAACGACATCACCATACTGTATTTTATTTTAATGTCTATTACCTGACGCATCCGTAAACAGATGAATATTTAAACACGCTGTGCGCGATGTTTCTAAGATAAAACCTTCCGAGCCATTTCACCATACTACGTTTCACTTTAACATGCTAAAACCTTTAACACCGTCTGATTGAGATGAATTTCAGAGGGAGGCAAGGAAAAGAGATAGAAGGGAACTTCGAAACGAAATTCAGGAAATCAGTAAGCCCGTGACCCAAGACGAAGGGAATGTCTCGAGGTTCAAATCTACGCCAGTTCAAAGCTTGAAAAATCGTTTCACGGATCGCGGATTTTCCTCGTTCTCCAACACTTTGATGTGTTATGAATTACAAATAACCCGGGACGGAGGTTTTGCGCGGTCGGATGCCAGGGTGACGAACAGATTAAATATTTGATCGTCCCGGTGAATTGCGTGTCGTGTTACGAGAACGTAACTTGGGGAAGGGAATGTGCTACACCCTCTGTTTTTTACCTCCGGTCAGACCCTCCGATACGCGCGGGTCAGACCCGTTACGTAACTCTTGCCGGCCTGGTTTTACACTTCACCACGTCCTTTTTACACGGCCGACACCTCGCCAACTTAACAATATCCTGTAACGTTTCAACGCATTCTTCGACACGCTACTATACGTTCGAATACTAATAAAACCGTGACGACATCCCTCGGTATTATGGATCGTTCGTGTCAAAAGCTAAACACTCGGGATAAATGACCTGAACAGAACGTAATAAGAGAATAATTGATCGAATGAGCGTGCATAAGTGACACGTGAAATCCTTCTTTAAAACGTTGCACTAAAATTTAGTAGGGAGTTTATAATTGGCAAGAAAATGACGGATTTTGTCGATTAGAATTTTGAAAATTCTCTCGAAGAATTTATAATTTTGCATATAGTTTACTGGAGATCTGTTAATTTCTAATAAAGAAGGAATTTATCAAGCTACATGTCTGATGCTTAGATTGAGGATCTATAGAAAGTAGTATTGTAAGTGATACATATTACATTGATAGTAATTAAGTTATAAATCATAATCATATCGGTAGTTATTAAATTATGCGGTACAACACCTCATATCGTGTAGTTTCTAAATTACCACGGAAATAAAAATACAGAGTTTCATGGAATCTCTCGAAAAATTTATAATTTTGCATATAGTTTACTGGAGATCTGTTAATTTCTAATAAAGAAGGAATTTATCAAGCTACATGTCTGATGCTTAGATTGAGGATCTATAGAAAGTAGTATTGTAAGTGATACATATTACATTGATAGTAATTAAATTATAAATCATAATCATATCGGTAGTTATTAAATTATGCGGTACAACACCTCATGTCGTTTCTAAATTACCACAAAAATAAAAATACAGAGTTTCATGGAATCCTAATTATGGGTTAATTTGCGATTATTTTAACTACAATTTGAAAACACACACGCAGTCGTGTCTCGACAGCGAATAGAATATTTTAGACGAGAATTTTCCAAAATTTCTTGAACGCAAGTCAATCAACCACGCGAGATAAGTTCATCTCAGTCTAGTCGTATGAAATATAACAATAAAATCAGTCTGCTTGGGAAACGTTAGAGACTAAATTTGTTGAGGTCTGGCAAAAAGTTTGCTGGTCGTCTTGCACAGGCCAGTGACACCGGGGGAAGGGTGAAACGGTATTCGGCGAGTAAGGGGGTGGGACCGACTGGTTGGAGTTGAACCTGGATGACAAGGCTCTCAACCGGAAACAGTTACCACCGGCAACACCACCACCAGCGTGGCAACTTCAACTACAGCCACTAACCGACCCTGTCCGAACTTGAAAAATAATTCAGCACGCAGTAATGTCCTGAATATAAAATTCCCGAGGAATCAGCCAATTTCGAGGCGGAAAGGGCGGATCGGGCTTCCGGTGAATTTTCATTTATAAATTCTGAGAACTTCGAGTCGGATCTCACATAAAATTGCTTGAGGCTTCAGGGCCACTGTTCGTGGATGGATGGAAAGCGGTTGAAGCTAGGTAGGTCTTCTAAATTAATCAGTGCGCCGAAGTGGAATTCTTTCGGATTTAACTTTCCAGGGAAGTTAAATAATGGCCGATAATAATCACTTAGGTCACGGTTCGATTTAATCCTCGTGGATCGAGCGGTGCGTTCAGCTCTACACTGTTCATCCATGTTCTGGTATAACGATATAAATGTCCAAATAAAATTCGTTACACGATGATCTCATACACGAAATATCCTGGTTTTTATTATTAGAAAAAACTTTGTGTTTCTAACTCGTTCCGTGTTATTGCGTTTGATCGAAAACTTTTTACCAAGGGTAGTATTTCTAGTAAATAAATCGGATTGTATTGATGATACAGGCGAAATTTGTTTGTGAATTATCCGTTTTATCTACGAAATATAAAAAAATATATTTCTCCAGGGGAAATTGATCTTATATCGAAAATATCGGACCAAATACGGAGAAACTTCGAGACGACAAATCGACAAATCGTGTCACTGAGTGCAACCACGATGCGGATTGGAATTCGCGAACCTCAGGATCGTCGTTTAAAGTATCCCTTTAAAACGACACGTAGAATAAGGATAAAATAACGCTAAATTTACGACCGGCCGTGAATCAACATGCTTTATGATTGTTCGGGTTGCGGATGATAAAGGGCGAGAGAGCGGAGAAGTAGGTAGACCATAGAGGTCGAACGAAGAGCTCGCACAGTTCGAAAGGGCGGAGAGGGTAGCAGGGTGAAAATTGGAAAACTGCATTGTCCAGCCGCTCTGTTCCCGTGGGACACATTCGTTAGCAGCATCGTCCACCGGCAATAAATTTCGCGTATCTTCTACATTCCCGTCTTTCATCCTTGCTCAAATTAAAGATCAACTCGATCCAGCAAATGCAGCAATAATAACAACAACAACCGAGGCTTCTGTATATATGTATGGAAAACGTATCGATTGATTAACCAATCGGTTAATAGGAAACACGGTGGTTCACGAAAGTATTTTATGAATATATTAGGTTGTTATATGAAACAGTTTGAACATGGGGTATATAATGAGACATTGCCATTGAGACTATATTGATAAAAATCAGGAAAAAATTGAAAAAACGAAGTATAGTTCACAGAGATCACCAAAATACTTGGACGGTCATACATTGTGTTCTTGTACTATTATAATGTATAATATTAATCTATCGTAATATTAATATGTAACATTGCAAAATTACTATATTATTATTACTTTGTATAATTAGTTGTATTATTTGTTTACTATGTGTATGATAAATGTCTTAGAAATTCTATATAATAATAGTTCATAATAAAATTTCAAAATGTTTCGTAAAAATCACACAGTATGTTCATACAAATTTTCTATGACAGGTGTTTGAATAGCATCATTCCACTATGTGAGATTAAACTAAAATCAATGGAAATGATAGTAGAGAATGGTACGATTGTTGTTCAATAGACACGGGAATTATGAGAAACCAATCACGCGTGTAATTAATTCCTTTCGCTGAAGCGAAAAATTCTCGCGTTTCAATCATGGAACGTTGCACGATCGGAGGAAATGACAATCAATTTTCAGTGTCATTTGCCTCGTTAACCAGCAAACGAGCGCGTAAGGATTGCATTTCCCATAAAAAATGTTTGTAATCTTGCTTTGTTGACGCGCGATTCAATTCCGCTGTAACGAATAAACAGCGGCAAACGAATGTTCCATTTCCATCGGGCGACTCTCGGCCGCGTTCACTCCAATTCGATACAGATCCGAGTGAATGGCTACGAAAAACTGGACCGATTTAAAGCCACCATAGCATGGGTGCAGTCCCGAATTTCGTTAAGTGACGCGATTTCGCTAAAAATTCAATTTACCAAAGTAATCTACCGTGCTATGGATATCAATATTTCCATCAAAAATCGGCGGAAAAATGGTCTGTCTTGGAACAAGCATAAACCGAACAATTTGTCAGTTATTGCGTAAAAAGTTTTCAAAAATAAAAAAGATCACGAATTTAAAATTGAAAATTTTCGATCCCGATTAAACATTTCCTTTCATAGAATAACGAGATTTAATGGTTTATAATCGATCGATACAACGTTGAAGATTCCAGTGTTTTCCAGTCAGGGGCGAAAAGGAAACGAGAATTACGTGACCAATAAAAGCTATATGCCATCTTGGGCCGTTAACCTGCGATTCAGTTTCACTGTAACGAATAGCCAGATCCGAAACGCTTGCACCTCTGCCACCCCTTATGTGTCTCCCGAATCGCACGCGAAAAGCCGGAATTGCTCTCGACTATCGAAAAACAATTAAACCCGTAAAATATCGGCAAACAGAACTCGATGGACGGCTGATATTTTATCAGTCGTAGCTTGCAGCCGTTTCTCTCAACTTTTCCCACCGGCTTATAGGAAATATCTAACGATTCATTTCACTGTCATATTCTATACTTTTAATTTTCTTTCACGAATAGAACATTGGTCGGAAAAAGCAATACATCGAAATATTCCACATGTGACGCTATTTCGAAAACGTTCCTCGTCGTGCGTTTGAATAGCAAGAAAACACGATTTTCATTAGATGGTGATAGCCTATCGAACGTTTGTACGCAATCAACAGAGATAATGTGACACGAAATTGGTTGAACGACCGTTTGAAAAATATCATTCGACCATGGAACTATCGAAAGATGAAGAGTCTCGTACAATTTTTCACAATACATTTCCCCCACCTTCGAAAAGTTTGCGAATATGTAAAATTAATCCTCTCGCGTTCGTATTCAACAATTGCTCTCGATTTTTTCCATTCTTCTCTTTCCTCTCTTGTATAGTATGTTTTGCTGTTTAGTTGGTGCGTGTACACGTTCAATTCTACCAATCCCTGAATGTCGAGTTTCACGCGTGGAAATCACCTCGTATGTAACTTTCACGCACACCAGGCCAATGGGAAACGAATATCGGAACAAGGCTTCGAGCCATCGCGAACACGATTGTTTTCAACTGCTATTGCGATTAACGACCCGAATATTTTCCAACGAATTTCAAAGTTGTAAAGAAGTCAAGGGAAAATAGTAGAAAGAAAAATTGCAGAACGAAATACAGGAGGTCAGATAACTCGAATGAACCTGTTTTACTATATTATGAATAACGGTACGATATCGAATAAAATAAAGTTTAAATTGCTAGATATTAGGAAGAATCGTTAATTTCGAAATTTTTCACTTTTGAAGCTTCTTTCGTTCGCCGCTGCATGAGCCAATGCTTTTTACTGCAGATTACTTGTAATTTTCTAATTTCGTATAAATCTTAATACGCTCATCCGAATCGTTGATAACTTCTTCCTTGGTGAAATTAAAAACGTAACTGCAAGGGTAGAAAAAAAATTCCTGTCGATGTAAAGGGTGAGAACATCAAGGGATGTAAAAAGAGTAACATGAAGAAAGGTAAGTTTCGGTAAGGGGAACGAAACTCGGAATGGCACACGTTTCCACCATTTCATCCCTTCTTTTTCCCTTGGTCGATTCAGGGGTAGGTTCGACAGGATCGCGGCGAGTGATTGTATCGAGTCCTGGGCTACCTGAGACCTGTACGCCGTTATTCACACGGCGAATAATGTCGAGAGACACTTCGGGACTCGGTCGATTGTTTTTCGGCGACGGGCGAAATTGATTACTCCGGTGTCTGGGGAAATATGACGTAATGGCGCTTTGTCGTAAGCGTATTATCCGGGTGTCCTCTTCTTTTCTGTAATTTTTTCTTTTTTTCCCTGTCGTTCTTTCCACGAAACCAGGCAGGCTTGAGAGATTGAATCTGAAAATGTTCCGAGGAGAATTTGACATTTGCGAGATTAAGTGATACTTCTTGCGGTTGCGTTGCCGTTGACGATGATAAATCATCGGGATCGAATTTTCGAACGGTCGGTATCGTCGGAATTTTTAGGTTGAGTACCATCGATCACCTTTCTCTTTTTTTCACCCTGCTCTCTCTCTCTCTCTTTTTTTCTTCTATTCTTTTTTTCTGCTCTTTTTTAAATCGTCGATGCTGTTTGGTAACCGTTCGGCGTGCTACTCGTGCAAATAACAAACTCGTTTCCATCGTTGCAGCGAGAAATTGCGTCGAACGATAGGCAAACGCTTGAGCAATTTGCGTATCGTTTCGGCTCGGGATAACGTCGATAAGAAATGTACTATATACAAAAAGAAGGAAAGAAAATATATGCAATATAATGGAAATTCATTGTTAGTCCCGGGGATAAGATAGAAATGAAATGCAAGAAAAGAAACAGAAAGAATGAAGAAAGGAGGAAGAACGTTGAGAAACTGATATTGAAATACGGGAGGAACGAATTGTGACAGCCTGTTTTATATCATCATTACATTTATTGAAACAGTATTCACGTCGATGAATATCTTTACAGTATAATAGTCTGTACTCGTTTGCCGCACTTTACCTCTGCCACTTTGATTTATGCTGACGTTCCTCTATAACATGGTACATTATCGATTATGAATTTTTTTTCTGTTTTCTTTCTTTTTTTTTTTTCTTGTTAGTATGTACAATGCGATCTAGGCTTAACTATAAATTGTGCAACATTTCGTAATTATGCGAGTCGCGGATATCGATTATCTAGTGACACAATTAACGTGTAACGTTCTTCTCGATATTTTTCTGTTTCTTTCTTTGATTATCAGCGATTAACGCGCGCTTCGAGCGAGCTACACTTATCGTTTCATCTTTATTTTCTTCGCTTTATCTCACGCGTGAGACCGTTATCGATGCCACGTGGAGTGTTGACAATCTCTATGTAACATCGAACCTAGATCATTACAACCGAACACCATTCCAAAGGAACGAGACTCGAAGATGGTCCGGAACAAAGTATTGAAAAATCGAAGGAAATTCACTTTTTTTTTTATCGATAACGACTCTTTCCTGATCCAACATTATTTAAATCGATTAACGTCCATCCCGATAACACTATTTCCCTCTGAATAATAATATCACACGCGGAACAACATTCAAAAACCTGGCGTCTGACCGATCGTTCTATTTCTCGCGTCTCGTTAAATTGTTCCTTTTTTCTTCTTTTTATCTTTCTTTTTAAGTAACCGCATTTAACTGTTTACTTTAACGCTATCCTCACGCGTCAACTGCAAAATATTGTCCTCTCACAACGACATAAATTACCGTATAAACTATACAAGAAGGAATAATATATTATATCGCGAACCTTCTGTTTCATATTGTAAAATCCGTGCAACGTAACACCGTGAATGCGTTCTAGCAGTCTGTTCTACACCGTACGTCCCAGTTTCTCGTCCACGTGCTCCAACATTATAAAAAATCTATTTTAGACCTATGGTTAAGTCGCATCTTAATTCGCTATGCCGTTTATGATATCGTTTTTCCTTTACTCGTTACATTACTTTATCCGTAGTAAATCTACTAATTAAAGTTACTATCGTCGTGTCTTTAGACCTCGTGTTATCATCGCCACGAATATTCTAAAGAGAGGCTGACGAATCGACACACGATGAACGAACAAAAAGGAGTAGAAAAACTTGAATCGTCAGACTATTACGAAAGAATGAAAATTTATCTCTTACCATCGTCTCGATGAAGTTCGTATTTGTTTCATCTTCGAATTCGATGCTTATTTGATAGCAAATTTTTACACGGGTGTGCTTCTTTTCTTTTCGAAGTCTTAACAGAATGCTTCTCTTTCGCGTAACGAATATCTATTAGCGATACTCTTAAATCGTACACATACGTTATCCTTCGTATGTCTATCTATACACGAGTCCTATATTTAAGTCACGTTCGTAGAATTCGTAATTCTTACAATGTAATTCTCAGGGAGAGTTGTGATTGCATCTTCTTTTTGATTAGACGTTAAGCGATAAACCAGCGACCGATCGACCGCGACGAATTGCAAGTGAAAAACGATGAAGAAAAAGAAACGTTTCTTCGAGAAAAAAAAGGTGCCAACGAAATAATCGCGTTCCCTAAGAAACAGAAAGCGAGCAGATATCGTGAGCAACAACGAATCAACGCGCTTACTCCTCGTTTACCGAAGTTTCACGAACAAACAGAAACATATCGAGCGTGATTAATGTATTTATTCATTGCTAAAAAGAGCGATGACGTTTTACGCGTCGATGGAAAACACACTTCGTCGATCAAGAATCGAACGTCGGTTTTGATTAAATTACAGTGATTTCGATGGGTCCATTGGATGGACGAATCAGACCTGGGCAAACTCTGAACGATCTAATCCCACGATCGACGATAGAAGTTCCATATACGTTAAACGTTCCAGAGAAAATCGAAATATGTGGTTGCTTTATGTACAAACGTTGCCCAGGTCCGACGATGTTTCTTCGAAATTCTCGATCATCACGTTGTACTGTACAAACGAAGTCGCGACGAATCCTATTTATTGAACGACCTTCTTTTATATACAGAGAGACTCACGCCACCTACACGATTTAATGGTAATTAATCGACCATCCAACGTTGGATTGTAAATCATTGATTTCGCTTGTTTTCGACTGTTCGAACAGTCTATATGACGAATCTGTATCAATCGTTTAGAGTCAACGAGATGGCTAAGTAAGTACGCTGGACACACTCGTTCATCGATCGCATCGGTTTTGCAGCCTCGCAATTCTCACGAGATTCTTTGAGTACCGTCGTTGTGTCGGTTCAGATTCACAGAGACCACAAAGCGAACGATTGTCTTCTTTTTTCTTTTCTCACACACGATACTTGCGAAGGAATCACGCGGCGACGTGGACCACGCGTGAATGGGTCAACGTCGACGGAAAATTGCTAGAGAAATAGACATAGGAATAGTTTATGTGGAATAAATTTACGGTAAAAACGTACGTGTGCAAAGTCGAGCTCCACTTCCGTGTCACTGTGTTTATCACACATGGCCAGATCCACTGCACTTTGTCCACGCCTAGGTCCTTTCTTTTGTTTTTTTCGTTGGAAAATCTCCGATGATCTCACGCGTTAACAACGCCAGTCACGTTGCTATTTAAAACGAAATCTCGCGTTCTTTCTTTCGTACACAATGACCTCCGTATGCTTCCTAAAGGAGAACGCGGTTTTCTTCGTTCACGTTTTACCTTTTCAACGATTCCTGGTCTCGGTGATACATGTTTGTCTCGGTACACGAAACGAGCTCGATCAGACCGTGTGGCTTGGAAGTCGCACGATTCACAACGATACTGCTCACCTTAGCAGATTCGATATCACCAGGGTAAAGGTCGCTAATAAAATGGTCGGCGTGACGCCGCAACTTCCGCCGTGTTGCATCGCCGCAGGATGTTCGCCTGCAACAGAAAAACGTCTCGCGTTATTCTCCAATCGTCTTTCTATGCACGTTATTAACAGATTGCGGATGTTTATCCAAATTTATATTATTGTCGACATAATTAAAGGAACGGAACCTAACCAGAGATTTCTTTGGCTCGTTAAATATTGTAACGAGTACTTTATTTCGTAATATTTTTGCACTTCAGTGTATAAAAAATACGTGCATTGCAATTTTTTCACAAATGCATAAACATCCACAATCTAATTGTCAAACATTTTCCAAACACGACAAATAGCAAAGCAGGCGAAAGTTTCTTGCAGAAATCATAGAAATCTACGATATCGCGTTTTAAAACATTCTCCCCGTTTTTCGCATGATTGTGCTCCGCAAGAAAATGATAATTTCATTAATTCATTCAGGGACAACGTTTTGCTTGTAATTTTTTTCCTCTTTAATCAATTCACATTATTGAATCCCAGTGAATTGATATGGTGGTTACCGGAAGAAATTCCAAGAATATTATGATTCGTTAAAATACCAATGAGATTTCAAAATCCTTCGTATAACACACATAATATATTCATAAAAGGTTTCTACGGCTATTTCTCAAATAATTTCGTGAGCAACCATGGGTTCGTCGTTGAATTCTGATCGGACTGCTTCAAATAAACGTTACTAAATTACTTTGCTGAAATCGTGCATCGGCTCACAGTTCCATTTCAATTAAGAAGTTTTTCACTGATAAACGTATCCCAGAGCTGAAATATTCCCGATTTAGTACGTTTCGAATTCAGCCACTTGTAATTTTCTCTTCCTCTAAAAATCGCATACACGTTGGCGGGTAATACCTAAAATTTATCTCTAATTTTTTATCAAAAGCGAGAAACACGTTGATATGCAGCGATGTTCGATTTTCCAAACCGCAGCGCTGCTTCGAAGCATGGAAAACACGTGCAGAGCGGCGAGTAAATATTAGCGGAGAATATTTCGAAGAGAAATGATTGAAATCGCCATATTTTTCAAATAAAACTGTTCCTATCTGAGCGATCGAATTATTTAACAGCCAAGATGCGTCCATGGAAACGAATAATTATGATGCCAGATGTAACCAGCCACGGAAGCAACAGAAAGCACGAGGTCAACAGGAGCGACGAGGCAACGTTAATCACGAACTATCCCCTCGGTTCGGCCTCCCGATTTCCATATATACATTTCATATATCCAGACAAATGTTAACGGTGTATCGGCCGGCTGAGCGTTGCCGATGTATACGCAGCATTCGGCGGTAATAAAGATAATCACGACCGGTGCACGATGCCGGTGCACGCAGGTCTTGTTACGAATAGTCGTGTTCCTCTCGTGTTCCCAGCAAACGTGGCCTAACATCGTCGCGATTTACGACCGAATCGAAAATCTCATTCGGCCGATTTCGAAGGGCCACCATCGCCTGTGCCACGCTGTACTAACGAAGCTGGCGTTTTCGTCGAAAAACGACATCGTTCGTCGTCCAGCTCTCGGCTTGGACCCCGTAATTGCGTTAATGCGCGGATAGTGCGCTCCTCTACGGATAATCCTCGCGGCTCTGCGCGCCGGTTTATCGCGAAATAATTGAAATTTGCGGTCAATTTTGCCGAGTAATCAGCTGCGTTTGAAATAACGTCGATGCTATATCCCTCGCTCGTACCGGCACGATTGTAAATTAATTATGCAGACGAACTGCGCCGCATTAATTTTCATCCGGCATACCCGGGCGCGAGGTGTTCACGTTTTACTCGGCCGCGAATCCGCGCGGGGATTCCACGTCTCTACGACGATATTTGAAAGGGAGATTGATTCTGTTCGTGCTACCTGGGTCGATTACAAAAATATGCTCGGTTGAAATACGTTAATAGGATCGTGTATGGCTAATCTTGACATCATAACGCCGATCACATTGATTAGCTTCTCATTGTCAGGTGAGCGAGCCGATCAATTATATGTGGTTTTCGGCTCGCTGTAATATAGGACCATTCTTTAGTAGCGAAAGTAACGATATATAATACTTTTCTATATATATTTTACATATGTATATTATATAATAATTTTATTTCTATATAATTTTATATCACTCAGTACTGGTTTAATAGAGAATAATAAGGAAAAACGAGGAGTAGAAACTGATGAAAAGTCGTTTGACTGCAAAATAAGGTGTGCCCACTGTCCAGACCATAACTGGACTTCGTATTTTTACGAGTTTATGGAAAATCTTACGGTACGCAAAAATCTCATAGAATTCGTGTGATATAAAAAATATAGAAATCGAAACGCACGTTAGAATGTTCGGTAGACGAAAAACATGTTCTTTCAATTATATTGATAGAAGTATGAATTTCCGTAAAACATTCGCAGCCTAATTTAAACGCTGCTTAATTGCTCCTTACACACTTCGCCGCTGGTAATTTCGCTAAAATGGTGCGCAATTTAGGAACCGTACAACAGGCGCGGAGAGTGAGTCGTCAAGTTGCGTGGCGTGACGTGTTTCAATCCCGGTACTTTCTACACGAATGCGTGGTTGGCGCGAACCGCGCCTGATGATTGACAGACTGGATTGGTGAAGTTGCTGCGCAAGATATTGCATGTGTTATCGCGAATGTTGCCGGCTGACAATAGATCAAAACCAAGTGTGCACGTGAGGGAGGGGCCGAGTACTTGCCGCGGCCCCCAATATACGAGCCTGTCAAACTTTATGACGAGGGATTTCGATGCTTGATGAATGAATATGTCTCGTCCCTTTTCCACCTAGCGCTTCCAGGAGCTCTCCTCTTGGCGCGAGCCATTCAAGTTGCATCTCACGATACTGGAGGACAGCCATTGTCGGCGAATTTGTCGAACAATCGCGGTGTAAAGGGACGGCGATACATCTTCGACGTCCAACCCGCCGGTGGGTGGACAAACATGGCCACGTTCCATGATTCTCAAAGTGTCAGACGAATAGTTCAATGGTTCCATCACGTACTTTAGGGAAATAAAATTGATAGGGAGTTCGTGCTTTCTGTTGTGGACACGCGTTTAGCTGCTTTTCCATGGGTGCTGGGGGACCCTAGATTGATAAAGAATTTCCTTTAATATTTATATTATATGAATACACAGACTTGGAAATATCTATTATGAATGTGTGTATTATGTGCGTTGTACGATGTATTTTGAAATTTTATTAACATTTTTCTGAGGCTGATGGATTAATACGTAGGGAATTTTATATCAAAAAGTCGCGACATAATTACGAACACGTATTAGCTAGTATTAATTTTATAACCTTGCAGAACGGGAGAATAGTTTTTGATATTTTATTCCTACGTAAAGTTATTGGCATAATATTTCGTCTTGGCATTACACAGCAATCTAAAATTAATATTCCGCCTAAAAATGCCAAATGTATTATTTGGAAATGTTTCAATTGGAATGTATTATTCTTGACAATGCGACGAACAAGTTACGAAGTAAATTGTATATAAAGTAAAATTTGCAGCTTGCGTAAACGGAAATTGCGTTGAAATACACGTTCAAAACGATTAGAGGATCGTTGCAAGTTTATTATAACAACTTGACTGTGTGAGTTACGTAGATTTAAAATACGTTATTCGTTGTAACATTTAGTGAACAAAGCGTTGCTATAAAAAGCCGGACTTGCATAAACAGCCACAGTTTAATAACAACGGTTCATATCACAGTACAGATTGAATGTAAAAACTACACACAAGCACAAAAAGCAGATGACGTGAAAAATGATCTTGCAATTTTTCTATTTTGCACGAGTTTTCCAAACATATCACGATTTCCAAATTTCATTTCCCTTTAACGAGAGCTAATGCTTGCTCGAAGGCAGAGATAGGGTGTCAGAAGACGCGTGTCGATTCAAGAAGCGAAGGAAATCGCGCGAGCGTTAAAATGCTGGCGATTTAACCTGGCAGCGGATGCTTGTCGATTTTTCCGCGCGATTCCATCTTTTAAATGCGTTTGCTCGCGACGTTTATCGAAGGCCGTGTGCATGACGTAACAGAACGTTTGAAATGATGCCCGTATATTACTGGAAAAAAATAAGAGAAACACGCGCCTAAAAATGAACACGGCCGCGCATTGACGCGGCGTATTGAGGAAGCTGCTATAGGAGATTCAAAGCAAATAGCATAAAAATAAATCGACGGGGATAAAATTTCTCTGGATCCGGATAAAACGTGAATCAATAAACGGCGAGATATAGGCGGATGGGTTTCGATTCTACGCTCAAGCTTCCTAAATGAAACGCGCCAAACTCTTTCACACCCATTCGAATCAATGTTCTAAATCATCCATCACGTTTCATCGTCCCCTTTGATGTAACTGGCTTGATAATAATTAAATGAAACAATTGAAAGTACGTTGTAATAGCCGATGGATTATTATAATCGAATTGCTGATAAGTTGCTAATAAACTCTCTTGTGTCGTGCTGGAACATCGAAAGCGATGAATTTCTGGCCTGTTTGAAAATTGATACGAATAACGCGGTCAAATTCCGTTGGAACGGACGCGTTAACAAGTTGAAACGATATTTCGGGGGGTGGTGAGGGTGAAAAAGAATCGTGACGAGATTCTTTTAGCCAGGATAAGCGGCGTTACAAGAAGAGTGCGGATCAATATTAAGAAACTTGTGTGTCACGGCGCAGCTACGTCTAGGCGCAAGACTGATTGTCGCTCTCGAGTCCCGAAGAAATTAAGTTAAGCCATGACGGAGTAGGGGACGAAGGGAAAGGGAACTGGCGGGCCGGTCGGCGGGGGTCGAATGAGAGTTCAGGGAATAAAAAGGGCTCTTACCATTCAGCACGTGGACCATTACGCTGGCTGGATTCGCGTTGCTGGGAATGCAGGTGTAATTTCCGCTGTCGGTCAATCTGGCTTGTGTCACCAGAAGTCTGCTCGTCGTGCCGCTTTCCGTCTTCTCGGTCTCCAAGGAAACCCCGCCCCTGCGGTGAACGCTGAATTATCAAAGATACTTTTGCTTCTATTCACCGCGCACACGTTCGCATTTACGTTTGTTAGAGGATGTTGGTGTATTTTCTAAGGATCGTGACGGCCGCGTTACACCAACTTGGTATAACGCGAGCGTCGAGATGCACCGAGACGCGACGGTTGTCACGTTATCGTGTTTTGTCCCCGTGTTTCCAAAAGGAGAAACCGTTTGCCCCTTTGCCGGTGCTTGTTCGCCAGTTCTCTTCCGCTATTTTCCAAAAGTTCCGACTCGCGAGACAAAAGACCATTTTCCAGACCATTGGAGAAGCGAGAAAGTCGTTGAAAACAAAAGTTACCCGAATTAAGATCTCTTTCTGTGTGGGATCGAGTCTCGTACAGTTTTCTTGCTGAATCTGTTATGCGACCGATCCACCAAAGCTACAGAGATGTTCATGGTGGCCGAATATGGGCGATGGAGAATGCA
Organism: Bombus pyrosoma; assembly: GCF_014825855.1. NCBI lineage: Eukaryota > Metazoa > Arthropoda > Insecta > Hymenoptera > Apidae > Bombus > Bombus pyrosoma. The sequence continues at coordinate 5,681,878 of NC_057782.1, forward strand.
CGTTTTCGATGCATCTCTGCTATAGGGTGCGTGGTAATAACCGTAACGTAGGAAATCGAACGGAAGCAAGTAGATTCTCGCACCATTCCTCTACATATCCCTTTTTGATGGGGGTCGCGGGGCGAAATAGAGAGATGAGAGAGAGAGAGAGAGAGAGAAAGAGAAAGAGAGAGATAGAGATAGAGAGAGGTGCAGGAGGAGTAAAGGTATTACGGAGAGAACTCGAGAACTTGATTCTCGTGGCTTGTACCTGGGACTGTCGAAATCCACCACAGCTCCTCCGTGATGCCACGAAACGCTGCTGGGCGGTGTACTTTGCACATTAACGGTGCACGTGAGGCTTATCGTGCTACCCTTCTTCACGTAGACTTCTTCCGGACCCAGGATTTTCGCCTGAGCGGCTGCAACACACATCGGAAATCGGCCACTTAAACATTCCGTCCTCGGTCCCGCTTAAATTTCGTTTATTCGTTCTCTTTTCTCAGGGATACTCGCGGATACATCGTGGTGTCTACTCTGTCTCATGAATCTTGCAGATTCCCTTTAAAGCGTGTCCCCCAAAGCGACATCGAAGTCAAAACACGACACGCGGTTACATATTTCAAAATTTACGGTGCACGTGCAGCCGCTGCGTTTCATTTCTCGCCTGTCGAGTGTAGAAGTTTTTATAATTGCGGATATTTGTCGGACGGTAACAGAGTTAGAAATAAAACGTCGAAACGTTAACGCCAGAACTATCAACTGTGTATTTTATTTCGTATTTTTGTAATAGGTGAAATTACGAAGGTTTCATTTGGCAAAATGAATATCAACGCTTATTCAGGTAAAAACGTGATTATACGATTGCGAGGGTATAATAAAATGAGGAATATAAAATTCTGTTTTTCTAACTCGTGTGAAATAGATAGTATTCATTTCTAAATATCATTATTCATAGTATCATTATTCTGTGAAATGAAATATTCAGAAACTGCAATAAATGTTCAAAGAATTTTAAGCAAAAATATATTCGAAATGATTACAATTAAATTATTAGGAGTTCTTGCATCTGTTTATACGTTTCTCACTGTATACCTATTTACTTTTCTGCTACTATTTTCATTCTAATTATCTATAGTATATTTGATGTGTTTACTACAGTATAATTTTAGCATAATATATTTGGTACGCTTAATACACCAGATAGTTCCAGTGTTAATGAGTGAACCGTGCGTCTATTTGTGGAAACGGAAAGTCGGCATTTCGAATTTCACGGGATTATCCCGAATCGTTCTGTAAATTGTACGTAATCGGGGGTGAATCATAAGATCCGGTATCAGCAAATTGTGGCCGAATGAACTTAAATTCGGCGTGTGTAATACCGTATGCAAATGCTTGCGGGCGAGTGTTCACCAAGTTGGTAGCTGTGCTCGTGTCTAACATTCGAAACGAATTTCGCGAAAGTTTTAATGGAACTTCGAAGTTGAGGTCGGTGAAAACAGAAAGGAAAAACCACAGCCGAAACTTACGTTGTTGCCGTGAATATTTTAATTGCTATGGAAGTAGAGAGATAGAGATAATCAGAGCAGACTAATTAGGCCTCGTGTGTTGTGCACGTAAAAGCGTTCGTAAAATAGAAATTACTATTTATTAATACTACAGTTATGGTTTCTACGTAGCTTGACAAAAGAATCGGGACCATGCCAAATGCCACGCGAAACACCATTTCGTGCCATGATAAATGCACCAGAAAACCTTCCCATTTATATGCTTTTTGTCTCGATGCAATCGCATTCCTCGAAATGGGCCACGGTTTATCTCGGAACAAAAAATCTACTACCTTGGCCGATCGATAAAGTCAAAATAAATCACTCACCTCCACGGTACATTCTTCGTACAAAAGATAAAAAAAGAATTACCCTAGAAAAAAATATATACCTTGGATGTTCCAATAATGATACAATCGAAGGAGGGGGAAGAAGGGTGGTTCAACGTGGAAGAATAGGTTGAAAATGTAGAATAATATTTTTTCGTACGAAGCTTTGTTTTCGGGAAATTCAATTTTTAATATCTTTCTTCGGCATTTATATGCCGGGGCTTCCTCTGGCATTTGAAGAATTAAAAATGCAAATCAAGTTGGAGACTGTGTAATAATTTCATTCAGAAATCCACCATGGACAGTGTTTTAAATCACCTTTGTGTTACGAAAATGAATTTGAGATTTCTTTGGAAACCCACATGAGCTGTTCCCAGATAGATTTTTCGTTTAACAATGAACTCAATAATATAACAATGCAAATCATAATACAAGTTTGAAAAAATATAAGTTGATATATAGTTCACAATAAAATAATAATGGCATCAGAAAAGCCAGAACAATTATAGCAACTGAACGGTCTTCCAAAACGTTACGTTACTCGAATATCGTCCTATTAGTTCCATAAAAATTAAGCAAAGAAACACAGCACCACAAAAATATTGCTAAGAGTACGAGTATTGAAAGTCAATCTTTTCGAAAACAGATAGTCCTACGAAAAACGTATCATTCCATATAGTCGACTTATTCTGCGCAGAATATCACCTTCTTCCTATTAATATTCTAACTATTGGCACACTCCGTATATGCATCTATGGTAATTAAAGTCAAAACATAACAAATTATCGAACATCAAAGCAGAAGCATAACGAAGTGCAACCTGAAGCATCCACCCCAAGGCGGGTCGAGCACGTGCGATTATTATCCCTTTAACGTTGCATTACAAAGTTCATCAGACTGGATTATTTCGCCGGTACATAATTCCGAGGCAATTAGAAAACGCGTGTCGTCGCATATACGTGGCTGGATTCCAGGTCAGCAGGTGTGACGATCAGTGAAACGGATCCCCTTTTACTAGTTAATGTCAGCTCGACCAGCCCTCGTAAAACAAAACCATCCGGTACTGAGGGGGTTGAATTAATTAACATTAAACGGAAGGTGGACGTGCATGCACTGATAGAGCACGAGCCGGCATATACAGACATGCTGGCCACATGCACAGTGAACGGATTTTATATATATATAAAGATATGCAGAGGCAGCCATCCGGTGATCTACACACTGGTCGCAATAAAACGTCTATAGCAGCAAGTTCAACAGCTTGGAAAAGGAGTTCTGTTCTTGCGTGATTCTCTAACCTGAGTTGAACGTCCGATGAATGGCGTTCGGTGTGGTGGTGGCGGGGACAGGGGCACTTTCTGGAATGGGAGGACAGAAAAGATATCGAGTTAATCGATTTCGTCGAGAGAGATCTACCGTTTCGTGGGTGGCCCGGGGATTGAATTGCCACCGAAACCATCCTGATATAGGTTACGTTCGCTGTTCAACTGGTATATGTATATGTATATAGATATATACAACACGTACGTATGCATAGCGCATCGTTGTTCATTCATGGCGTTCGTGGCCCCTTTTCTTGTCCTCAGTAACGGCCCGTCGTTTTCTTCTATCGTGATAACAGCTTCGCAGCTCTTTTACCGGCTATGTGAATTTATCTTTCCTGTACTAGTTTTCACGGGGAGTAAAGTTTGTTTCTCGCAGAATAATTTGACGTTGAACTAATTAAAAGAGAATCTTAAATATTTTTCCTTCTGGCCGTTTAACCCATTACCACGTATTTATCATAATATTATAAGTTCGTCAACTCTTTTACATTTCATAAAATCGTGAAAATCTAGCTGGAAGAAATAAACGGCGAAAGAAATATTAAACGAATGCTTAATGGAATATTCCCATTCGTACTCAGGATATTAGAGAATAGAATTCGATAATAAAAATTGATTGAAAACGATCGCGAATGAAACGATGCGTTAAAACAACCTGGGCCCCTGGTGGTTTAAATAATATGAATAAAATTTTGAATGTCCAGGGAGTATGTAATTCTAGTAAATTAACTGCACGATCGTCGATTTTCATTGGAAAAATCGATGCCCGCCAACTGACGAGCAATTACTGTTATGCACGCATGTATCCTGTCTCGTGATAAAGACAGATACACGCAGAAGCCACCAACATAATTAATGAACAGCGTTGCTCGTGCACGCACACTCTTCGGAATCACGTGAATCGCGGAAACAGTTTACGTGGCAATACTCAAAGAAGCTATCTAATTAAACTGTTACCTGGAAATTCTCGATCCACACTGACGATCGAGAGTCAATGGTTCGCGAAAAAGTTCGAAACATCGTCCAATTATATTTATGAAAATAATGTAATGAGTAAGTCAGTCGATATTAAATTATCGTCATATAAACTGGATAGCTCTTTCGTCGGATTATTTGCATTTAATTTACGCATAAACATTGCACATTGTTATTCATCACAAATCATCAGTAGCGCGATTAATTGCGATAAAGCGTGATGATTAACTTCCGTAAACGTGTAAAGTACTAAATAATTGATGCTCGTTAACGCGTAATAGTGCACTGCACAGATAACCCGTGGAACATAAAAAGGAGTCGAGCAATTGTAACTCGATAAAGTAACGTAATTACGTGGAACTTCGATACAAGTGCTAATTGATAACGAAAATCGATAATTAAACGGAACAAACACGCTGATGAAAACAGGGACAAAAATACGCGAAAAATAAATTATGCAAACGTGAACAACGTGTTAGCATTCCTTGGTAATGTTCCATCGATCACGGTTATTTGCTCACAAACACTAATTAAACTACAGAATTTTACGCATTTGCGAGAAATTTAAAGATACGAAAATCCATAGAACGCGTGTGACGTATACTTTTATGAGACAAACAAATGAAGGCAACAAATGAGGAGGAAAGATACTCGAAAAATAAATTACGCGAACGTGTTAACATCGTTCGATATTGATCCATTGATCTTATAGCGGCGACTCGAACATACTTAATAACGCGAACAAGCACGATGCTCGATAATTCACAAGGACTTTTAATTGACGCCGTAACGTCAACCACTGTTTGTAATCCAAAGTGTTGTCGTGGCGGCGTGGTTGCAACCTGCGTTCGACGTTGACAGCACCATCAATTAGGCGAATTAATTGCACAACAGAAGTACTAGGAGATGAAATCGACGGTTAGTAGGGCACGTTTATCAGAATATCCCGTCAGATACAAAATACGAACGAAGGGGTTGGATCGAACGTGTGAGAAAAAGAAATGTGAAATGGGGGGGCCGACCTCTTTAAAATGTTAACGTTTCACGGTAACAGGCATGCAAGCGGAAAGCTTCAGTCCCTTTTCTCATGCTGGTGCGTAGTCAAGGTACCGGAAGTGTCTTTCCTGATCGACCAGGTGGTAGACACGTACGCAAACATTGAGAAATTGTCTCTGTTTCATCTAGACTCTATTACGAAGTAGACGAATATTTACAATGGTATAGAGGTTTTGTTTCGTCAATGGAATGACCAATCCTTTCGCGTAACTGTTTTACGAATACTTTCTACCGATCTATTGGAAGAAAATCTATTGCGAGATTAGTATTTTATACGACATGAACGAAAACACGAGCAAAAGATAAGATTATTTCTAATGATAAAAATTGTAGACAAAATTCTTTATAATTCTACATAGCCGATATTCCATCTCTACTCGGTAACCACTTCAATATAGAACTGAAATTTTCTTGAAACGTGTCAAGTACGCGAAAGGATTAATCGTAAGGATAATGTTAACATAACTACAGTTTTACCTTCGACTCTCAACACGAAGGCTAAATTCAATTTGGGCTCGGTGTTAACCTGGCATTCGTAAACCCCAGCGTCACGTTGCTGAACGTAATCGATCTTCAACGTCCATTCGTCAGATGCTTCGGGATGCTTCACGGAGAATCTTTCGTCCCCCGTGTACGCATAGATGGACGACGTGAGTATGTGTAAATCTCTTTTACGTATCCAAGACACCTGAAAACAAAATGGTGTTGGTTGAGCATCATTGAAATTTCAACAAAAGTTTTAGGACCGTCGACATTACTCGTTTCCAACATCGTTCTCGTCTCGACGTTTCAAAGGTATTTTCTCTCATCAGGTCGGAGAAAGCTTCTTCTCGTTTCCACGAAAAGATTTGCTGCACGCTTGATCCGATTCGATCGACCTAGTTTTCACGAATCACTGTAATTTGTCCTCAGCTAGATCAGTGGATCCAGAGGTTCTTCTAATTGCGTAATTTTATCGTTAGCGATTGGTTCCATTGAAAGTAGTTCCAAGGAAAGGAATGTTAATTTCTCATAAAATTGTCCATTATTGACGATCCACCGATAGGTAACTAATTCTGCAATAGTAGGTCGAAATAACAAGAATGTCGACGAAGTGGACGTAATATTTAACAGATTTATACAATACATTTGTTAAATCTGTTAGCAGCTGTATAATAAAATTTCTATTCATCTAACAGAGCAGTCTCTGACGTTTTAGCAAAGTATAATAATACAACTAAGATGTAACATATATTTTTCTTTAGTACAAATCAAACCACAGCTGTAAGTATATTTAATAACACATATTTAATACAAATCTGAAATTTGAAATTAAAAAGAATATTGAATTTCCTCTTTCGCGTGTTTCTTTTTTTTAAATAAGAGTTATTTCAAATATATTCGAAATTATTGAAAAAATCATATTCGCGCTGATCGTAACTCAGGCACATAAAACCCGATAAATTATACAAACTCGCTCTATCAAACGGGTAATCTGATATATGACTCGCAATATTCAAAAATATTCATCGGCGATTATATCGTAATCGAAATTGAAGATTTTATCAGCGACATATTTGAACATGTTATCGGCGAATAATTGGCTGCGTTAACGACCGCAATGAATCGATAGAGACGTTCGACAAATTTAATAAAGTGGTCCTGATAATTCAGCCGGGTATGATCGCGGTTGAAAAATACCCGAAATTTCCCGAGCTTTATCCGCTTATCGACATTTATGGCTGATCGTTAAATGTCTCCCGTAGACCGTCCGACAATTACACAAGTACGTGACGGTCCTACGACGGCCGTTCGTGCGCCAAAAGTCACCCCTCTATGGGTTACCCCTCTTTGGAAAGCGTCGCGCGCTTATGGATGCCGGTACTTCTAACCCCAACGACGGGGCTCGTTAAACGTATGCTCACCGGGAAGAAGATCTTCTCACCCTCGTTAATTATTCTCCACTGCATCCTTCTGCGACATACAGAGAGACACAGTGAATGGAACGGAAGGGTAGTCCCACACCGGGAGTCGAAGAGGAGAAGGGGGTTGAAAACGCAATCCTTCTCTGTCAAGAACGAAGACGTCGAAACGTTTGGATGCCGCGAGAAGTTTTCGACGTCAGACGTTCGATAAGGATTCCTCGTTTCGCTTTACGACCTTCCAACCCCCACATAGCACCGACCACTTTCGCGAGATTAATCGGAATGTCGCGTATTTTGATATCGCTGATGTTTATCACGCGCCGTAACCACGACGAATATTTTCTAGACAACCGCGTTAAAATTCGATACGGAAATTAAACGACGTTAGCACGTCGTTCGGAATAATTCCGTTTCCGATCGAATCCGCGAAAATAATCCGTTCTCCCGCGAGATTCGAATTTGTGGGGTGAAATTTTTTTTCTCTATGCAGAAAATTCCTCTCCGCCGTGGAACTCGCGTTATTTTGATACGAATTGAGGCCGCGTTTCACGCCAGAGATGTTCCGCGAATTTATTCTGCGAATTCGAGCACCCGTAACGAGCGATATGGAAAGAGGCGGAGAAACACACACGAGAGATAGAAAACGAGAGGACCGACGGATGTTGCAGAGAGATATAGAAGGGAAAACGCACGACAGAGACGAAGAAGGATCTTTTAAATATAAATTTCGTGCACGAGAATTCTTTATCGTCGCGTAATCTTTTCTACGAAAGAGAAGACGCCAGTTATCATCTCGCGCTTTTTACATCTAGCGGACTAGCTCCACCGGGGAAAATTAAATATCTTCCAGCTCTTACGCCAGCCATTGCCCCACGGGGTCGAATATCTTCGTAAGTCAGCCACGGACATCTTATAGTTTCGAACTCGCCTCTCGGCGCTGAGATTACACGATGGAGAACAAGGATGTTACGTGCTCTACGTGTTATCGCGGAATTTTATCCCTATTAAAGTACAACGAGGCGAGAAATCTGCGAATAGAAGGAACGTGCTTTCTGGGTGGCGGCGCTGCGCTTCAAACATTCCGCTTACGTGGCAGCGTTTTAATTACAGGAATATTTTTCTAGCGGAGAAGACGGCGGACTGAATACAAAAATCTTCGCGTCCGGTAAACATAAATATCGTTCGAGTTTTATGGGGAAATGTAATGCAAATTCCACTGCACGTGAAGTTTCTTTGCTCCCCAAGTTGGAATTACAGTTTGCCATAGTTCGGTTAGCACGGATCTGATCACGAATCAACGATCCCTTTAACGTTCTTTGAATCTCATTCCGTTCCCAAAGTAGTTCAAACTAATTTTTCTTTTTCTCTTATAATAAATCTCTACACTCTCGTGAAAATTGTTCCGACAAAGATTTAAGTCTCAGTTGAAGGACCAAGCTTGAAACACCTGCGTTTCTTCGCTGAGATTCGACTACGAGAAATTACCGACGAACAAAGAGCGCCATCTATACTAGCTGCAGGTTAGTGCTTGGCAATAAAACGTGCCTTGTTTAAGAAGGAACTACCAAAGAAGATCAAGAAGAGAGTTACCTGCTCCCCGCGAGGTTTCCTTTCCTTTTGTACGCTATCTATGGTTAAGAGAAAACAGATAAAGAAGCGATAGCGGTTGTTTGGAGCAGATGCTCGTGATACTCGCTACGTAAAACATCTCGGAGCGCAATTTGCCGGGTGGTAACCAGCGTAAGACTTTCAGTGGCTTTGCCCTTTCATAGTTAGAAGGACTTGCCATTTTCTGCTTAGGCCAACCCGAAAGCGACCTGGAAAGTGGACTGGAAAGGCGGCCCTTTGAATCGCTACGTGCACCTCCAACTGCGATCTTCATCTTCTATTAATCCGGCAACGTTATTCGTTTCAAGATTCTCCGGAGATTCCGGTGCTCTTGAATCAAACAAGCTTTCGAAAGAAAGAGAGGAGGAATAGGAAAAAAGGAAAACAGAAACGCCTTATAAAGGGCACGTAGCAGTTTAACACAGCGAAATGGTGGGGAGGTAGGGGTAGAAGACGTGGAAAAAGAAGAAATGTAGAGCGCAGCTGGGAGTCGAACGAATTTTCCCGGGGATACGAAGAATTTCCTCGAGGCAGGGAATATTTCCTGTTCATGTCTCCCTTTCGTGGAGCAGCGTGTCTCAACCCCTCGCGGGGGTGCCGCAACGTACGTGCGGGCATTTTCTAAACGGCGTCGACGGAACGACTGTTGCGGCCTCGACACGCAGGCAAGTCGTGTCGCGACTCCGTGCGGAGGGTTCCGAGCGACGAAGCGTCCCAACCGTTGACGAAGAAAATGGAGAAGCCTCCGATCCGCCCCGTGGAACGATGATTTTCTCAACCATTCAAGGTAATTTCTCGGGATAAAAGGTCTACCACGCAAGGTACATTTGAGACGACGCGGCGAAATAGAGGGTTGGGAAGTGCAACGGTGGAAATGGAAGGGGTGGAAATGATGGGAACCGTTCGTCGTTGGTAAACTCGATTTACAGACGCCTGCAATGTGGGTTTTCCACTTGTACTTATCTAGGCGCCATCGTCTTATTTTCGCCTTCGCTTTTCTTATTTTGCCTCTTTCGCAGGCTTTCGCAAGATCCACGGGCGCAGTCGAGCGTGTCAATCAGTTTAAGGGAGGCAGATCGGTTTGCCTCAATTTTATTTCGTACATTCTACGAGGCAGATGCGCGACAAACATTGACTGACGGCCGGGGATAAAAGTACGACAGCGCTGAGACGCTGGGAAATGGAACGATGTTGAGGTGCTAGTCGCGCGAGAACGTTGCAAGTCGTTTGTTGCGAGAGAAGCTTTGAAGTGAAACTGTAACAGCATTAAATGAAATCTTTGATCCGTTCGAACGCGGTGATACGGGGATCATGACACGAAAATCGTACTTCGCGAATCCTGTGAAACAAAGTGGTGAGAAGATCAAACGATGGAAACATTGGTAACAAATTATTCCTCGACGCTGGAAACGCCAATCATCCTATGGGTTCTGGCCGATCATTTTATCGTAAGCTGGTTGGTACACAGCCCGATAGAAATTAGAGATACCAATTAGCAGGTGGTATCAATTTAATGGCCACCCTCGCTGTCGTTCGTCATCGTCGTTGCAGCGAACTGCGTTCGACGTGGGTGTTGCTCGTTGATTATCGTCACCGTCGTTATCGTTGTCATTACTTGAATATCCCATCGATTGCAGCTTCTCTCTGTTCCACTATCCAGGCTATTATATGTCCTGTATCTGTGCCGCTCATCTTCTCGCTCGCATGGTCGTTCATTACCTGCCCATCCGTACTCGCTACGCTGTTAACGGCGAAATCGAGGCTTAGCATTTATAACGCCACGTATATACACTGTCAGCCATAAGTATCAGGACATCTAGCGCGTTTAGACGAAATGAGATATTTTTGGTTCACGATGAATACTTTTCATTTGCCAGTTATATTTTATCATAAATTTCCTATTCTACTCATACTATCGCGTGTTTCGCGATGTAAAATATCGACTAAAGCAAGATTGCTTACATAATTGTGCAGGGAGTGGTTTTCGATAGCTTCTCGGACAATGAAATTATAATTTTTAACGCGTTTCTCGTATGTCCGTATGCTGTTTGTCAATAAACACCAAGTACAAATACAAACAATGCTGAATGAAGACAGACACAGGTACAAACGAAAAAGTTCAAATACATCTTCGCTAATTGCATACGCGAAATAATTCCGCTGGAGTTAATGTGATTAAATGTATTATTATTTAAAACAATGGTTTCCGTATGCAAAGTAGCTTTTCATTTTGATGATAATATCGTTGACTCGCTGGAACAGTGACGCAAGAAACGATTTTGTCAATGAAGTATTTCTCAAGATAAGAGTCTTGTTACTTCACCTAACAAAATTATACCTATTACTTCGCAAGAAGAACGTAACTGCGATATCGCGGAAGTAAAGGAAAGTCTTCGAATCTTTAAATTGTTAAAAAGCACAGATTTCCTCACTGCATCAAGTAAATCAGATTTCTGACTATCCAATCAGGTTACTGGAATTTGCTCCGATAAAAACAGATGTAATTCACATCTTGAAGTATCGGGTGTTCCTAATGAAATAATAGCGAATGCAGAAGCGTGGAGGAAATTGCGCTGTTCGCACCCCCGACGAGATGAAACGAGACTAATGCCTGGTAATTGGGCGAACTTCAGCAACGCCAACCTGAAACGTTCACGAGAAAGGCCGGGAAGGGGGGCGGGTAGTTAGACATGGCAAGAGTCCAAATTTCGCCTACTCTCGTGCAAAAGTCTGAACGAAAACGTTAGAAAAGGAGACAGAAATAAAGAACTTGGAAAGAAACAAAGAGGACAGAAGCAAAAATAAAATGAGAAAGAAGCGAAAGACTGGAAGCTCTTTCCAACAAACTTCTGCCCTCGTTCCCGTGTAAATTCGTCGTGCCACGATTTTACTTCACCTTCGTCGGCGACCAAGTTCCAATGAGAAGCTCGAAGAAAAATGAGAACAGGATGTAACGAAAAGAAGTCAGGCGAAAAAAAAACAAGAGAAGGTAAACGCGAGAGAAGCTTCTACCAGTGAACGATCGAACCGATGGACTAATTAGTATCGGAGCTGCGCAGTTTCCTCGCAGCCTAACGCGCGGGCTACACCCTCCAAAAGCTTCCACCAGAGTAGCTCGACTAGAAGGTACGACTAGGTGCTGTCTTGGGGATAGTTCCCCGTTAATGAGCTCCTGGTAACGACGTCTTTTTCCTCCGTGCCCATATATCCTGGAGAGATCTCGTTCTAGCCCGGTGCATTCTCTCGCGCCTTTACAACCCTCGTTGCACTCGATCATCCCTCCCATTTTCACCTTCATCATTCAACTATTCTGAGAGTCGGCCAAATATTCGCGATCCTCTGTATTCGACGTTCGTTCCACCGCGCCACGGAATCGTCGCGATGAAATAATACCGTTCCCAAACTTTTAAATTATACATAGGAGCACTTCGCACGTCTCGTGCTTTCGATATAGAAACGGAATTCGGGGGTTTTCAATGGGCATAACGGCTATGAATTTAATCGAGAGCGTTCTCTCGACAAATTGAAATTTATACAAATGACGCTAGTTTGTCACTTTTCGTTTACTACTATTTACTTTCTGTTTTCAAGGGATTCTTCAAATTTAAGTTTAGACATCTTTACCCTCTTCCTTCGTATTCCTTTGCAATTCTTTGTAATTCTTCAAAGGGTGAATTTTCTCCAATTGAAAATTTCCTAAGTAACCCTATTCTGCTGCATTGTTTCTCTTTACGATTCATTTTATACAGCGGCGAGTCTTCTTAAATCTAAATGCTTATGAGCATTACTCTATTTTATTATATAATTACTTTACGATTCTTTACAATTTTTTTCACAGGATGAATCTCCTTCAATCGAAATTTTCGTAAATTTCATCAGCCTGCTACCCTGACTTTCTTAACGATATTTTTACCAAAGGTGTGAATTACTTCGCCCTTCAAATTGCTATTCCTAATGGTCCCGCCGATCGTGTACAATGCCCTCATTAAGGGATCTTCAAAGTTCACCGATAGATTCTAAGAAAAGCTCGCCACTAAGGGCAGGTTCTTCATCACAACTTTCGCGGAAAGTTCGCGGCTCGTTTCCCTTAAAATTCGCCTCGCGCGGTCCATGGCGCAGCTCGTACCAAGGTGTGCTTCATAAATCCTGCTCGGCTATTGCGTGCACCAGCCAGTGGCCAATAAACGGTACGTGCGAGCTGGCATGAATCACAGTTGCCTCGGTTGAAAAAGAGGGTGCAGACCAAAGGGGTAGATCGGCAAAGGACGAGCGTGAGGTGAAAAGGGCTGGCGTTGTCCGCTTGTCAATATCGAAAATTAGAAATTCGAAGCAGGTCTCTCACATGCGTGTCTATGTATCTGTACGGCGAGACGTGTGTATGTAGACATTTTGCTCGGTGACAGAGGGGTTGGCGCACGTGAATAGACGTGGCTAGGTGGACGCGTAACCTCGACCATTGCTTGTAAATGCAGGCACCGAAAACACTCCGTGATCTCGCTACGTTCGCACACCCTCCCGTGGCGCATAAATCAAACAATATCGATCACCTGTTTACTTTGCCGTCTCCGCAGCGGCGTTTGCTATTACTATGTCGCCACGGAGCAATATATTGGTGGTGGAATGGGCATACCTCCGTGTGCTTTTCATTCTGTCACCGGTCGCGTATTTTCGGCAAAATTCCGTAGATATGGCCGATTCACGAATGCCTCTCTCTCTCTCTCTCTTTCTGTCTGTTCCTTTCTCTGTGTGTATATTTCGATGTATCGCGTATTCGCTTTCTGTGGACGATGCAACGTCGGAAATTCAACAGGACCGAAGCATTCCGGGCAAGAAACGAGATTAGCCGACTAATGGATTTCGAGCGGTTAATTCGATGGTTGAAAGTAAATTCGAGGGAATGGATTTTGTGGCAAGTCCACGGCAAACTACCGACTCTGAAGTTAAGGATAATTTCTGTACAAATAAATGTGAACAGAGAGTGAAATCGCGCTGTTCTTGATTAATTTCGATCGCAGAGGCTTTTTCCTACATCTAATGGCTTTCCTCGATTTCCGCTCGATAGAAACTAAGTTTAACCAATCACAAAACATCGGTAAAATTTCTAAAACGTTAACGGACAACGGCGAAACTCACTCGCGAATGGAAATCGTTTGAAGGGTATCAAGTATCCAAGTCTCTGTGCTATATTTTTTTTTTTCGGCTCTCTAGGTTGGATTTTCGACCGTTCCCTTCTTTTCATCCCTCTCTCTGCTTTTTTCTCTCCCGTGGTCCGGTTTTGATGCCGGTTTGATTGGAAAACGTTCATACTCATTTGTTGCGCCACGGCCAGCCGGAGAATACACATACGTCACGTGTACACGTGTTATTATCCTGTAAAGCTCACTTTTATGGACGCGCTTTTATCAACAGTACGGACATCTGTTCTGCTATCGATATCGCTTGGGTGCCGGCCTAAAATTAATGGTTGTTCCAGACAGGAAACAAGCCGTCGCCATTAAAAGTATCGCGCTCGGTTTAATCGACAGTCCTGAGCGTAAATTGACTGATGCGATCGAACGCGTAGAGTGCAGCTACCAACGAGAGAAACAGAAACAGAGACAGAGACAAAGACAGGGACAGAGAGCGTGTTACGATCCTCCCAGTTCTGCCTTCCGTCTCGATATTTTGGCAGTTGGATACGTTTCGTTGCTTTTCGAAAAATAAAAGAACTGGCTAACGAATGGGCTCGGCCCATTCCGGTCCAATAGCCGAAATTCCACTATCCACGCGATAGGGAACGTTGTTCGATAATTCAATGGTTGGTGTTCGCATAAACGTTAATAAGTAACGTGATGGACGGTGTTACCTAAATTAGATAGGACACGTTGATCTCTGCTGCATTATCCGGACGTCAAATTCGATGTAATTTGCTTGTAATCTGGCAGACAGATCGCGGCTGAATCGGAAATGCGTTCAACAGCTATTTCGAATAATTTATCTGTCGTTTGTCCTTCTATCCACTGCTGGTTCTCGATTTGCTGCATCTATAGGTTGGACAAGTTTCGAAGAAAGCTTCACCAGACAACGATTATGCCAGGGTAACGTCGATATTCGGGAAGCGCGAAACAACGAGGTCAAGAAGGGAACGTTACTCTTCATTCTGAATGAGAAATCGTCCTATTTCGTCTTCCGCAGCCTGGAATGGCGAGCAAGTGCAATTCGCGTAAGACCCCTGTATAACCAATGTTTTCCCCGTGTGAAAATAGTATTCGGGTACGGTAGAAATTTATTCCTATTTCTGAGAGCGGACTGGCGTCTCTTGCAATTACTTTCTTCGAGAACATTTTTCTCACGTGAACGTTAAAGCTCTTTCCTATTCGCTTAGTACTTTCAGCTTCTTCGTCGTGTCTTATGTTCTCGAAACGCTAATCTAATCTTGTTTCGCTATACTGTTTTTCCACACTATCCTATAATTCAAGTTACTACGGTTTATCCTATACGTGTGTATGTGTGTGTATATGCATACGTACTCAATTAAGAACTTCATGGCCGAGTATAGTTTTATCGACGTCCTATAACAGGCAGCTATGAGCTGCTGCAGTTAAGAGTTGTGTAAGATCATAGTCTAAAGTTCGCTTTGAAACATCATCTTTCGTATCGTGATTTTAATTAAAGTAATAGCGTCATTTTTCAAAGTTATTGATAAAGTCGATCTGGCTTTACTTCGGCAATTAGCATTTGTGCTTCGCTTTTAATCAATTGGCTTCCACTGTCTGTGTTTTCTAGTTTTTCAAATGTTTGCGACAAAAGAGGGGAAAATATAGAGAATATAGATCTCTTCTTCGTAATTGGACTAACTGATGTAAAGTTTAGTGAGTCATAGATTACCAGTGCCAATATAGTCTCTTATATAACCGGAACAATTTTTTATCAAGTAAATGAAGTTTCATAAATTAAAAGTACTGTAATCATCTTATTCCATCGTATTATAAGATTATAAAAAATCTCCTTTATCATTTGCAACCAGTACCTTTTCAAGTCACTAACATTATTAATTAATAAATTATCGTGTATACAGTGTAGACGATTATCTCTTCCAAACGACTGTGAATTCTACTAAATTAATTGAATTACTTTTTTTATGGTTTCCAAAAAGTATTCCAGTACATTCTCCTACATGATTTAAGAGCAAGCAACCGCTCATCCTGAATCGGTCCATCGTGTTTTCTCGACGCTGGCGAGGGACAAAGAACGGATAGATGCGATTCGTTCAAAAGGGAAACGTGTGCACGGATCGGTCGCAAGAAAAGCTGTTCGCCGTAGTCGTAAATTTTCCCGAGCGAAAGATCGCGCTGAAACTCGCGGTCTTCGCTAGGACATCGAAATAATTTGAAAGACAGCATACGACTGTCGCTTACGTAAGCTCCGCTTGTCGGATCGAAGGGGTGGCTTCGTGGTGTCGACTCAGCCTCGCTGTCGTTTTTCCACGGCCTTATCCAGCAACGTCTGCAATCCAACCTTCTTTCGTCGACTTTCATCGGCGTAGCTTCTTTCGCGCGAAAGGAAAAGTTAAATTTGCATTCGTAGCGTCGTCTGACGAGCACGGCCCTTTTCTGCTTTCCACTTTTTCGATATTCCTACGCTTCCTCTTTCTCCCTTGCGTTTCTTCGTGCCCCCCTTCCCTCCTTCCTCGCCTTTAAGCACGGCCCTTTTTCCTCGATCATCACGGAGTGTCTACTACGACTTCTTCGACGTCTATCGCTTTCGAATTCAGATTTATTCACAATATAAATTTATAAAGCCGTCGCGTGGGTCGGAACAGAAACTCGACGTTGGTCGAGCGTCCTGCCCTCGAACGCAGCCACACCTCCTTTGAAATTTCCTTTTCGTTCGACAAATCTCGCGATGCGTTTGCACCTCCACGCTTCTCCATTATTCGATTCCTTCGGGAACACCAGCCACTTTCATGCACTCGTGTTGATGTTAATGTTAAGCAACGCTAAAGCGCCAACTCGACGCGGGCTTTGCGAGCTGCATAAATGTTGAGGTTGCGGATCTATCTGGATCTAGTCATTGTGGTAGTGGATACGTATAGGTAAGGCGTATTCTCCATCGTGAGATACATACGTGTGCTGGGTACAAGCGCGAATCAGAAGGAAATCGCGACTATGAATATACCAGAGGAAAAGGAAGAAAATACTTCGTTTCAAGATTCATAGGAATTTTTTGTTTCTTTGTCGATACTGTTTTGAATATAAAGCACTACGAAGAATACTCGTAGTGTCAGGCGTGCATTCGTAGTACTCGGAGCCTGTTGCTATCATCTTTCTCATACATGCAACTCGTCTTCTGGCTGCGTCGATTCTGCAAATCTTTTTCTTTCGTTTTCGTTGCATCACTTTCGCTTTCCATCGGTAATCGATCAATCACCCGTGTGTCGAAGCGAACGAAAGGCCGGGCAAATGGAAAATGGAAAAGTTATGTTCGACGCGTGTACAGTCCCCGGTTATGGAAATGCGTCATCGTGTTCGTGAATATTTAGCGTATTGAAAATTCAATTTCGCCGCCGCCCCATTCTCCCAAACAACTGTCTTCTAACGTACTCTAAACATTGTTAACCCCCTTTAACGTTGTCACGGTACGTGTACGTAGTTACACACGTCACACTGCTATTTACTGACAGCGAATATTAGTAAATGGCTCTTATCGTATCGATCGTTATACATCAATTAATACGTGTCGGTTCAATCAACTCGCCGTACGTCTATCAATTAGCACAATCTTGGGTAAATGTCGTCTGTAAAGCGAACTTGCAAGTCGCAGTTTGAGAGAAACCACACAAATGTAGACTACGGACGTGTATACATTTACCACTTGAAGTTTAGCAGTAGGACGTGACCGAACTATGAAGATGAGAAAGAAAGTTCAAAAAAGAAACTTTAAAGAAAGCAAGAAAGCAAGAAATACGAGAAACATCAGCATTTTACAAAATATACAAAATATCCAAATAGGGTACCATTACAACGAATCTCCCCTGAGCTTGCATTTCTCTAGTTTCATTCAGAAAGATATGGAGACGTGAACAATCGCAGCTTATTTATAACAATAGACAAAGTAAACGATCGATAGTCAACGAAATAAATTACAAGCCGTTGGTTAGCGAGGCGGATGAAGATCAGAGTCTCGTTACGGATATTTTACGCGGCAAACAAGCCACCACAGGCTGGCTCCCGCAAAATGAAACTATTCGCATAAGTGGGACGGACGTTTATACGCGTTTGTTCGATGTAATTAATGGTCGCATAGTTCGTGTAAAATAAACTATGAGGCCGATGAATACAGACGGCCAGTCAGCGCTGGTTCAAAGATACCCGGGTTATTTCATTAATCGTGAATTTAGCACCGAACACCGGAACGTAACCAAGCTGGAAATCGAATCGACTAAATGGAATTGCCGTGAACGTTCTCTCTTGCCTCTAATAAGCGTGACACGCTACTCTTTTTCGACCCTCTGTAGTCATCGTCGTTCACTTTGGACTCGTTTGCAACAGCGTGTAACACGCGCGTATTCTACGTGACTGGATTTATTTATTCTAACGAAGATTACGCGCGGTCTAGCGCGGCACGTGATTGATCGCACAACTTTACGGCAGTTTATTTTCCCGCTTTTCCTCTTTCCTTGTGTTCCCCCCCCCCTCTTTTCTCTCTCCACCTCTTCTGTTTTCGGTCGTCGTCGTTTGTTGTCGACCTCTCTGTTTTTCGTCAGCCTGTCCACGCGTGCCTCCCCCGCCGTCGATCATACCTTTGAAACGAACATTCCACGCGTCCCGATATCGATTTCCTATAAAACCTTCGGGGAGATGCACCACGTTCAAAGGAGCAGCGGCACACGGTCTCGTGATCGGTGAATTTCGAACAATGTCGGGAATAGATGGAACCGATGCGAGACCGTTTCATTTGCCTCGATGAAAGGAATCAGGGAAAAGGAAAAACGCACAACTCGTGGTACCTGGCGCGCGTGCATAAATTAGACGAACCGGATATAAATGCCTCTGATACTCTGTTCGTCCGACACACGCTATTCAGGTACACGCTATTTCTCGTAAAATAGAACAACTAATCGAAAACATGAATATTCATTTCAGAAATCGAAGGATTTGAAGAAGAAGGTACAAGTAATTGTAAAACTATTTCGAAATTTTCAAAATTCCTACCAACTAATTATTGTAAAGCAAGTACCTCGTATTTATTTATTTATTGGTTAATATCGACAATAGCTAGCTATTAATATCAACAATAGAGATACAGTACCCTTTGGCGTACAAAGGGAATAGGCAAATTGAAATACCGTTCGTGCAAAGAGTTAGAGATCTCTTTGGTCGGTCTAAACATAGACGTGAATGAAGATAGAAAATTCAATAAAAAGTCTTCTCTATTAAATATAAAAATACACCGTATATTATACTTGGAATTACAGTATACTACCATCATACGCTTTATGCATGGATTATATGCAAGTATAAGATTGCATTTTTGATTTAAAAAGGATCCTCGAAATAAACAGTGATCTCATTTTCGTAAGAAAAAATACGTGTCCTAGTTTCCAGCGAATCTTTCGGTTACCGTAGAGCGCCACGAAGAAAGTTCCAAATGGGCGTGAAAGTTGCGCTCGGTTATAAATTGATATAGAAAATCGCGTTCCGAAGTTGTTGAAGAGAAAAGGGTCGTTTCGTGCGTGTAGAAGAACACTCGATCGTGGGAGTCCTGAGAGGGACTGTCGCTGTGTGTATACAGGGGAATAGAAGGGTGAAACCACGAAGGCAAACCAGTCCTTTAGGATTAAAATAAATCCTAATCTGGCACAGGTCGTAAAGTCAAGAGGGAGGGTCGAGCCCTCGGGCCTTAGGTCGATGGTACGTGTAGCAAGGAAGAGAAGGATGGAGGAAGAAAAGGAGCAAATAGAAGGGTCTCAAACACACCAGCAGGAAATGTTACCTTAAATACACTAAGTTTCCTCTCCTTGTACCTTTCCTTTCCACCCATGAGATTTTCACCTGGACTATGTGTACAGATATTAATCCCTAGCGCGACTGGAAGAAAGAGGAAAATCCATCGTGATATTCTGTGTACCAGCGGAGGAACGAGTAGACTGAACTCAATTTTGTAAGATCAACGAAAAGGAACTTGTTACATGCCAGGGTATCGCGTTCTCTCCCTCTCTCTCTCTCTCTCCCTCTTTCTTTCCTTCCTTCTTAGATGATGTGGGTCAGGTTTCTTCAGAAACATTCAAGTCCGGAAGTTTGTCGAGATTGGACAAAAAGTTTCGAAAAGCGTATCGTAAATATATACAAGAGGCATTCGATGGCTGGTAAAGCAGTTGTTATCAGGGAAGTCAGTTCCTTTTATGGTACAAGATAAGAACGCTGGGCACGTCCAGCCAGCGTTTGGAAAACAGGGAAATATTCATAAAGGAGGGATAATGCGGTTTGAATGTTGAAATGTTTGCGAAGGTTAGCCTGTTGGAAAATAGTTATACGTACTCTTTTACAGACCCAATTGATAAACAAAAGATATATTCTCTGGGATTAAAAAAAAGAAGAGCCAAAGATACACAAAAATATAGCAAGACTTCAACATCTTAAAATCCAACCTTGGACTTTGCACGTACAAAATAATTAAACGGGACACAAATGTGGTTCGCTTGAAACTTGTTCATAATCGAATTTGGCGATTAAATATTTACGTAACTTAATTGCTTAGCTTAGGCAAATTACTTAGCTCGACTCGAGCATTCTGCTGATTCAAAAATAACTCCTCTAAATTGATATCATATTTTACCAGTAAAATTACGAAACTCCTGTCTCGTTACAATACTAACAAAATTTCCAAATGTTTTATATAAAGCATAACATATAGACATAAACCATCTACTAATACGAAAGATCACATTTAACCATCAATAGAAAGACGATAAAAAGGACTCATCGTTCGGATCGTATTCCGTTTACAAAGACAGGTTCGTACACAATAATCACGACAGATGTTTCATCAGGGGTACGGCGCTATCAATTACGTAAAAGCATCGTATCTCGACCTAGAAACGAAAGCAGCCAATATTTGCAGTAAACAAGCCCGGCCGTCCTGATTTCGAATTACGGAAAACTGGAACTGTAAAAAGTATTGCAGGATACAATAAATAAATACGGACATGTATCCCAGAGTTGTGTGTTTCATCGGTGTGCAACGTGAACACGCCGCCATGTCTCGAATTGTCCGCCGGTTATAGCCTGGTACAACGTTGTAGCTCATCCGTGCAGTATTGTACGGTAACACAGGTTCTGGGGTGTAGCGGGGTTAGTAATGGTCGAGCACTAGGCAAACAAAGTATCTACGTTGTCCGTAGGGGTAGCTCAGAGGGGCTGGCCTGGCTTCGACGATGTTGAGTTAGCTCGAGATAGGTTAGTGTAGCCAGGCTAGAGAGGTCGAGTGTTGTATGATATGATACTCGACAAACGGCTTCCACGACCAAGTGAGTACCTAGGAAAGTACGCCTGGTGTTCGTACTAGCATCCCCTAAAAATAAACATCCCTCGGCGCGCGTGTACACCGCCTCGCGCCGGTCAACCTCCCAATCCTCGTGTTCGCGTCCTCTTCTTTCGCCAAGACGAAATTACGACGATGCGACAACATTTGGGATACGTTTCGTGTTAATAAATTTTTTTTAATTTTGCGTTAAGTGATATTTTTTAAAGAAAACGTAAAAAGATATTTGGAAACATATATCGACTTTTGAAACATTTTATAGTTGAAAGAGATGTCGCAATAAGAGGACAGTTGCAACTTTAAATAATCGAAGCAAAGTAATTCGAGTTCGATCAAAGTAGGAGCACTTTTTGATACGTGCTATAAATTCATATAGTCCACTGAATCTCTGAAAAATCAAACAGATTAACTCGAAGTTCTTAATTTCAGTATTACTTTGATAACATCTCTCTGCAAACGTCTCTCTTTTCTAAGATAGTAGAATTTTAAATTGATATCTTCCCAAATTCTTTGGGTTTCGTGGAACACGTAAACACTCCAAACTGACTTCGAAGAATGTAACAAACATTACCGTGAATAAATAATCCGATTTGTACGAAATTCCTTTACCAATGACAATCCTCTCTCTGTTGAGAATCAGAAAAATGTGAGATAATTCTATCTAAATGTTAGAAACAATTCTTCTGGCTTCGATAAATCCCTCCATAACGAGATTCAAATTTAGCGAACGATTCGTCTTCGTTAAATCGTAACGAAATTAAAAGTCTATAGACAGAAGGTAGTTCGAAAGACAATATCGTTATGAATCCAGACAGAAATAATGATTCGAGCGTTTTATTCAGATGGAAGGAATTCTCAATGTCGCTTAATTTAACAGCCAAAGAGTTCAAACAAGGAGAACTGTTTATCCGCGAAACGATACGCTCAAGGAGAAAAATTGTGAATTTCCTTTTCTTTTCTACTCGTTCGGACGGAACTGGCTAGAAAGAAAAATGCATCTTATCGCAATGATGTAAACGGACTATTCTATCGATCAAATCGATCAGTGGAAAATCGTGGGTTCGACTGCCTCTCGTTTATCGCTGATTATATTTTTCTGGCTCGAATGGCACTTGCAGATCAGCTTCTTTTTGCATCTGTAATTTCGCGCAAGTTATTACCGCGGCATATTTACCGCGAATTTTCATGGCAAATACGCGAGTGAACACAGACGAAAAATCGCGGCTAGCTGGACATATCATTTTACGGAACGAAATATCTCGGATATTGATTGAGCTCTCTTTTCGAACGCAAAGCGGATGTTATATCTCCGTGTCCGACGGTCCACTTCGGCTGCTCTTTTCAAATTATAAAACTAATCCTTGTAAATCCTCGCGGACTAACAGACAAACATTGACATTTCGATGAAACGATTCACTATTTCGTCTAATTTTCCCCTTTCGCGATATTGTATTACCCTGGAAACTTCTTTCAGACCAATCGGTTGATGCTACATCATCGTGGCATAATTTCCCGAAATATACCGGCGGAATCCTCTTTGTCTCTTTCCAACGGATCTTCAAATTGATTCGTAACATAAAGCACAGAAAGCTTCGTATATCGCGGAGTTAAACGCGTGTACTTCAGGCGAGACTTCAAAGGCAGAAGAGGGCTAGTGAGAGGCGCGAGAACAGATGAAACGAGAAAGAGAGGAAAGCTTTGTGAGATTTCGCGTTACCACGGTCGCAAATCGATCTCACCAAGACCGAGACATTGCGTCAACTGTCTTCGTCATTCTCTCCGGTTGGTCGGCCGAGCTTCGCCGGTGACCCCGTTTTTGTAGACACCGGCCCACTCCTGGTCTTTTTCATTTGTTATTCACAGGTCGGTGATTTTTAAAAGAAAGCCTCCGCAATAATTATTACCGTGGGCAATCTTTGGCCCGCATTCAAAGAAATCGTCTGTTCCAAGAGCGTTCCGAGAGGGCGACGACAGTCGGTACCCGGTTTCTACTCTCGAGAACGTGAAAAAGAGGGGTGGAACTTGAGACAAGGGAAGAAGAGAGACAGATAGATAGATAGAGAGAGAGAGAGGGTGAGAAAGGGAAATGTAGGAGGGCGGCTCGGGGAGAATATAATGAGGAAAGCCTTACGGGTTTTACGGGGTCTATATTCGGCTCGTCATTACCGTCGTTCGTTTCTCGTGTACGAATTTCATCCTTCGTCCTTCCCCTCTTCGTTTCTGCCTTTCTCTTTTCCTCTTTCTTCTTTCTCACCGCTCGGTTACTTCCTTTATTTCTTTCTTTTCCCTTCTTCTGCACGTTTTTTTTTATTACTTCCTTTCCCACAGCTTTCCACTCAAGGCCATTATGTTACCGGCACAATGCCCGCCAATGAGGGTTGTGGGGAACGATTGCTGATTCCGTACTCGAAGAGTAGCACGACAGACTGATATAACGGTACAGTTTTCGATTATCACCAGTTCTCGGCTTCCACTTCTTCTTTTACAGCCAGTCGTCCTTTAAATTTCCGTTTCTTCCTCTCTTCCATATGATCCGTACAGAAGATAGTACAAAACACGTGTACGTGCAGTTACAATGAGTTTTGCACATTGATATACACAGCCGTAATATGGACAGCGATATATTAATTTGTAATTAGAACTCTACAACTTTACAGAGTAAACTTGAAACAATTTCTGTTTCTAGTGCTTCGATGAGAGAACGTTCCTTTCTTGATCTTTGTTTTTACTCGAACGAGGGAATAATTTTATTTAACGGTACAATGCTGCATCTCTGTATCCTCGTTCACAACGTGAACCACGCGATCTCGGATCATTTGTCAAACCGGCTCTTAACTCCACAGAGAAATTATAACGATCGCTTCTACGTCGATACATCGTAGGAACTAATCAAGCCAATGACTTCATCGTGTCGCGAAATCCTCGGTCACAGTTTCTATTTTATCATGAGGAAATTAAGAACAAGAAGCAGGAGTAACCGAGCGAGCATTTATCGAATCTTTAATAATAGTCCTTCTTACTGACTTGCTTTGAGGAAGGAAGGGCTCCTTAAAGGAACTGCAATGCATAAGCGCTTTATAATCCAACGTTGCGTTGCAAAGCGCAGCTTTTCTTGAAGGGTATTGCCTTTTATCTTGATTAAACGCTCGAACAGAGATTCGTTTTTCCAGGGAATGCGTTCTCTTCACGTACCCGCGCACAAAGAGCGCCGGAGTCAACGAGCAAAATCGCGGGATAAATAAGGGACTCGCGTGCAATTACGTGGACAGTTAGTTTCGAGACAACGCATTTATTCCAACCTCTGCCAGAGGAGCTTTGTAGTCGAGTGTGCTTGGCCTGTTCAGCCGGTCAGACGGCCAGAGGATTCGCTAATAGGCCTTCAGGAACAGCACCACAATCCCAGAAAGCTCCCTCTTTCTCTCTCTTTCTCTGCCCCATCCTATTTATTCCGGATTCGCAGAATCAACGAATATGGCTTCGTAAGTCAGAGAACGACAAATTGGGAAAAGAGGACGAGCTCGACGAGATATTAGATTATCGTCAATATGATATAGCTAATTTTGCAGACGTGTAAAATCAGTCAGAATTTAGTATTCAAAAAAACGTTGTTAAATAGCATATAGTTCACGAGAGAAAAACATAACGACTAACGATTTTCGTGTTCTATAAGGAGCAATTTTGAAATTCAATATGTTATGAATCATGTTTGTATCATTAATTTCGCCTCCTTATGTGATTTTAGTCAAGTAGAAAATACAAATTGATAAAATGAACGAAATTTTGGAAGAAGGAACAGCGCGAACGTTGAAAGATTTTGTTAAGATCTCCGTCATTTCATTTGCATAAGGGCACGATAGATATAGAAGTTAATCTACTAATTAATGATTTATATTCTGCACTTTGCGAGTTAAAAATGATGTCGTAGCTTAAAGTGTCTATAAAAGAAAAAGATCTTTTTGTCTGCGTCTGATTATGAACGGCTCGATCTACTGTCTGTTAACTCTTGCTCGATCATTGTCGATGTGGAATTATCGGAGTTCTTTAGTGTTTGTAATTACTAGCTCAGATCAATCCAAACACTGTCGAGGGCCAATTAATTCTTTTAGAAAGCTACTTCTTCGTCGATTATTCCTATCGGTTCGTTTCCTTTTTCTTTTTCTTTCTTTCGATATTCGCGCTACAAATCGACCAAAGTTATATTCTTATACAATTTATACGGCAATGGCCACTTGTAATTATTTAACATCATGGTTGCTCGCTTCTTCGATTTAATACCCTTCGGCACAAAGAATTATTTGTTTCTCTGATTCCACAAGAAATATACACTGTTTACCTTCGGTAAATATTGTACACGGAAAACGAGGTGAAAGCTAATGCACAATCCTTTATATTAAATATTTATTTCTATATTTTATCGTTTCATTCAAACTCGGTCATATTATATTCTATAATAACCGAGTGTTAATTAACAACTGAATAACTTTAATTATTACTTGCGCGAGATCTCCAGCACAGTAACTAGCAAATAAAATTTCTCATTTAAAAACATAAATTACAAATTCAAGACTCTGCAATATAGAAGGACTTGCATTTATCTAAATTTATTATTAGGTTTTAATACTTCCTTCCTCCCTTCTCGTCATTTCCCTCTTGCTATAACCTTCAAGAGACATCGCAAATACTTGAAATAATTGGACGTCGAAAACTAAAGGTATTGTAATCTAAATTAAATTTTAGTTGCCAAAAGTGACGTCTAACCATATTACAGAAATAATGAGCCTCAGCTATAGCCTCGTGTTCCCCTAGGAAGAAACCAGTCTAGTTCCACAGGCGTGTACGTAAATCCGGTGAAAAGTCAGTGAAAAGCCAGCAGAGAGTAAACGCGTGAAAGCTATCCTGAAGAGAGCTCTCATGAAAAATTCAAAAAAACGCCCGAGATTTAACTCGATCCTCTACGATTACATTCATCACCCCTACCATCTCTTTAAACCTACATACAACGTGACTATTCCTTCGGATATATTCCATATACTCGCGTCTTTAATGTTGCTGTCTTCGACATCCCTTTTTTCAACCTAGCCACATTACGACGAGTCTCTTTGATTGACTAGGAGTATTAATACGCGAACGGGTCTCATTATGTGCTAGCCAAAGACAGGAGCGTCATATTTTCCAACCCTTTCAACCCCTTTCGTATCCAGTCGAGACGTCGACGTCATCACCGTAAGCGACGTTCCACGACGCCGCCGAGAGAAATAGCAGGCTATATCTCGCGTCGAGGTTTCTTCTTTTGTCTGTCTGCAATTACGACGCTTCCATTCAAAACACACCCCTTCTCTGTACGATTGTTACGCACAAGGGTTTCTCGTGTCGAGGTGCAGTAGGGTGCGCGCCCAGCATTCACCGGTTTCTTCCAAGAGTTCCTTAATTTCGTTCATTATCCAAACCTGTCGTTTGTCGAAAACCGACAGTCACCTTCCTTCTCTCCGCTCTCTGTCTCTTCGATCGAGAACACGAGACCGCGAATTCATTTTTTCGATGCACCGGGGCCACGGCGTTTTCGAAACGAAGCCACTGGAGAAAATTGAAATTTTTGTTGCAACGCAGAACGCGGCAACAGGGTGTCAAGAATGAAAGATCTCGACCGTCTGGCATTCAACGTTTTAACGCTCTTTAAATTCACTTTAATTAAAAAGTTTAAAGCGCATTCGTACCTTCAATTTATCAGGTTGGTACCGGCGACCCCGGCAACCGGTTTCCTCGGACGTTCCTTCGCGTACCCAGGCGATACATTATTAAACACTTCCTTTTATTACGTAATTACAGGCAGCCCTGAGCTTCGCTAGAGCGAGTCGGATCCGCTTCTCGATTTCAAAACTTTCGTCCCTCGACCTGGCGCTCTTCTTCCACGGCTAGATGCCGCGTTTTAATTACTGTAATAATAATTAACGCGGAAATTCAGCGCTCCAGCCAGAGTATAAGCTTTCGATGAAAGATTAATGAGACTAACGATAGCCTCTCCTAAATTACAAGCACAATCCCGACGAAATCGAGTTATAATGAGGCGATAAATATTTCCAAACCGGAAGGTACTTTAATAACGCTGATAATCATTTCTTTTCCTTTTCTTTAGTCAATTGTCCTTGTAAATTATTCAACAAAATCCTCGATATCGATACTTCGCGGTATAAAAGGTATTCGTGAGCTTGCACAATTGTGCTTCCAGTTGACTTTGACTAACAGTTCATGAGATTTTTTACCAATCGTCCAATAATATTCTTCTTGTTAATTATTCAGTTAATGTAATTAGAATAAGTATGGATAGAAACCAAGTAATTTGGTATATTTGAGAAACGAGTTCATAGATGCCAAAATTCCGTTAAAAGGGGGTTAATAGAAACTAAATGGACAAATGGTAAACAATTATAGAAATAAGAGAAGATATATCAATTATTAATCATTTACAACCTAATGTCCTCCACAAAAACAGACGTAGCGCGCAAATTAATAATATTTGTGCTAAATATTTCTGCTATCGTATCCTATCATAGACATCCTATCATTTAATGCTCTTTAAATTCACTTTAATTAAAAAGTAAATAAAAAAGCTTATATAAAATAGCTATCGAATCTATTTTCTATTTTACTATTTTCAACAAATCTATGCGATTCTACCATCAACCGTCTGGCATTTTCCACCAGCGAAGCAGAAAAGCCTTGATACGAGAGTCTTGACACGAATGCTGCAAATGATGCGAGTCACCTAACGTACGTTTCAACTCTTTTCCGACCGATTCTTTGCGAGCAGCGAGAAGAAAAGTTTTTTCAATCGACGCACACTTAGTCAGCCCCCAAGAGAATGATTCGTCATCACCACTCAAAGGAACGTCATCGACGTAAATCGTGATATTTCTTCGGAGGTCGAAGCATGGAACACGAGGGTAGTTTTCGATTAGTCGCGATATTCCATTGCTCCTGGTCACGGAGACCTTTCAGGCTCATGACGGAAGGAGCGTCTGGCGTGGAGTCGCGACAGAATCGATTAGCAAACTCGTTTTCAGCCGGTGCACACAGGATGCAGACGCGTTCCGAGTGAAACACACCGTGGGCAACGCGGAGACTGAACGCGATGCACCGAAGGGAGGAGGATAAAAAATGAAAGAAGAGAAGTGAGGGCCGGCCCGTAATATTCCACGAACGTTATTGCGAACCGCGTATCTCCGATGGAAATCATTTTCGAGCAGCAGACTGCACACCTAACCATCATCTCCGTTAATGACTGTCGCTCAGACCCAGACGAGTGCCAGTACGAGCACAAAACGTCCCCTGTGTCTGTGAATACACGCGGGTCTGTCCGGTGTCTGTGTATCTGACTCGAAGGGAAAAACCCCTTCAATCGGTAGTCAACGTGACTGCTCCGCGTAGACCGACGTGGGAATAGAAGGGAGGGCACGAGAATTCGTATACTTTCGTCGCGGTTCGTTCATCCTTTCGAAACCGAGCCACGGTTGCCTCTTTTTTCGGCAGACCAGCCATTGTCTGAGATTAAACGGAAGGGCGCAGGGCCAAAACGCTTCATAGAAGACCGTCGAAGCGAGCTTGAGCGGCGTCAAAAGCCCTCTTCGTTAAACCTCTCCTCTCGTTCCATTTTTTTTTTGTTCCGTTTTCATGGCGTTCGTCATTGCGCGAAGATCTTTTCTGAACTCCGTTTCGAACACCTCTCCCTCTCTCTTTCTCTCTCTCTCTCTCTCTCTATGGATCGATTCTCGAAAAGCATCGTTCTTGGGAATGAAGCTTTAACGAAGCCTTCCTCGCACAAGCGAGAGACGGTGCTTAGTATAAAATTGAAGTCCGAAGTTTTCAGCCAGGTAAAAGTTTGATCGTGTCTTGTCTACAGTTTCTCGAGCGAGGCAGATGCTTGCCTCGACTATCTAGAAACTCGTTATTCTACGTGCAGCATCTCAGCGAGCCTATATTCTGTTACGTGGGTGATCGTGCTTTTGAAAAAATCCAGCAAGATTCTTCATTTTACGATGCTGGGATTTTTCGTTTTACGTACGAATCTCATGGGAAATAAAGATCTTCCACGTTCTTGCTCGATGAAGTACAAACTATGCATATTGTATGATGGTTCTTCGACGTTGCCTACCAATGGAATGCATATCAGAAAGAATAATTTTTCAAAGTATATACTTAATTACTGCAGGAGAATGAGAATTTATAAGAAGGACGAGTAATAGGAAACCAAGCAAAAAATTCCGAATTTCTTCAAGTATTTCTAAAGTATTGGCAGTGAGTGAAGCGTAATTCAAAGAACATACAAATAGATTTCCTGCAACTCAACATCCCTATACTACACGCAACAATTCCTATTTATTATTTGACGATTCTCTTGCATTATATTTAATCAACTAATGATATCGATGGATTAACAATCTACAAGTTGTAGACTTTGTAATCAATTAAAAAACTTCCAACAAAATGCAACTATGTTTCCTCCTTATTTATCTTGCTCTTGTCTCTTCGTATTGTTACATGGTCACGAATTATCTAAACGAACCAAATCGTTCGGTCGAGTTATCCATTATTTCCACGAAATATGAGAGCTGTGTTTCAAAATGGGGCGTTTCAAATGAGAACGTATTAAGAGGTGCCAGCTCGTTTTCTCAAGCCGAACGAACTAGCGCCATTCTAATTCCATGGTGGCGCAACTTGGGAAGATTTAGGGGAGGTCGCGCTCTCATTTGACAGCCAATTACAATGCCACCGGCAATAGCGCCGAATCCAGTGGCGGAACTACGGTCGGGGAACATCGGTCGAATTGCTACCAATAGTGGCGGAGGCGTGCGGTTTGCGACAGCTCGCCCCCTCCGTCACCACTCTACCACCCTTTTAGTCTCCGTCCATCCATCCCTTTCGTAGCCAACGTCACCATTCACCGACCCTCTGCATCGACGCTTCACCTTCAACACTGTTAACCAACCTGTTCGAAAGTTTATGTTTCGCTAGAAGCTGAATGTTGCCTGGCTCCGAAAGCTGACTGTAACACGGTCTATGATTGCGTGTGTAATTGAAACACCATAAACCACCGGCAGAATCCTTCGTAAGATTCACATCGGAGGAATTATAGCATATATACACGTTCCGCTCTTAATGGCCTTCTATCGTGGCCGTCATTCACCATTTCAAATTTACAGATTCCACGGCATTTCTGCTTCTATATCTGGCCATCCTCTACGTCCAACTACATTTCTCCACTCCACGGGTCTCGTTGCTCAAGGAACCTTAACTCGTACATCGTCCGAGATACGGAGAGAAAATTGTCTTTTCTGAAAAGTCCTTCTATTAAATTCTCGTGGTTCGGCTGGCGGCCTTTCCTCGTCGACGGATAAACCAGCCTCGACGGAACATGAACGCCTACCTCTCTCTGTCTGCCACTCTCTCTCTCTCTCTCTCTCTCTTTCTCTCTCTCGTCTCTCTATTTCTTCTCGGCGATAGTAGGTCTTTCTCCCACTTTTGGAAATGAAAGTCTCCCCGTGGAAACGAAAGTCTTGACCGATTGCTATTGACTCGGTGAATTTGTGTCGTCTACGACTCTCGTGTAGAGGTATTGATCATAGAAATGCTAGAATTTGGGGATTTGAGATTTTTCGTATTATTCGAGCGATAATTTGAGAGAAAATTATTCAATCGTTAGATTGTAGAACAGGTTCGTTCAAATTCCTTTAGTTCTTTACAGGTCGTTGACTATTTAAGCCTCGAATTTCTTTCTTCCTAATCTTCATTCACATTGAAAGAAATTTACAACATTTTACCTCGCGAATAGTTATATAATGTAGTAAAGACATTAATCAGTATCTTATTCAAAGTTTTTGGAAACTTAGAATAGTAAGAAAATTTGTCTCCAACATGAATTACCTATTTTACCTGTGAACAAGTATTTGTCCATGAAAAGACTCTATTTTACCTCGTACTTTACCTCCAATATTTTACACGATTCTACGCATTATGCGCATTTGTGTATCCCTAAATTTTCCATATATACATAAATATCCATACACAAATATCATGTAAATATCATATATATCATATCCATGGTTTACTTATTTCTCGACTTAACAATTGCCTGTTAAATTAAACATTTACCTACATTAATCTCGTAAAATGCCGGAATTCTGTATAACAGAAATCTTTGAAACTGGCATTTCAAACGGTTGAAACGTAACAAATGAAACGTTTCTGGAGCCGCGGGAAATTCAATTACTTATTCAAGTTCCAGGGGAAAGTATAAGGCGACGACTAATGGTAGAAATAACGCAAGGGCACAAATCTGATGCGTAGTACATTCAGTCGACTCGGTGCAGCGTAACGAAAGATTCAAATAACCGAAACACTGTGAAACATAATGGTGTATTTGCGCGTTGCTGTAACGGCCGGTGTTATGGCAGTTGGGGGTTAACGGGTTTCGGTGGTAGGATGCGGAAAATGTTATGGCTTAACGGAGTTTCCCATACAATAATAAGTTAACGCAGTCTCGTAACGAACATTGGCCTGACTGTGTCTACCGGATGCCTGTAATATTCACACCATAAAATCTTATAACAATCGCGACCGTGTATTCTTAACTTTCACAGTATAGTTGAGGCTATGCGCTGCTGACGAACATGCCGTTGAATATCTGAATTGTTGTCCTACGTAACAGCGCGCCCCTTTAAAGCTCGGCGAAAATTACGTAAAATAAAGCGAGAAAAGCAACGAGGGCAAAATAGAAACAACCTCGCTAGCCTGCAGGTATTTTGTGGTTGTTGGAAACTTAGTCGTTTACTGGATGATTGAATACTTTGTTATGCATCGTTATATGAGAACTGTGATTTACAATGCACCACGAAGTTAATTGTATTCAAATTCTACCTTTCAATGTAAGAACTATTTAGATATATCTATCTACATATTTTGCGTGACTCTATTTCACAACTTCATGCTTTTTCTCCTTCTTGACGATACTGGAATCGAAAAATCCTTATAACAATCCCCTATGAAAGCTTTCATTATTTAAACGTATTTATACCCAGAATCATTTAAATAAATATATATATATATTTCTTGGTGTCTAAATTCTTCTATTTTTCACCTCCCTGGAGATACTCAAATAAAAATCCTTCTGACAATCATCTCCCCTTACAAAATTATAATAGCGAGGTTCTCCGAATACCGAAGATAATGCAAAAAAGGAAGATTCCCCGTGACAAAGTGCCTACTTCGAAGAATTACCTAAAAAAGCCCGAGATTTCGGAATACCTTGAAAAAAAGGAAGCGAGAAGAAGTGGAAGGTAAGAAAAAGAGGCTAGGCATCTCGTTACCCTTCCAGCGCAATTACTTGAAATCGTATCTCTGGAGAGATCGCAACGAAGGGTAGGAGGCTCGATTTCTCGCGAGACAGGTCCCCGTAAATCAGAGCCGTGTTCACCTTAACAAAACCAACAACGCGTGTTTCGCGATGCTGGCTGCGCAGATAAGACGGCAGAAACAAAAGCAAACAGAGCTACCACGACAAAGGACGGAGAAATGTTCCTGTCTTTCGTGGCAACGTCGTCACCTAGAACGTAGTAGCGCATAGTCTGAGGAAAAAGGGATAGGTGGTAAATGGCGAGATTGGATGCGAGGGTGCAAATCATAACCGATTGTCTCTTGTTTCGACGCTTTTGTTCTTGCGTGTTCTCGCGCTTCGAGACCATTTGTCTGTACCCGACCGACTGTCCCTTACTTAGAGTCGAGATTGCCACTGCCTTTTCTCCGTGTGTTACGTCCTTTTTTCCCTACGCGTATCCTCTTCTCCCTTTCGATGACAAACTGAATAGCAAGAAGGCGCACGAAGGAAAGAAAATTACAAGTAAACGAATACGATGAAGTTTGCATTCGTTGAGGTAGTTCTGCTACGGTTACACCAGAGAGAATTATTTTTGAAAACGATATTATTGCTTTTTATATATGTAGAAATATGTGGAGAATTAATTTATGTGGATTTTAATCGCCGAAATAAATGTATAGGAACACTTAGATTACATTTAGAATTGATATCAAAATAGTTCGTCTCATCATCTTCTATACCACACTATTAACGGAACAGTTGTATTCATCTGTTTTACGAGACGCTGTACACGCACATACTTCCACACAATCATATTCATATACTATGTGTGTCACTGCTGCATGGCTAATCTAGCGTAGCACATAAAATTACGCATATCTCAATAAAATGAAATGATCGACTCCATCTTTTTGATGTTAACGAGGTTGCTTGTGATTTGGTAAAGTTCAGTAGAAAATCCTATAACGGAGTTTAAAATTCAGCGCCCGGGCTGTTAACGATCCCTTAATGTGTTGTAAAAGGGTTAACGGTAACCCATTATTATGTCACAACATCTGTATCATCACAAAGATGGTTTATTATCATCGCATTATGGCAAGAAGAAAAATTCTTATTGTTATTATTATAATGCATCCGTTAAAAAAAGCCCAATAAACATATTCCATTTAAGTTGCAAATAGAGAATGCAATTGTTTTAAAAAATATTCCAAAAGATATTAGGAATGCGCTACTTGGCTAACAGTTTCCAATTACCGCGTGCTCTCTAATATACAAAATTTCGAAGCAAAACTTTCCTTACAATCCTGCTATGTTAAAAGTTGTGTAGTAAAGAAAATATTATTTAATCTTGAAGCCTACCGTAGTACAATATTTGTATCATACACGTCTACGTTTATCGTGGTATTAATTTCGAATTAATAATATTAACAGACAATTCGATCTAGCTATAATTCAATACGATACCAAATATATAGTGTAAATATTTGTTCAACATATATATATATATGATATACAAGCGTTGTACAAATGTTTAGTATTATTCACACTTTTGTGTATTATATAACAGGGTTTCCAATATTCAGTTCAATCTATGAATACGAGGATCACGCTTTATAATCTGATCCGATATATGTTACGGCTTTACATATCGTCTATCCTGAAGATATTTTAGCAAAATGTTCGAATACTTTCCATACGTTGCACGTTTAGCTCATTGAGCACAGTATAATCATAAAATGTCACGCCCCTCACTCGACACATTGATTACAGGTTATTTGATCATAGTATAGCTGCGTTATGTATATTTAACGTACAACTAACCTGTCCGTCAGTGCCACGTACGATGTGCGTAATTTTATTTCTCGGGTGATACAAGCCGCGGGCATAACCATACCGATTACCATCCTCGTAATTAATGGGCATCACACGTTCGTGAAGTGTATATTACCGGTCGTGAATCAAATATAATGAACGATAAAATACAGATGGAAAAATGAAGGTAACAACGCAACAAGGCAACCGTAGGGCCGATATTCGTTTCTTTCGTTACTTAAAATTTAAACCGATGCACGCACCTTTGAAAGTTGAAAATCATCGTGAAAAGAATGTCAAAAGTTGTGTCTTTTTCTCGATTAGCTAGTCTGAGAACGAGGATAACGTTGAACGGTGACGAGAAATTACTTTCAGGGATAATAAGAGGGAAACTACGAGGAAGTTCACATTTTTCAGCAGTCATTCTCGAAGGAAAACAGCCACAGGTCTGATGCATAACCGCGCTCTACAGAAACGACGCATTCCGCCGAAGAAAGTATGCGAGTAAAAGCGACTGATATGAAGTCTACTTTTCGCATACTTTCGTCTTTCTGCGAATATTTCCGATAAATATCAGTTCAGCGATGCCCGTATCTTTTGAATGATAAACTACACGGTGATCTAGAATGAGACCTGCAAACCTGCCCAGAATTTTTAAGAAGCTATTGCGATATAATGAGACATATATTCTGACATAATCAGATCCCACGTAATCGGATTTACCGTATGCTATTCACTCGACTTTAAATGATAATTACTTGTTTGAAGCTACGTGAACTTGTTTTCATGCCGAATAATACTGGTCAACACAAATTGTTGAAATGAATGACCATCGTGTGTCTATATGAACGACAGCATTCGTTCAATATTGATCAAATCAATGCTAATGCCAACAGCAGCTTCCGTGATATTTGCTGTCAATTACTTACGTATATCGAGCTTTTCGATCTAAACACAGCTTCGATTTTATGCAGTTCTATGGAAGAAAATCTATAGAGGATCGTGTCAATATTTCTGTGTATGTATAGCGAGAGCTATAAAACAAACCGACCCATGGTGTATCTAACTATCTTTACTCGAAATGATTCCCCATGTATGCTATCAATGTTCAGCTATTCCATTTAAGAGTAGCTCGTACAAAAAATGGATAGAATCTAGCGAGTCGCGAATCGGCGTGCATCTCTCGATTAAATTCCAATGGGAAAGGGTAACTAGAAAAATGGGAAAAGGTAGCGTGGTCGTATCGTGTTTTCGAGGGACAGGGTGCAGCAAAAAAAAAAAAAAGAAAAAAGACGGAAGAAAACGCTGGATCGGCGCAAAGCGAAATCCATCCGGGCGGGTTGATTCCGTGGTTCGAGCGGAAATTAAGAGTAAAAAAAATTGGCCAACTGCCAGATCGCGTTAGCGAAGCAAATCCAGACAACTAATAACGAAAAGTCGGTGTACGCTTCGACCGTCTATGCGGCTTGTAACGCCGAGCGCCTATAAATTCACGACGATTTACTATAACGGCCAACGACCACGAGAGACCATCGCCGCGTAGCCGAAGCCACGGGGCGAAAGCTAAATGAAAATTTCGAAACGATTCACCGTGGTTCGCTTAGCTTGCCGGGAGAGAAACGAAGGAACGAAAAGTCGAACGAACCGTGAGGGAGGAACGAGGGAAGATTGCAGGGGTCGAAGAATCGCGTGCCAGGTTGTGATTGTTTTAAAAAGATCAAGCTAGGGAGGAACGGTCGGTTGGCGTGCTAAGCACGTGTACAATCGGGACCAGGCGACCTACGCGATCCGATTTCCGCGGAACTTTGTCAGGAAATTGAGACACTTTCGTGAATAGCGGGGAAATCGCGTCGTTGCTTCGAACGAGCCTTTCCTTTCTACTTTCTTTACGTGGACCACGTCGTCTTCCGTGTAGATTCGTTCGTGTGTTAAATACCTTCCGTATTTCAATGTCTCTTCCGGATATTTAAATGTTTTCTTAGAACAGACAATTTCAGAATTATAGATTTTCACATTTTTGTTGAACATTTCGTTGGTTGAAAGGTTTTGTTGATCTTTTTAATTTCAATGCTACTCAACAGCGCCAGTTCGACGTTTAATGTTTTACAAAAAAAATTAATTTCTCGTTGATTGATGATTCACTTCGGTACAAAACCTGGCTCTCTTTTATAAAACGATTGACTAAACACAGCTTATATCGCGTTTGGATAACTTCGAGCTTCGATTTAATATTTTCCTATACCAAATAGAAAATTCTCTGCCACGTCTAATAAATACGAAGGAAAGAAGAGATAAATCAATTTTTCGTTGATGTTTTATATCAATTAAAATTCTTTCAGGTCTCGATTTTGCAGCGTAAGGTGGAATATCTAACCGATTGGAAACTTCTTCACGAAACTGTACATCTCAGTGTATCTTCGCTTTAAATATTAAACTTTTGTTTCGAAGACTCGTAACGAATTCGAAAGATTATTAACTGATCTATCATCGTCTGTCACTGTAGTGTTGCTTTTTCAATGGAACGAAAATCACGAAGCTCAAAATATGTAATACGCTGTTACGGCCGTGTGTACACGTTGGCCGATACACATCGACGAAATCAGCACGATACACGGAATATCTGTTTCACGGAAGAATAAACGGCGAAATAATTTGCACCCACTGCCGGCTTGAAAACGTGTCGAATCACAAGCCGCTAAATTCAGTTGCGTGTCCGAGTCGATTTCCGGCAAGAATACATTTAAATGATTGATTCGAAAACGGCCAGCGATTTTTGACACTGGCCGCGATAAAAGCTTTCCGTTTCACGCCAATCTTGCGCCTAGTTTCGGATCCAGCAAAAGCAACGTGATTAATGGTATATCTGATGACGTTCCGTCGACAGTAATCTTGTTATCATTTTTTTTACCTCTTTTTATTGCACCTGTCCTGACACGAATCTCATGAATATCTGATAGGGAAGCGTAATCCTTTCCGAGATGATCATTTGACACCCACGTAGCTGCTTCGTGAGAGAAAAAAGAAAGAAAAAAGAAATATGAAAAGCAACGTTAAAGCATCGGCTTTTGTTCCTGTTTCACTTTCTTGTAGAGTTTCGATCGCATGACAAATATAAATCTACTATATAATAAGTACTACTATAAAAATAATCTACCGATACTAAAACATACGTAGTTGTTTGCAGCGACGACAAATTTGTTCTCTCGAGACACGTATAATGCCTATACTTAACGATTGGATTACGTGCGCGAATTTCATTCAACGCGACGGTTTGCATCCTCGGTAATATCTTGCACTTCAAACTTTTTGGATATCTATCAACAGTCTCAGCACGTTTCTCTAAGGGAAATAGAATTTTTTAAATAGAATTTCTTAAATAGAAATTCCTTTTGAAAATAGTATTCTTTAAAATATATATATATAATATAAGTAAATAAATGCCTGTGTACTTTATTTGCAATAATGCTATTCTTATTGCGGCTATTACTCTAAAAATCCTATATAAATGTTTATAAATTTTTGTTCCATTCTTTTCCATGTTATATCAATGAAAACGCAACAGAACGATTGTACGGCAATGTTTCGTATGTAGAGTCGCAATGTGTATCGATTTACTCGTTATAGGTAGAACACGTGGGATATAGGACCGGAATTGATAAATTTTAGCGTGCCGGTCTTGTATAAATTCGATTCGATCCCATAGCTGTTAATCAGTCTGTTATAATTCAGTGCTCTTCTATACAATTATTTCTCGTTAATTATAATTGATTATATAATACACGAATCCAATGTAAACGTTTTCATCGTGCAAGCAGTAATTGTGAAAGTTGGTTGGTATCGTAGATTCGAGATTTCGCTTTATGCACTATTTTCAAATCTCATAATGGTTACTCAAACGTAATTTCGCTGCGATCGAGTCGCTATTGTTCGTGTAATAAATTCGCGTAATAGTTCGCGGAAAAATTTGCTAAATAATCGAATTTCCTTCGTTCACTTGACGGAATATTGCCTTCCGCATTATCTGTAAATATCCGATAGGATATGGTTTGGTATAGTATTCGATCAGGATCCTCTTTTCAATAAAGAAAAGGATAATACGTATTATGATATTAAAGCGAATTGCTTATTGCGACATAAATGTTTTTGAAGTACGGCTCGGTGCACGGATTGCGGAATTCCGATCGATGTGTTCGAGAGTTACGTAAATGTGAAACAGTGTTTGTAAACAAACGGAGAGCAAATAGACTGCAACATCGCTTATATGGGTGATCGAAAGCAAAGTGGGTTTTGATGGTGCATACGATGGAACACATGCTTACACAGTAATGTAAGCTGATTCGAAATAATATTCGATTTGGCCTGAATGTACGATGCCATCGGCCATCATTACATACGAATTAACGGAATCGTCATCAAACATTAATGCTACTTGCGCAGCATCGACGAGAAGAACTTGCCCTAATTAGAAATCGTCCGTAACATTTCGTTTCAGTTTCCTTCCGAGGGACGAAAAAATGGGGCAGAAGAAGAAGAAAGAAAGATAGAGACGGGGAAAATTTCCGGCCGTAATTTCTTAGTGTCGATAAATTGGATTCATTGTTAGAAACGACGGAGAACGAGGGAATAAAAGTTCCGTATGTAGGGGCTGCCAGCCTTATCAATGAAATACACCAACCCCTGTGCATATTTAAGGGAAAAATATTTGCCACCGCGTCTTTCAACCGGCAACCGCTCCCCTAGCCTCTGGCGTGTTCTTGACAAAGAGATATGGCGTGCCATAGCATTCATTAGCACGATACTCTCAGCCGCAAACAATCCATAACGTGCTACACTCGGTAACATGCGGGAGATAAGTCGGTATAATTTTTCGAAGATAACGAAACGTCCGCCGTAATCCATACAATATGAAAATTAATCACTTAAGTATGTTCCTCGTGTTCCTTTCGCAACCTTTGTCATCGTCATACAGCACGTAGAAATACGTTACGTGTATGATTTTCCATGAAATATGACGGACGTAGTCGACAGAGCACGCACTGGAAACAAACGTCCATGGTCAGACGCCTGGAATTGAGATTGGCGTTCGTCTCGATATATACATATATATATACGTTGACTCATACTACTTGATTCGTCTGCTCACAGTTCCAACGATTATATCACCGATATTCTCGTCTGACTACACTCGGTATAATACTACTAGATCGAAAGCCAGTCGCGAAGACGCGGGCGGAAAAAATTGAACGTCACTCGAAGCCCTTCCGCTTCGAATAGCAGTTGTCCAAGCATAATACTCGGTAAAAAGAATTCAGCAAGACTCTTTGATTTTTTTTTCCACTCAACTCTGCATCCCTTTTCATTAATAGAGCACCACGAAACGATTCCGCCAACTCTGGGTTTTTGTGCATTCCACAATACCTTAAGGGTAAAACGAGAGCCGGGTAACGGAAGGGAAGTCTGGATTATTCTTATTTTCATGGTATTTCTACGCGATTGCGGTCCGCCGCATTGGGGCGCATTCGCGATTACTTCGTTGCTCCACGCCCGGTTGCAGTTGCACAACGCGAAATACATACTTCCGGGAATTTTACGAGAAATTTGTAAGCCCGGGGAATTGTGTGAGTCGCGCGACAGCGTGTATATCTTCCAACGTTTCCGCGGGCTTCCCTCCGTGCCCGGAATTATAGAACTCGCTATGAACAATCCATCCTTCGCTTGGCTTTATTTGTTCAAGCTGTATCGTTGAAACGCGCAGTCAACGTACCATCAGAGAGAAAGGTCTGAGTAATTGGGGATACGTCAGGATATCCCACTAAGTGCCCTCTTCCTATGAAACGTCATCCTCATTGGTGTTTGAGTTGATGAAACTGTTACGTTAATGATTAATACCACGCGCCTCTGCTTATCAGCAAGAATGAAATTCCAGCACGGATTACCTACGAACTATTTCAGGTATCCTGTTGCTGCTCCTTTGTTGCGTAACTTCCCCAAGTTTCACCGTGTAGCCACTAAGTATTGCGATAACAATTAAAGAGCGTCAAGGGTCTAATCCCTATAATGTAATTTTCATGTAGAATTGTCAGGTATGTCTTATTATGTTCATACATACTGTACAAGTTCTTTGTCTTCTCCAATAAACCTTCCTTCTTC
Organism: Bombus pyrosoma; assembly: GCF_014825855.1. Classification (NCBI taxonomy): domain Eukaryota; kingdom Metazoa; phylum Arthropoda; class Insecta; order Hymenoptera; family Apidae; genus Bombus; species Bombus pyrosoma. The sequence continues at coordinate 5,722,453 of NC_057782.1, forward strand.
GCGGCCACATGCCAATTATTCATGAATAAACTGTGCCTGAAATTGATTGATTTATAGAACTATCTGTTATCCACAATTCCTGTGTCCTGTGAAGCTTCAAGATGATTACTATCTTTCCTTTTATATCATTACATGTGATCCAAAATTTATTCGCTGGTCTAATGCTAAGAATACGACGTCGCGATAAAATTTCTTTTTGATGCTACCAATCTATTGAGAATTTTCATGTACAAAATTTTGTAAAGCATACGTCAAAAATAAATAATAATAATTACTATTGCTATTATCGTTTGTTGCTTAAGTTCCCTATTATTCATTGTCAATATAATAAAGTAACATCAAGAAACGTATGTTTCTGAAAAGTACACGTGCAAACAGAACAATGCACACGTAAAGCAGCATACGTGAGAGAATTCGATTGACAGATACATAGTTCTAGGATCGACTACATCGGTTGGAAAGGAAGTTACACGTTCGAAAAGCACGGCAAATGGAACCTGGTACTACGGACAACTGCCCTCGCTATAAAGAACACGCCTGTGCACGCATGGTGAAAGAAATATCAAATGGAGTGGAAAACACAGGCAGCGCGTTCCTCCTCTTCTTTTCTTTTTCGTCCGTCCGAGTTCGATGTTAGTGATTTTATCCGATGGACTCGAAGTTGTGCGACGATCGTTGCTTGGACACGTACGTAGGTACAGTTACGTGTTCGTTTCTTTAAGTTCTCTCAAAGGCAAAAGAGATGAGAATCGATGGCTTTTACCCTGATGGCTGAATATAAAATGAATATATGCAAGTGCAGCAGTTCGGAAAGATGTAGGCGTCCGGGCATTAACGGAACTAGAACATCTTCTAAGGAAAATGGTACTCAATGGAACTCCTCGACTGCACTTCAGACACTTTGACCCTTTAAATCGTTGGAAGTCATCTTAACGTTATCACAGATGAACTTTCGCTCCATTCGAATTTTCTTATTTTAATATTATCGCAGTAACATTTCTAACCAATTTATTTATAGCCAGTGCAAACTGTTTCTACAACTATTCTACCACTCACCTAATAGCGAATAATAATAAAACATTTTATCGCATTTGTCTGACTTTAGCGACCTCCGAAATAAAGAAAATTTACTCGGATGGAATCTTACTCTGCAACTCATTCACGATCCTTCATAGTATTCTATTCTATATGTTTCACATACTAAATGCACGCATTTCTTAAATACCCGATACCAAACTTTCTAGAAATGCCAAAAATACCAGAAATTTGTATTCATAACGAAATAATTACTATCTGAATAATTCGATCAAAGAGTTGCTGTTAGTTTTTAAATATCAACCGCTTCGTATGCTCCTAAAACGTTCCTATCATCCTACATCTATCTTCCTCAAACAAAAATGGAACAATCTACAAAATATCGAATAAGAAAGAAGCAACACTTACAGCCGGTCCAACGGGATCCGTTGTAAATATTGAAAACACATGATTCGAAGGGTATCGAACAAGTGAAGGGAATGACAGGACGCGTTACAGGGGCGAAACCCCCGGCGCGTTACCGTAGCTCCTGCGGGCGTGAAACGCGAACAGTGTCCTGGTTGGAAATACGGATGCACAGTCGGTGATTGCTATCGTCGGCCAGCGATATGTACGCCGACGACGTAAACACAGGATTCGGCATATTGCGTCAGTAAACACCGTATTCATAGATGGAAACGCGTGGACACGTTGCAGCTCTGGATGGATGTGTTGGAGCACGAGCGATGTGTAGACGAGGTACGGTGTTAAGCGGCCGACTAGATGCATACTTGTTCGGCCATGCATACGTATACACGTGCATCCATGCATACTGTACGTCTATTCTAATCCGCGTGTGACACGAAATTCCTGCCCCTTATTCCTCTGCAACCCTCTGGTGGTTGTATTAACATAAGTTAAGCGAGATAACGCGGTCAGACACGTTGAACAAAGAGCACGGGAAACGCGTGGATATTATATAAAAGAAAAGGTACGGGCAAGTTAAAGCGTTTGAACGCGAAGAAAGAATGAAACGGGTCACGGAAAGCTGTCTCGAGAGAATTATTTCCATTTAACAGCCACGTTCAAAGTCCATCACCCCCTGGACGCCTCGGCAGTGCAGCTACTGCGATAACGAGACGTTTGCAATTATACAAAGAGGCGATAATTATGGGGAGTTATAACGTCGACGATGCCTCGATGCAACTTGTCTCCGTCAGATTGTCTGATTTTTCAATTTCTGGCCCACTTCTGTTGGCAAATGCTGGGCTATCTTCTACAGAACCGTCTGGCTGCTCTATAGACCAGACTCCCGGCGAAAATTAATGAGACCTTTTTCGTTTTCCGCCTTCATCGAGATGTGCCGAGTTGATTGCGACGAATACTCCTGAAGCGAATCGAGCAACATAACGGTTCGATATTGCAACTGCCAAACTTGTTAAATGACACGATTTCGATCCTTTACTTTTATCGTTATGTTTCATGAGAAATTCAAAGAAGCGGAAACGCACAGGATGCATGTAATATGCAAAAACATATAAAGTATTCAAAGTATAATTCTACCTTTCTATCTTTCTAATTCTATCTTTTTAATGATATTTAGAAGAATATGAATTTGCATAAATATTCGCAGATATAATATATAATATATCATCTGCTATTTATATTTAGTATTCCAATTTAATTATAATCATGTATGTATATTATAGCCAAGTACTTCCAGTATATTAAGAAATAGTTCGTGATTTTGGTAAATAAGTAGTGGTGGTAGTTTTGTGCGAGAAATTGCTGGTAGTTCTTGCTTTAAATGTTCTGTGTTTACACGGTACGAGAAACGTCCGAGAAATTTAATATCGGGGTTAGGCAAAAGCAGCCACAAAATTGGAATCGCTGGCTGTACCAGGACAGAATAAGACCGCCTTAATATAACACGTGAAAGATATACCTTGTTGGAGAATATAAATTCTCTTTTTTATATCGTCGCATGAGCAGCCGGAATTACGGAAATTATTAACACGTTCATAACTTTGATCCTCGAAACATCTGCATGGCAAAGCTTCTTCCAAGATTCGTATAAAATCCACGAATGTCACACAAGTGGAAAACATCACGTATAAGTATTTAAACACTTTAGTATACTCAACTTCAAATTTACTTCACCTTCGTTTCTAATTATTATTTGAAAGAAACATTTCAAGAGAACATGAATAATTTTAATGAAACGTTACCAATCGCTAAAAATTTGTAAAACAAACCAATCGCTTCTAAACATTACGAGGCTCAATATTATTATTAATCAATATTATTTCAAACAAATGACTGATTCTATTACAACAGTGAGCAATCGACTAAACAAAATCTGAAAATTATTCTCTAATTATAGCGTTCTAAAGTAAAGTAAAGAAACATATTTTTAAATCCAATGTTGCAGAAGAAAAAAGAAATACAATTTTTCATAATAGCATTTCCTTATTTATACTGCATAATAATAACGATAATAACGGAGGGTAAAATCAATGAAGTTCCTTTTATATATTACTATAATAAAATTACAACCTACTAAAAACACCCCAGCGTCCGGATATTTTAAAGCGGTCAACTGTCCTACGTAAATTTCTGTCACTCGGATAAGGAAATCCGACGAACAAAAGTAAAATAAAATTGCACGATCATCCGGATCGCAATCACAAATCCTAATTAATTCTTGCCTGAACGAAAATGAAGTTCGTGCATCGAAAGACGAGGTACCGAACCACAGGAGTGATGTATGGTCACGCGCTAATTTCCATTGGCATTCATTTGCAAAGTAATTAAAAAGGCGCATAAACGGGATGAAATAATATGCTGCCCGGTAGAAAATAATCAAGCGACCAGCCTATATCGACCGATAAAAGAGGGATTGTCCTCGGCGAGGATTAAAATAACCTCTCGGTCTGCATCGAAAATATTGGTCGTGGCAAATTGATATCAAACATAAAATCCTTGAAATTGGCTATACTCTTCTCTGTTACATATTCATATTCCATTTCATCCACCTTTTGCCAAACTCCTGATCGGATTTCAATAATTTATTATGATATTCGATAACGTCTTCTATCATGGCCACGTTTCACGATACGTCTCATAGTAGCTTGGGATAGGTTAAGCGCGGGAATAAGAAAGTGCAAGGACAACTTTTACGAAGTTACTTGGACCGCACAAATCCAGAGAGAGAGAGAGAGAGAGAGAGAGAGAGAGAGAGAGAGAGAGAGAAACGGAGCCAGAGAGAATACCACCATGATGCCATGCTATAATTGAAATAATGTCTTCACCGTCGTTTCGGGATAATATCGCCAGGGGAACCCGAGGACAACCTCCCGGGAACCCAATTTATTTCTTGCATTCATTTCGAATCTTAATTTTCATTTGGCCGGGCTTGGGCTCATAATTACGCATTGATTAGAGCTCGGTTCGCGCGCTGGCCAGCGACATAGACGGAGATAAGTTTGCCAAAGTATTCTGCGAAAATTCCTGGCGTCCTTCCGCTTTTGATTTAGACTACGAGGCTTTCTGATGATTATACCGTGGCTACGTAGATCGTTAAACTTTTCCCGACTCTTTCTCACGACCTGTCCCCGCGATTCATCTTGCCCGCTCTAACATAAATTATTTATGATTCCCTGCTGCAACTTGATGAACATCCAACTTATTATTCCTCTGCTTTTCATCTGCTTCGAACGACGAATGAAAGGAGGGGAACTGATATGTCTGCATAGCGATTGATTGCCTTTTAAGTATGAATATGAGGATAGAAGATTCTATCGTATATAGGACGTTGTTTTTATATATCATGCTTTGCTAGTATTACTATACATCGTTTATATGTGATCATGTGACTCTTACGAGTTGCTGGATTGAAAACAGCAGAAGGAAGAATTTTACCGGAAATATTTTATCAATGAATTTGTTGATAAAGGAAGACAAATTTATTCGTCAAATTGTTAATTTTTTGGACAAATTAATTTCTCTGTTAGGGATTTCTTATTCACCTGTCATTTATTATTGTTAAAAATATATCATATTACATGTACATTTACAAGGACTGAAACCAACCTAATCGGAATTGATTCGTCTTTATTGACTGTCAATTCCATGATCATAGAAAATTCTGGTTAAAGAATTTTTAAAATCGATTATTCAAAAAGCCAGCCTCAAGTTAGAAAATTTCATTTTGTATTTTTAATTCATTCTTATATGTATAAGGAATCACCTGCTACGCACTATAAAATTAACTATCTGCAAGAACATGTACACAATACCGGAATATTTTGCGATCATGAACACGTTTCACGGTTGCGTTTGATTAATTAATTTCGCGAATCGTACAACACACGGAGCTCCATCAGGAAACTCTCGTTGGAAATATTTCGCTTACACGGCGGCACGATACATGTGATCGCATGTAACGACGATGGTAATGTATGTTATCGCGCAGCTAAAGGTCTTCCTTCGCCCGTGTGTGTGTGTACACGTGCCTCTCACATCCGGTGCACGAATCCACGGCACGTACGCGTGATAAATGCAATAACATATAAACTGTGGTGAGAATTAGAGGTCCTGTTGCGATTCATATCGGGAGCTTTCCCTCTCCAGAGACCAATGTCCACGGGGTGTGGGCGTTAGCACGATCCGCCAACGTGCCCTGACCGTTGCCTACACATTGCGAAAGTTTTCGCGAACCGATCGACAATCCCTACCGATTTATGCCAGTCGTAAATAATAAAGAAAAAATATCGAAAGAACGAACAAAGCGGGGAAGAAAGAGAAACGCGAGGGTTGAAAAGTACCATGAAGTTTAACAAATTGCTCCTTGGAAATTTCGAGATAGTTCGCGGGCTCGCCTCACGGCGAACCATGGGAATTGAGTTCTGCCACCGATCTTACTCCCTGTCGTTGCCCTGGAAGAAAAATGCGCATTCGTGACTGGTTTATCGAATAATTCGCCGGTGTTCCGGCCAGCGAATTCCACCCTGATCGAGCCATGATTTTTCCCCTTTCCCTCAATCGTGGTCTTCGTATGTAACGAACAAGAATTTGTTAAAACTGTTCCAAAGAATTACATTAATATAATACAATAAGTTGAAACAACTATACGCCGGCTGCAACAGTTTTCCAGTGCAAATATTATAACAAAGAATTAAGCTGAGTTACGTAGGAAACTTGAAGAAATCTAAAGTTCGACTCTGTATTATCAGATTATTTGTAGCATGCGTGGAGCCAATTGAAAATCGGAATGGCAATTAGAAGACGCGGTAAATATACGTAGACACGAAGAAAATTTATCTTGTTATATCAAATTGACGAGATTATTCTAATAATACTGAATATATTGATCCTTCGTAGTCCAATGTTTCAAACGAAACTATCGTTTTTACAGGTTTTGATAATTCCCTAATACGTTTTCATAAGTGTCCTAATATTAATAAACTTCGCGTTCGTATCTCCTATCTGTTGGTTATTATCTGCAGCTTCAGATTTGATGACGCTATAATTTAAGAGGTTACGCGCGTTACTTTTAAAATATCACAGGTAATCCGCAGAATCCACGGTGGAAGAACCAGGAAATTGAAGTACACTCGGCAAATTTCGTTCCAGGAGCTTTACCACGAACAAGACAATCCCAAGGAAACGCTGAGATTCGCGTCCTCTCCGTATATTCGAGGCGGACAGTGGGAGAATCAGTCAGATTAGGGTTGAAGTGCGGAAAATTAGGTGTCAGCGTGCAAGAAAAGAGAGATAGAGATAGAGAGAAAAACAACGTGGCCGTACTCATTGTCCCGATGCATTCATCATTCGTTTGACTGAGCCACCGATATTTTTTCATTGCTTGACAGATTCGATCAGTGCTCCTGATTCCTCCCTCTTGCCACCTTTTCGCGTCTCCCCTGTCAATCTTCCACGCTACACCCATTTGTTCGCTGTAAATAAGTGTTTCGCCGACGAAATCTCCTCTCCGCTGATTTGACTTTTACTCGGTGTTTTCAATTCTGTTTTCGTCGCCGTTCTCAATGGATTTTCCATACGTGCGATAACTAATTCGATAGTAAGACACGAATAGTTCTAGTAACAAGCAAGTCGTTTGCTTTATCGTCTTCCATTCTACTTTTATAACTATCTTGGATCGATTCTCTAGGCGCGCGACACTTAAATAATTGGATGATAGGACACGAGACGTGAATAGATCGAGTGAACTAACAGGCCAAACTTTTGATTTATTGTCTCCCATTCTACTTTCATAGCTATCCCCGATCGATTTTTCAACGAATATGATAAATAATTCGATGATAAGACAGGCGATGTTTCAAACGCGAATAGTTGGAGCGAACTAATAGGCAAAACGAGTCGAAGAAACCTTGTCAGCAACGTAACCAAGTTGCAGTATGTAATTTCAAGTTGTGTTCACGTTACCGAGGGATGTAATTTAATGCGACTTGATTATGGCAACGCGCGCATTTACATGATTGAATACACACAAAGCAGCTCCAATTACGGAAGTATTAGCGGAACAATGTCTATGAAAGCTTTGTAATGCTGGCATGCACGGAAAGGGAGTCGAAGATGCTGAAATTGTTTACGTGTTCGAATTTCATTTCACCGCCACAGTGTTCCCGTTTCAACGTTGAAACGTTCTCGATGTTAAGGAATAGCGGCAACAAAATTTTAGGACCTTATTCAATAACAATATCGAATTAACAAAGTTTCCTGACCACGTATTACTTGCCCATTTATTCTGTGCTATGTATCTCAATGATTGGAAATCTGAACATCAAACAGAGTACTCGTTGAAAAACACTATGGAATGAATCACCAAAATCATGAGTAACAACATCTAGAATACGAATGTTTATTAAGATCATATTCTTTCTATTGTAATTAAAAATATGAGACCTGAACAGAGATTTGTTGCAATTTACTGAATAGTACAATTTACTTCGGATACCCTATGTATTTTTCTGTATTATGAGCATTATGTTTAGATTTCCAAACAGTGAGACGCATAGTATAGGAGAGACACGCAAGTAGAATAGGAACGCGTGTGATCAGACAATCTGGGTGACTCGATATTGTTGTTCAATAACGTCCTCAAATTTCGCACTGCCAAATTTCACATAAATGCACAAACTACGAATTACTCACAGTCTGATTCGGATTTTCGTTTTTTGAAAATTTATAGACTGTTTGAAGATTTCGGGTGTAGCTTGTTAAACATATTTTGTGCTCGTAAGAGTTTCGATGATTTATATTAAGAAGATATCGAAATAGGAATGAAATATAATTGTTATGAATATTTTCTAAATTGATTATTATGTTTTAGAAGCTTTCAACGTCTCGTATCTGTGGAATTTCCCACGTTTTAAAGAAACATCCATTACCAAAAAGCCACAGTAGCAGCATAATAATCGCGGTGAAGCTTCTTAATACACGGAGGTATAACAGGAAGGTAGTAAACGTATACAGAGAACACGATAGCTGTTACTGACGATGCAACTTCAATTACACGAGTACAGGCGCCACTAATGCGCTCAGACCCTTCATAAGGCAGCAACAATGCATCTGTAGGATGCACGTACACGAGGTCGTGAGCCATGTAAGCGATAAGCAAGCTACTAGGTCAAAAGAGAGAATTCTCGTCGACCCTGGAATACATTGGTCGAAGGGTTGAGAAAAAGGTAGAAAGTGGAGGGAGAAGCCTAAGACAAGGAAATAGGTCCGTGTGCTTTGGAAACACGCCGGCAAAGACTCCTTGGAAACCGGCAAACGTGTCAAGTTGTCTTAGGCAAAGCTAACATCGTAACATATATCTAACAGTACGTACACTGCTCCTTAAAACTATTCGGACAGTCGCTCAATTATTACAAGATATATTCAATTAAAAAATTGTATAGTGACAAATGATCGCTACATTATTTCATTATTATTTCACGATAAAATTGTTTCTAGATGGCTGATAGATAAGAAGATTACTTTCCATTGTCTTCTATTTGATTTTGGAGTTAAATATACATTTTTCCATCATCCTCGTAACTTGGTATTTGTTGATTCCATAAAATCATACTAAATATTGCTTTTTTATTACTTTCGTATTAATCTATACACCCTACTAACATTCATGTACTGCTGACATAAATCTCCAAAAATATATACATGTACAAATCGATATCGAGGCATACATTAGTTAGGCACATTGTTTTACCTCTACACCTTCGTTTCTGTTCCTTTTTAAACATCTGATGTGGCGTCTCTTCCTCTTTCTATTTAACCTATGCGATTCTTCCCTTCACCTGACGCCAGCCATCAGCAGTTTCTTGTTACAGCTGCGCATTCTTCTCATGAACATTTCATCTTTACGACGGAATAGCTTCGGTATCTTCGATTGATATAGCTGGCTCCGTTCGCAAGTCCATATTGGATTTCACTGCTCGATGACTTCCATTTGCACGATGATGAATTTATTGGAAATGTGCGATGCGGATATCTTCCTCCGACGGGAGACTGCGGCATTGAAAACGCGCCCTAGGGAACTATGCTTGCCGATTATACGCTCGTTTACGCGCTCCCTTCTCCGTGAAATTTCCCACTGCAATTTTCCTGCCTTCAATTATTCATCGAGGTGTAATTGAACGGCTTGCGGCAATAAGGAACCAGCTTTAATATTTAAATAGTATTTATTGAAAGATAACGAAAGGATGAGCGTTCCAAAGTACAGGATTTTCACGTTGAAAAATGCACAAGTTTACTGCCACGATATATTTGTTGGTTATAAATTTAAGACGTGTTTGTAAAATTGATTTGATTTCCATCGGCATTGAGTTGGTTGTTGTTGATTTTCACATTTTATATGCATCGTAATTATAAAATCTGTTGATGTTGACTGATAGAGGAACGAGTGGACGAATTTGTAATAGAAAAGTAAGTAAATAAATAATAATAATTTGTAATAAATAAATAATATAATAATAATATTGAAATAAGTAAAAGTAAAAGTATAAGTACGGGTACAGTGTATGCTGATCCAGATCCTCATTCTTACACTGTTACAATATAATAGGAAGAAGCCATGATAAGGAGTACGTTCATATATTTATAGCAAAGGACATTACGAAAAAAGTTAACCTTGTAGCTCTAGCTGAAGGCTACAAGAAACAGCAATAGAAATCTACTTATAGCTCTTCTGTTTCTAGACCTTGTAATCCAAAAGAAAACATTCAATTGAAGGGCACAATAATATGGACCTTCCCTTATTTCGAAATTTTTGTTTCACTAAATTCTATCTTTTTCGTAACAGCGGTCTCCAGGTGACTGATATACAAAAGAAAAGGTGTAGAGTTTTTCTTGAAGTAATTGCTTCAACGAAATCAAACTCAGATAGAGATTTGTTTCACTATTAGAACGCGTGCTATATTTCGAATATTTTGTATGTTTCTCACATTACAATACGTAGGTTCTACCAATCTGTGCAGCTCTAAATATTCTACAAGTGCATAAACGTCAGAAATTTACCTTAAGCAAACCAATTAACTGCTTAATATAGTCCTTCGTATATGCGCGAGATTGATATGCAAAGTTCTCCGCCTCCTTCAGGCTCTCGTTTAGTAATTTTGCACGTACAATATAGGAAAGCCAGCGTTACACGTCGGCGGTATCTCATGTCTCGGATGGAAGGCGTTCGCCTTTCATAAAATCGACGACAGGCAGCGGGGCAAAGTTGCACAAAGAAGAGTTACGTAATTCGAGGAGAGTCGAGTTCCCATTAGAGAGGATGCGCCAGGGAGCACCATGATACTAAGCAGATTGCACGTATAATGGGGTAGTCATCCTACGAGTAAGCTTACGTCAACAGCTTTATGCTTTACACACGTAGAAAATGTAGCACGAAGCTTGGATCACGGTCGATTACTGTTTAGAGCGTTTAGACACGGGGACATTAAAGGAAAGCTTCGCATCACCGTTCCAGTTTGCTGACGAGAAACATCGTATCCGCGTTACCAACGGAGCAACGATTAAGGAAAGTAACGCCTAGCGATGTCTTGGAACATCAGGACTAAGATCAAAGGCGGGATATGACTCCGAAAATCGAGCTGTCGAGCTTCTGTCACTTCAAGGTAGTCTTTCGAAAACAACTGAAATTGACCCCGACGAAATCACGCTAGACGAGTTTCACGAGTTATGTCAGTAGAAAGTTGCCTTCGATGTATAATCCTCTGCCTAATAAATTTCCGATAGTTTCGACTCTCCCTCTTTTATGTAAATAAGTTCCTTTCAGAAGAGGGTTGGTGCATTCACCGAAATCCCTCTGCCAGCGTTACTTTCACAGGAACCACGGAAACGAATCGGGGATATTTCACGGAAGAATACCGTCGACGGCTACGAAAAATCGCTTTGAAGTCGCCGCTTGATTGCGGCCGGAAGCGAGACGCGTCAGGGGAAGAATAGCGAAAAAATGCAAAAGATGTAAAGAAAAAAAAAACTAAAAAAGAAGGAGAAAAAGTTGCACGGGGAGTAAGCAGCCGTGTCTCTCCCCGTTGAATCGGCGAGGCTATTCAGCCGCTTTGAAATTGTAATGACAGTAGAGTATGGCCACGAATATCAGCGTAATCTGGTGCAGTATGGCTCGAGTCGGCATCGAGCCGAATGTTGCAATTCATGCGATGATCGTTATGCGTTGCTCCATTCAAGTGGTTCGAACGCTGAATCCCCGTTGTTGAATCCCGACTCGTAGAAGCGCCGGGAAATCGAATAATTCGATTCTGATCGCTTTAACGTTCGTGCGCTTCCCATTGGCGCATCCACGGTATTAAGCGGATTATTGAAAACGTAGGAGCCGACAGTTCGATAGAGAATTGTCCTGCTGACCCGATATTGCATCTAATTGGCATCCAATGGATCGCTGCTTCTAGGAAGCAGCCAGATCCTTCGCGGGATACGCGATTTAATTTTCATTCGAGCTTCCGTTTCCGACACTAGTCGCCAGCTGTTAAAAACAAGAGTCGATAGTCTTTTGCTCGAATAACGACGCCGTCTTGTGAAACTTTGACGATTGGCTTTGTGTTTGTATTTAAGCTTTGTTAAGCTTTTGTTAAGAATGTCCGATCAAAGATGAATCGCTTCTGCTCATCGGATGCCATTCAATTTATGCTGCTTTGGTAGCGGCCCATAGTATGCGTAGCTATCCTACATAACGCGTATTGTTCTTGCTTCGTACCTGTTTGAAAAGTGTGTGTCTTTTTGTTGATAATGCTTTTATGAGCACCGCTCTGTAAACAATAATGCTTTGCTATCGTCTGACTATATACGGGTTGATTCCACTTGATATTTGTTGATGTTGATTTTTACTTGCGTGGGATATCTCTTCTGAATGACACTACGTCTCTGAGATCAGTGTCTCATCACACGTGGACCTATTTTCGCTTAACACGTATCCCTATTACTTGCTAGTTATAAAATGACTCTTTTCCTTAACGACGCATTATTTATGAGCACTGATACAGTACCGTTATCTATTAGGCGGCATGGAATGATCGTACGTTTTTTATACTCTGTTTGTAAAATTATAAATTAGATAATTTGATATGTCTGCGCGCATACTAAAAGTTTCTTCGCCGTATTACTTTGTAAATTACGAAAGAGATGGTAGGCAATTTGTAGCTGAAATATGGTACATACGAGGCGAGATCTGTCATTCTAAACTTCCAACTATGTGTGCCGTGGGATTAAAGTAAAGCTAGGCAGATTTTTACTTCTGCGCACACCGTGTTTAGCTCATGTCGTGTCACAGATTCAACTGACTTAAAAAATATTCCATCGGATCCTGAATCTGAACAAATCTTCCTTCGTACCGATAAGGCGATGGAACCTTCTTTGAGACCAATAGACGTCTCTATCTGTTCAATCCTTAAAAATGACTACAATCAACAGGGAAAAATAGCTTCCACTGCGAAAGTATTAAAATCGTGAGAAAACTTTATTGTCTGTAAAATAAAAATATAAATCAGCCGGAGGACGTGGTATTTAGCCTGGGCTGGTAATTAGCGAACGAAAAGAAGTTTGGTGTGCGTATGGCTAATTAACGGGCAGCACGTTAACTCGGCCAATTACAGAAATTGCGCGCGGCGCACTCCATTCTTCGGTGGTTTTATTAAATGGATGGCGTATAACTCTTGGCAGGCATTAGCCCAGCGGATTTAACTTTAAATCCAGACTCGCTGCAGGCAAGATACAGGGCTTACGACGGGCCTGAGCACAAAGTTACATACGTTCCACGTACCAATATCCATTTCCTTGGACCTTCTTGGACGTCTCGGCGACCGCATTTTAACTAGAGAAGGTTCACGCACGGTTTTCCGTGAAAATCGTGCTCATCTGTGAACTGCCACGGGGCACAGTAGCGCCAAAAGTGAAGGAACAAGAAATACGTTTTCGTCATCCGTAATTGCGCTCCGAAGAACGTAGCTAATTTCGAAGAATTTCTTCGGTGCGCTCTGCTACGAGAAACGTCAATGTTATCTCAAGAAAATTGAACAAGTTCGTAACACGGTTTCTTTCTTTAGCTTCCTTGGTCGATTTAAAAAAGAATTTCGTCTGGAATAGAATCACACGAAACGAAACGACATGCGCTGTGTTTTAACAAATTTCAGCTCTATTCACAGGAGTTCTAATTTCGTGTCTGGTTTTACCATGAAAATCGCAACGGATAAAAGCTCTCGAGTAAATACTTAACAGCGCGCATAAACGGCATCAAACCAACATTGACGTATCCTGGTTACTACATGAAGTTCGAATAAACACATCCACTTGTCCGCAACAACACTTGATAGCTCTACGTATGATCTCTGTAGGAGAGCTTTTGACATAAACGTTTTGATGATTAGCAACGATTATACATTGATTTTATGGCGATTGTATGATCGCAACATGACTGTTATTTATTGCTGCATAAAATTAAACGCAATTAATAATTCATTTCGTAATTTGATATTAGGGATTCTATAACATTCGTATGACAAATCATGTAAGATATGATGATATGAAAAACCACAGAAAAATATATAATACGATGCTGTTCTTGTGCTAAAGTGTTCACGTCGATACGTTAAGTGTTCAGCAAATAGTATTGGACTCAACTCAACCTTTTCAATCGAACAGTATACTGTTAAGTAGACGACAATCTTAAATGGCATCGATTACTTTATCCACTTTTGAACCGCTCCACCCGTGCAATTTCATCGGAAGCCAAGATAAAGCGAAACATCGGACGTAAGTCGCAGCTCGACTTGCTCGCCGAGTAAGACACTGAGCAGATCCGGGCGTGTTTCTCTAGACATTGGAAGCGTGAAATTCGTGAGACAGTGGCGCGAGACGGTGACGTAAAACGAAGGGGAGCAATTATCGGCGAAATTGGCGTAGTAACGATCGTGACACCCCTTATCTACATACACCATTATACTTCTCCCTCGTTCACGGTGGAGAGAACTTTCTGAATAATCAAGCGAATGGCAGGCGTTATCGACGGTCCCAAATGGAATTTCTAATTCGTCGATACAATTAAGCAGCGAAGCCAATTTGCGGTTTCGACCGTGCAACTTTCGCGGTTCGTATCGCGTAAAACTACCTAAAACTACCGCGTAAATCTTCCGCGCCGCATCGATTTCCGAGCTGCGCCGCGTCGTCGCTCCAGAAATCATTCGAATTCCACCATTTCGTTGTCGTACTGTGTTACGTAATTTGAGATTCTGTCGCGCGAACTTTCATCCCGCCCGGTAAACTTTCCGGTCATAAATGAAAAATGAACGTGGAAACTGCCGTATCAACTTTCCGTAAGACTCGTGAAACCAGACGAACGCGACGAGATCGCAAGCACGATGGTAAATAAACGAAGTTTAAAATCTCGGACCATCGATGGAAATTGTTTCCGAATTTATTCGCCTAAGTTCCGAACTAACAACCGATCGTTCTCGAAGCAGAAGATTTTCCAGCTGGTTTCAGGAAGCATCGAGGTTACCAAACGACGGCGTACAAAAACCGGCAATAATATCTGGAAATAGGGAAATTCGTAAGATGTATGAAATCAATGCGATGTCACTGGGACTGTTGAGTACGAGGGTTGTCGGTTTGCGAGTTACGAAGAACTACGGTCGGTTGTTGTGGAACAGGCCACTAGCAGGTGGTTGTGCAATCTCCCCTCTTCTTATCTTTGTCTTTTGTCCTTCTTTTTCCTTTACGACTAAGAAAAAGGACGAGCCCTGCATAATGCAATTGTACCGGCTGACATAGTCGTGTACCTGATTTTCCGTGGCGGAAACGTGAACGTACTTAATGAGGCGCGTGTGGTTCCATCGAAGAACAATGGTTTGATCTGGATGTTGCTCGAGCGTTATCAAGAAAAATTCATGCAACGGGTAATTCGATTCGCGTGGTCGATCTCGCCTCGTCATCGATGACCAGGACATTAATTATAACGGTTTTGATTAGTTTAGAACGAGCCTCGATACAAATATTAACCGCGGTAATTGCCTCTTTGATTGCTTCCACTGATTAAATATACAACTCGTTAATTTCTCTCTTCTGTCCCTTTTAATTTAACACTTCTGTTTGGTGGATAATCACGACTAGTTACCAATATCCTCCGTGCGCAAATACCTTTGATGAATATCGTCGAGCGTATACGTTATGAACAAGGCCACTTATAAGGGGGAAAAAATATTGCGAGCGGCGAATTAATCAATTTTATCAGTGACGACTGAGAAACGAGCAGCTGGCGAACGATAGAAATTTATTATTTCCACAATTTTCCCACGAAATAGGAAAAAGAGAAAGAGAGAGAAATAAAAGAATATATATGAACAACCGCAGGAAATCCAGACGAGAAGATGGGCCAACCAACAATAAGGCTAGAATGAACACGTAGACACAATTTGCGAAACTATGCGCCATCCTACGAGCTAGCCGCGCAGCTGTGCACTTGTATATATCGTTTAAATTGTATGACTACGGGGACACGACGACGAGTCTCTCAGGCTACACACACGTATGTTTGTATTCACGTTCTGAGAGGGGGATGAAATGCGTTATTCGGGTTGAATTGGAGTAGGTTGACAGGGAAGGGAAACGAAACTCGTTCCTTGTATCTTCGTGGTTGATGAATGTGTCTCGTTAGTCGTCAACTTGGCTTCGTAATATCACCAAAATTCAAGCTATTACCTCGTTGCACCGTCCACGACGTCGCCTCTAATTCTCTCGCCGTTTGTACGACCATCCAGACATCCCGCATTTCGCGTTTCTTTTTTTACCATTGCTCATCGTCAGGCTACCCCCGGCTCATTTTCTCCCCAAGATCCTGTCGGAAGCTGGCTACTTTGCAATCAACGTGCACCACGTCGTTTTCTATGATTCTCGATCTCTTTAAGCTGTCATTTAATCGGTCCCGTGTTCAATGTACGAAGGACTCCAACTATATGGTTTATGACACAGTTTGAATATTTATGACACGAATTGCTGCTATTTTTCAGAGACGGACTTTCGTTTTCTTCTTTTTGACCGTCCGAGTGGTGGCGTTCAGATGGTACAAAGTTTAGCAGATATAAAAATCATGGAGAAATACAACGTAGTAACAATGTGAATGTCAAAATCAATCAAAATGGCAAGCAAAGGACGTAATATATCTAGAAAAAAGGAGAATTTTTCTTGCTATATCAAATTGGTGAAACTATTATCATGACACTGAATACATGGATCCTTCATAGTTTAACGTTTCAAACGATTCTTTAGATAATTGCCTAATGATTTTCCTGCTTTACTTAAAGTTCTAGAAGTGTTCTAATACTTATGAACGCAGGTATACACGCAGATCTATCGACCATTCTTACGGAGTTAATCACACGTCATAAATCCATCTGTATTGGAAATAATTTCCATCGGATAGTTGAACGATTTTTAGGTACTTCCAATTGTGTGGCGAGAATGGACGCGTTCGATAGCCAGGTGAAAGTGTGGATAATACTTTGGTAACGAGCAATAGAACGCATATGGTGCAGCTAATGTGTAACACGCCGCTCGAGGCTGGCCTTCGAATATTGAACTACTAAACAAACGCCGTTGGCAACGATTTCGCATAGAACGCCGCCGGCTGGTGTACCGCGTCCAGCTGATCAGCCGCACGCTCGGAATCTCGCGTGATTGCTTGGTTTCTATATGTAGAAACAGCTGAGCCAGAATTCGGGATAGAAGGGCCACGATTCACTGGCGAAATTATGGTTCCTAAGGAGCTCGGCACATTATCGAAGGCAGTAAGGCAGAAATCTGCAGGAAACACGACGAATGATTAACATTAATCGCGTTCAATTGTCCCGAGACGTGGCATTTCAGAGCAGCTTTGTTCGCGAAAGGGTTCGTTTGAAGGCATACGATTGTTCCAGAGCGACCAACTTTACGATTATGCAAATTGCAAGGAAGCAGGAGGAAGAATCAGAGTTTCCGTAAGAAGAGCGAGCATGCCTTGGACCTTCCTTAAGAAAGGACACTTAATATTAAGCGGAAAATGAGCTTAATGAGAGCTTGTCACGAATAAAAAAACTTATGAAGGCAGAGAAGCTGGCTGGAGAGCAAGAATGTTCGCGAAAGAGTGGCGGAATCTTTCTTTTTCTTTTTTCTCTTCTCCTCCACCTCTTTCTTTTTTCTACTTTCCCCCGTTTCTGGCTCCCAACCTTCTCTTTTGCCGCCTTGGGACCTGCTCGACCACTTGGCAGCCGTTCGGGAAAAAAGTTTGGTCGAAAGCTCGTTACTTAGCTTGCGGACAGAGCTTTAGACGCCGTTTAGTGAGTAGCCAGCGACACTCCCTTCCCCTCGCTCACTTATTCTCAGCTTTTCCTTTCCTTTCCCCCACCAAACATCTTTCTTCTTTTTTTTTGTTTCTTGTTCGACGAGACGGAGGGTAAATGGGGCCGGGTAACGAATGGCGCTTCGTTAAAAGAAATCGGAGCAGTCACCAGGGAATGAGACTGCACGAAAAATCATAAAAACGTCGCAGTTATATAAAAAAAAAAAAAAACAACCAACTAAAAATAAGAAAAATTAATGTTAAAATTAGTTAAAAAGTACCGATTGAAACACAAAACTGTTCAAATTATGAGAAGCAAAATACCAACGAAATTTAGCCATTCGTTTACAAATTCCTATTTGTAGTTTAAAATTTTCTCAAGGGACAAGGCTTTAAACGCACAGGCAGAATCAACCCTAAAGAAAAAGAGGATACGAATACACAGCAATTCCGCGTTCAAACGATAACGTATCCTTGAAGAGGAATAAGGATGATCGGAAACAATTTGTGTCAGATTGTCGCGCAAAGCCCCGAGAGAATGTACTTCAAGAATCGTGGTCGAAAAATCCAACGAACGTGGACTCGGTCGTTGCAAGGGTGATGGTGCATCGTTGCACGACTCGTTATCGAAATACCGTGTGTTCCCCTCCGGTATTACGCACCGCACCACGTGTGGTAAGCTTTTACCTACCCTTTACCCTTCGCTGTAGGCGGAATGGCCGTAGTCTGGGCACGATCTATGTCGATGTCCCTGCAAGCTCGCCCTGAAACGTATGGCACGTTTTCTCTCGGTGGCTTTAAACGACCACGTTCAACCCTCCCCCGCCCCCGTCGTCGGCGAAACGGTCGCCACCGACGACCGGAAACAATTAAGGAAGAATATAAGGCGTTAGCCCGGTTTCCAAGTCTAGTCTAGTCTCCGTTGTCCCGGGGATTATGAGAATTTTATTTATGAGATTTTATATAACCTGTTCCCACACCGTTTTGGATAGCGGTGCGGCGTTTATTGTCTTACTGGTTTCCGGCAGGCGAATCGAGCAGCCACGGAAACACCTCTTCGTGGCTTGTTCTCACCCTCTGAGAGACCGCGTTCACGAGATTCCTCGGCAAAGGAAGCGTTCTCACAGAGGCGTCGTCGTTGGTCAGCCAACCGAAACGCACGCATCTAACGATCGCGTCCTGGAATATTTTCTGACCCGAGGAAATGCTTGCGGGTGTCGAAGGACACGGAAAAATTTCAAGACGCAACGCTGATCGACTAGAGTAACACCTTTGTGATAGCTGGATTTTACGAGAATATCTATTCGTTTTACTTTTCGGCACAGAATGGTCATCAACGTTTTATCGCTCCGGTGTGAAATAAATTATATTCATTCGAGGTGCTTTCGAGCACGAGAAAGTTATTTCACTGGAAGGAAATATTAATTAAATATAGTTCGAGGACGAAATCGAGTCAATTTCATAAATTTCGCTACTAAATAGGATTGAAAAACCCAGAAAGAGAGAGAAGGAGTGAATTCATCGATGGTAATATCCTGTGCTTCACGACCGGCTGCCTTTCCATTACCGAGCACTTAATTAAATAATCCAAGAATCCAGTGAAGTTTCACCTTTGGTAAGGTTCGAGGGAGCAATCTTTACCGAGGAAGCAGTTACGTATAAATTCTTCGTTTGAGCAGCCCTGCACTCTCTCTCTCTCTCTCTCTCTCTCTCTCTCTCTCTCTCTATGGGCTCTTTTTATTTATAACACAAATACCATTAGGCGAACGATAGCACCTCACGAACACCAACAAAACAGTTAATAAAACATGTTGCTGGAGCAAATTGCTTTGCAATAAGTCCCGAAACACGTGTACGTCGTATCTCCGCGCACAACGAGCCTTTCTTCTTTTTCGTTTCGACGCTTAACGTGCCTTCTGCTCCATTACCCTCTCACGTAAGGGAACAGGGGTAACATGGAACAGGGGAAAAATGTAAAAATAATTCGTTGATTCGGTAACGGGAAGCAAATGAAATTTACGAGGCAGGCAGGCAAGTCGTGATAGTTTTACCAACTGTATTTTATTAACGGAAAACAGTGTTCCATGGAAGTAATCCGGTTGGAAATATTGATAACGAAATGAGATTTCATCGGGGATCGCGCTACGATATGAATAAAAATGAATTTTAAAATCATGCGGCGAAAAGGGATTCAAACGGCGTTTAATAAAGATGAGCTTTCATTAGACGGATCTCTAGTGCAGTAACACGAGGAAAGATTTGACGTTCGGTTAGAAAAGGAGGGGGTGGGTCGAGTAATGAATGGAAATTGATCCGATGAAATTTAATTAACGCCAATCAGCTGGCCCGCTAAACTATTATTCGATTACAAAAACCGGAGACCAAAGGTATCTTCGACGAGAGTGGAGGGATGAGAAGAAAAAGAAACGTCGAGACACCGGCGTACGGAAAGACATGGACGGTATCAAAGGGAAATGAAAAGAGAGAGGGAAACGGCCGAGGCCGAAGAGACCAAATGAATACGAAGCACTGCAAGATCGACTATTAATTAAACGACACGATTCTGTTGCAGAAAATGAATCTCGATTGAAGCACTCCCCCGTTTTTCCTTCTTCCCTATCTGTTCCTCTTTTTCATCGGGATAGTGTTAAGGAAGCGCACGGGGCTTGCTAAAGAGTTTAATGGAAAAGTCCCTTCTTAATGCAGCTACGTTACTTTCAGCAAAATGTATCCGAGAATCTTCTTTTGAAATGAAGCAAAGATTCTTGCTGGCCGGGAAAATAAAAATGTAAATTTTATTCTGTATACGGATATCTTTAAGTAATTAATACAATTACCAAACTTGTTGGAATCCTAGACTCTTTGCCAGAAATAAAATAAAGATTTCCGCTAGTCGACGAAATGTTAATCCCCCTAGAAATGTAATTTTAATTTTAATTTTTAATAACATTAGAATTATTAAGCCCGTCAGATTGTTAGAATTTTTTCTAGAAATGGAGTACAAATTCTCGATAGTCGTGAAAATACGAATCGTTACGGAAATAGTTATTCTTTTACTCCATTTAAGGATATCTTTTATCAACTATCATCTTTTAGCAACTATCAAATTCATCATTTTAATGCGTCTAAAATCTTTTAGCCTTTTTTACAATTCGCAGAAACATACACAAGCTCTGGATAAGATTGATGTTGGCTTTTATCTAAATATTGTAGAAACATGATTATGTACATTTATTTGCGTTCATTATATGTTATGTTTGAATTAAAATGATCTACATACAGAATATTTATGTGCATAATACAGGGAAAAAAGGACGATCGACAGGAAACATTAACGGGTGAAATGTTCGGTGAAAGTTTGCCAGCGAGACATTCATCGACCACCATGAAACAAGCACAACACACCGCGCAAGAGGCTAAAAAAGGGGATGGAAACGAGCCATTACGATTTCCGAGCGCAATTGGATGCATTTAATCCATTCCATCGCCAATTGCACGGAACAGGCTGAAATTCCGCTCGTTCCTGGCAAACTGGATGACAGCTGATCGTACTACAGTTCGCTGGCAGAAAATGAGTCGAAACAGTTTTGAACGGTGGTGAGAGCCGCGGATACGCGAATTTTACTTACGGACTTAATCACCACTGCGAAATGGCATTCGCCGCACCGAAGTTACCAGGGTCGACTGGCGAATTAACGTTATTAACTGTTACCTGCCAGCATGTTTGACATTTTGAACTTGTTGAGCGGATTACATTTTCTCCAGTTATTATAATTTATCGTCGACGCACGTGTGACACGCGACCAGGAAAATCAGTTCAACGAAATTCAACGGTTGTCGTTTTCCGAAACGCCTCTCATAAAACGAGCACACGCGTTATTTGCTCTTTTAATTACCAACGATCGTGCCGGCTGTCCAATATCTCTCCCATTTCAATAATGAAATTTTATTCGCGCGAGGCCAAGCTATCGAAAACTGAGCGTAAAAGTTACGGGAAAACATAAGTTATATATTATTTTGTTTAGATAAAAAAAACTAAGATCACAGGAGAAAAATTTGACCAATATATATTGGGTCGTCCAAAAAGTTTCTTTCCATTTATAAGGAAATAATGGATGCACAATATTTTCCGTTTTATATTATTTTATCGAATTCCGTATGATCCATTTTGTTTGTTGAGATATGTATAATTTTCTGTGCTGGACTAGGTTAAACGCGCAGTAAGAATACTTGTATGCGAGTATCAGTGTGTGGAAGTGTGTGTGTGTGCGCGGCGTCTCGAAGACAGATGAAGGTAAACAGTTCAGTCGTTAGAAGCATCTGGAAGGACAGTCGGTTAATATCGGGTATAGAAGAAAGTGCTGAGACGCGTGCAGATATGTATCGATAAATATAATAGAGATCGTTCATTAAGTAAATGTATAATTATCCAAACATTAATTAAATGTGTAAATTTTGTGTTCCCATAACATTATTTCGGCTTCAAAGATCCAAAATTCTCAACATTGTTCATTCAAACTAAAGATCACAATGTTCGATAGATTAGGTTTCATGTTTGTATAAAGATGCGTTGTTATAAAAGACGTGTCTGTAACAGAAAGACAACCGGGCAACCTAATATTTGTTGACTTTGTTCGCTTCTGACGTTACTTCATGATTAAAAACTAGTATTTTCTTTTTTATCTGACTTAGACGAAAACGGAAAGAATCTATTAGAATCAAAGAGATTTTACTTTTTGAAAGTAGCTGATAGATCAACGAAAATCCATAGAAATTATCCAGAGGATATAAAAGCAAGTAGGAAAACAAATTTGGTAAATTTTAATTCGCGAAATTAATTAACATTGTACTGAATTTAAGAACTGCTCTCTTGAAAAGAATGGAGAATGTATCTTATTGTGTTTTTCCTCTCTTCAGAGGAATTGGAATCGTAAATACTTGCGAATATAATAAGAGACCAGAGCGATAGTTACGAACAATATGAGATTGAAAATCTAGCGAATGGAAATCACCAGTGAATGAAAATTAATAGCGAATAAAAAACGAACACGCTACACGAAGATCTTATGTTACTCGTGATAAGAATATCCGCTCTCACGTGTATGTTATGCTTCTAAGAACGCGCTATAATGGAGAAAAAGTCGGGAAATATTTCCGCGCATGAAGCGTGAATCGTCGTTGCTCATTTTAGCTCCAAACATTACAAGTACAACAGCGAATATATCTATTTATTTATTCCATGTTCCACATCCTGGCATCTACGAGTCGTGGTTCCGCGACACAGCGGCTCATAAACCCAATTCCATATTTTCAAAACGCAGAGAGAATCGCGTAGCAGAGTTCGCTGAGTGGAGCATCGCATAATTGTCAGAGCGTTCCGCGAGAACGCAGACGGAGGGCATGGTCGATGCGGATTTAAACCTGCCTCGTATTTCGACGATGGAAACCGAAGAGGATTGCGGCGTGCCGTTGACACGGAAGCGTACCGCGCTGGTTAGATCTCTCGGCGCAAATTTAATCCGTGACTCGAATTTCCCCATCGCTTTTTTCACTCACGCTGATTTCGATCCAGAGTTGACCATATTGGGTGCGAATCGACACGCCAACGAGGAATACATCAGGGAAGAAATGGAAATTCCACGAGAGAGAGAGAGAGAGAGAGAGAGAGAGAGAGGGAGAGAGAGAGGGAGAAAGGGAGAGAGAAAGAGAGCGGAAAAAAGAAAAGTCTTTAGCGAGGATGCAGCGTATGCAGCTCGATGATGAACTGCGCGGATTTCCACCTGCTAGGGCTACAAGCTAGTTGGAATCAACCAAGAAACGGGAGAATTTGAAGAGGGAAAGAGACGAGAACGGAAGAAGGGAGAAACAGAGACAGAGAGACACAGAAAGAGGGAGAGATTCGTGAGAAAGTGGCGTGGATTTCCAGGTTTCGGCATTAGCATACGTAATATCGGCAGACGTTGGCTCGAGGGGGCAGCAGCACGAAACTTGGAATTCCCATTGGTAATAAAGAGTTATCCGTTACAGGCGGAACACGAGCTGACTGTCGGTTGGGAATGGAGGAGAATACAGATGGAGCTTGATGGACGGAGGCAGACGAACGACCGTGGCTTTGGTAAGACGAAGGAGAAAGGTCTGAGAAACGAGGCTGGGAGCAACGGCAGCGTAAAGTTCACGGGCCCATTATTACGTCCCGCTGACGGTACGTAGTCATTTCGAGGTAGAGATGGAACGAGCATTGAACGAGCACGATTTGGGGGAAAAATGGCGCGTCGTTCGAGAACCCAGTCGGTAGATCCGTGATTATTTATTGCCCGTACGAGTTATTGCTGCTCTATATCGCGAAATGAACAGGCACGATTTATGAACTGAGAATTATCTTTACGACATAGCAATAAAATAATTTAGGGCTCTTTTAATGACTCGAGCATCCCAACCCTTTATTATGAAGTGAGATGGAGTACACGTGTTATCTCTGTGATAGAGAAATAAAATGACTTGAAAATATTTCGCGATACTTTCGATGTTCTTATTGTATTCAGTGTTGCACGCTATACAAGATTATGAACAAAAGTTACGAAATTAAACGTATCGTTCTTAGAATATAAATGGAGTAAATAAACTTGTTTAAATATCGCATAACAGCAATAGATGGTTCCCCATTCCTGATTTTCAACTGTCGTTATAGAAATGACTTTTCCTACAGTTCATAAATTCAGAAAGCGAAACAGAAGAAGATAAATTAGATGTATCATTTCTAGAATAGAATAATAAAATAATTCGAATAAATAAACTCGCCTAACTATAATTCTTCCAGCATCCCTATGCCCGATTTTCAACCCTCGTTAGAGGAAAGACTTCTACGGTACTCCATAAATTATGAAGGAGACAGATGTAAGACAAATGAGACGTATCATCTCCCCAAAAACCAATTCTTAAGCGTACAAGTTTTCTCACCGTGGAATTGAGCAGCCATTATCACGTTCGGCCGGACGAAACCGATAAAGAAGAAGAGGCGAACAAGTGGCCGGGGTTGTGTCGAGCCAGAGAAAACAAGAAAGGAATCAGACTTGGTGAGAAGAAAGGGAAGGTGGAGGGGAAACGGAGTAATATCTTTCGCAAAGCACATCAACCGGGTGGATCTCGTTATTATTTATTGCCAGTACGAAGCACTTTTCCTCTTTCATCGTTGCAACGTGAATAAGCCGGCGATTCAGCGCCGACGGATGCGGAGAATTCGTCCGTGACGTTTCGCGTCGCTCAAATGGTAGTAGAGTTGAAACGTGAAACGAAAAAAAAAAAAAAAAAAAATAGGAGAGATAGAAAAAAATTCGCACACGAGAGAGGAGCGGGGAGGGACACGATCGCTGACGATATCTCTGAAAAATTGCCGCTGTTCAAAAAGATTCATACGCGACCGCGGATCGTTTCTGTTTCTCTTTGTTCCCATGGCCACATTTCGAGTTTCGAATAGAAATCGCTCCTGACGAGAAATATTTCGTGCTACAATTGGTACATTGGGAGCTGCAATGGTACCTTCGTTTTACGCAACGATTCATTATGTTAATTGCGAACAAGTCGAAGTATTCTCGTGAATTTTACCTTCATTTTCGATCCAATTATACGCCAGACCTTTGTTCTATTAATTATGAATTCGTTCGCGGTAAGCGTTAATGACTATAGGTGTAGACGGGAATGCATAGACGAAAATTTTAAAATTTATCAAAGATGTCACATGAACCAGGACTCTAGAAAATATTTAGACAACTTGTTACACCGAAATAATACTTGCAATTGTTACTTTGAAGATGCCCTCCGGTTAACGAGCTTCGTTTATATGGAGGCTTTCGTTAATCCCTTGGCAATTAGTTAATGAGAATTTTAATCTGTGAATTAAGTTCCTTTGTCAGCGAACGACTAACTATGCCATTGTAAGAAAAATTGTAAATCCCTTTATCAAACTAACGCAACGTAACGAAGTTTGAGCAACGAATAGAAAAAGAGGAAGAAAAATGAGCAGAAAATTTTGCATGAAGTAATAAGTTCAAAGGGTCCATCGGGACAAGATTTAAATTATAAATAGAAGATGTTATGTAAAATATTTTGTATGTGCGCGCGTGTACGTGTGTCTGCCTAGCACATTATGAAATTCCAATCCATAGAAAAACCGATTTAAAATATTTGCCAAGGCGGAATATTACGAGCTCATTTCCCTGGGCTGCAGCATAATTCACATGCCCATTATTACTCGTTTTTGCGTCCAGGTTTCTCATTAATTTCTCTTTAATCCAGCCGTCCTCCCAAACGCGAACCCCACATTGTTCGTATAATCTACCGACGCGAGATATTACGTCAGGACTGGCCAGTACACCGTGAAATCTCCACCTCCGCCAAGCCAAATTACATCCCGATCTATGGTGTTACACAGGTTACCGTTAACAGCCAGCTATTATATCGCTACACGCGAAACACGTTCGACTTTTACGCGCCCCGTTGATCGTAATTTGAAAAACGAAGCTTTTCTAGTCGAGAGATTCTGTTGAAATATTTCAATACCGCTTGATTACTTTTAGATTTTTGTTGCGGTATGTTTAAAATTTATATACTGTTACAGGTTTACTGGACATCACGTGATTAATTGTTGCAAAATAATAGGACATCCAAAATTCAATTACTAAATTATTCTGAAAATCTCTGCAACTTGATTTACTTTTCTACGCGGATATATTCCACAGTACTATGCTTTTAGCTTACATCTATTTCGTTTGAAATAACAACTGTTTAAATCATCTCTTGTTTTATCCTCAAAAACGCCAATCAAACTTCATAGAAATTATAACGAACAAGAGAATTTTATAACAATTATATTCGTTTATAACGAACAACTGAAAACTGCGGTAACTATGTATAAGTAAATAGTATAGAAACCCATACAAATACTCGCATGTAATGATCGAAATTGTATCTGAAGCTTACATTTCTGCCACGCAAACGAAATATTCAATAATCCTCAAAGAAAAATTACGAAACAGAAGTCGCTAGCAGATGCAGCGAGTCGGATAGATCCGAGTTAAGCATGAATCCCGAGCTTCATCCCGAGATTCATCCTCGAGCGTCGTTCGAAAGTTGTGAAACACTAATGGAATTCCTGCTGGAAGCCGCGAAACGCTCGCGAATCATCGATATCGGTAAGAGGAAGGTCTCCAGAAGTCGGTCGTCTATATCGAATCTTTACGGTAATCTCGGTTGGTACACTTCCTTTCAGCTAGCTCGCCTCAATATTGCTGCCTCGTGGAATCGAGGGGAGGTTATCCGTGGCCGGAAACCGTATTCCGGCCACGAGATTCTTCCGAAGAAACCGGGGGAACTCGTTGCCGGATAAGAAGACAAAAAGCAAAGCCAATGCTAGCTGAGTCCGGAGCATCAAGAAATAAAGTTGAGCGTGCATAATTCGCCCTCTCGTGGTTTCCCCTTGGTGGAACATCACGCGGTATTTCCGAAGGCGCAGCTTTATTTAGCCGCGTACTTTTCTACGCCAGTCATGGCCTATGTACAATATGTACATCGCGTAGTCACAGAGATCGAAGGTAGCTCTGCGCGCCATCGGCTTCCGATGAGCAATAAAAGTGCATTATTTCAATAACCGAACCGATTCTTCCGAGCCAGCGGCCTCCGACGACAGGAAACAACATCCCCTGGAATCCGGCCAAACGGTAAAGAAATGCCGAAATCCCGTCTTCCCAATAATCGGATGTGTTCCTGCAGTGTTTCTGGCACAATGCAGTTATCCACTTCAATGAATTTATCCTCCTTCGACGACTTTTCTCTGCTCCTTAGTTGTTTCATCCTTTCACCCTCCATCTCCTTCTTCTTCTGTTCCATCCATTTACCTCATCCGCGGGACCTGATTCCGTATTCTTCTCGCTACGTCGCCTGTTCTTTCAATGGTCGTTTGGATTCGTCAGATTTTCAATTCGAAATACAAATTTCACTGGCAAAACGTAGCAGAAGTTATGATCGTTGCTTCTGGAACGTAGAAACTCTGTTAGCGTCTCTCCGGTCCCTCTGGAGGTGTCTTCAAGTTTCTCAGTTAGCGGTTTTTACAAATTCAGCCGAGTATCTGGATGTTTTCATTGCCGAGTCAAGTTTTATGATCTCGAGACAAGTTGCAGAAGACAGCAATAAGCAGTCGCTCGAACTTGCCCAGTGAAAATACTTCTTTCCAGAGATTTCCTTCGAAAGGTCTTTATTCGACGAACCACCGGCTTCTCGCAACAGATACCAGCTTTGAATTCTCGTTAACTGGCGAACTTTCTGAATCAGCTTTCGCGGTTCATAATCACGAACACGTGATCGTTATGGGGGTTCAAATTAAATTTGCTTATCGCGAGGCAACGTAGTCCTGCGAGTTCCGATAGAAAACGGGTAGGAAAAAGTGGATTTCACCGAGCATAGAAACTTTCATACACACTCCATTGGCTATCGAGAACTCTACGTATCGTTGCATCTACTTGTCCCCTGTCCTCGTTCGGAAAACTTTGACCTCTTCCGTGGTCGGTATCAAAGTGGCTTAGTATCGATCTCGTGGTTCGTGACCGGCCTGCGAAGAATTTTCAACCGCGTCGCATTCTCCATTCGTAGACTCGTTCGATTCTGAAACTAAAGTTGCGAGGGCGAAAAAATCTAGAAAGAGGATGAGTGAAACTGCAACGATGTCCAGCTTCGATCGTATCAAATTAAAAATCAAGCGAACGTTCGAGGAAAAGTTGACGGCGACGAGTTTGTTCGCGCAAGCTCCTGGCGAATATTGAAAATGTTATTTCACGTTGTCTGGATGTTGGGCTGCCTCCAACGCTCTCCAACTGCCCCACCATTTTGCCTGCCTTTCCGATCGCGCTCCATCGACCCTCTCCTGATGGACTCCACGCTTTTTTCATCTCACTTTCTCGTTCCTTTCCCCTCTCTTCCTCCGATCCTTCTGTGCTGTCTCTACTGACTACCTCGAGCACTGGACATTTACACGCATCGACGAATTCCCGTTTTACATGTACGTTCGATCGATTCGCCCGTCAATCTCCACCCTTTTCCTCTTATCGTCCGCGACGCCCGTCACCGTTAATAATCGCGCGAACAATCTTCGTGGACGCGCGACTGATTTGCCAGCGAAAACTAACGCGAGGCAGACACTGCGGCTGCACGTTGCAACTGACAGACCAAACTAGAACGGACTGGACTCTTCACAGGGTGAATAAGTGAAGTTTCCTGATCGTGCATTCCTTTTGTACCCTTCTGTTCGTTACGCGAGAGAGTGGCTTTAGCTTTCATACTTTTTGTATTTTATTCTTTTTATTTCGTATTACGATATTCTTGCAAGAGAAGACTTAATTTATCATTTTCTCCTACGTTCCATAATCTGCTTTGCTCCATTACTCTTAACTTTGTTCAAAGGTTTGGACTGCTTTCAGGTTTCGTATCACTTAGGAATATAAAAAAGGCAGAAGAATTTAGAATTTTGCTATCTTCTAAGCAGAGTTAGGGGAAATCAAAAAATTATGAAACATTCTGTGTAATTCTGTGCATTTTTTATGGTACAGTGTAATTTTCGAAGGTGAAATCGTCCTTGAAACAAATTAATTCGTTAATTTCGAATTAATAGTGAAATTAGTAGGTAATTTAAGACTAGTAGAATTGGAGAACTTTATTGTTAAAAGCGGATGAAGGTATCTAAATGATCAATTTGTAATTTTTCGTAAAAATTTACGGATTTAGAAGAGTGTTGTTCTGCGGTTTTTAATATTTTCTTATTATATATTTTTTCACGTCGTTTCCTTAATGCAGATGTCATACGTTAGTCTGCAGTTTGATATAGCGATCTGAAGATATTTGAAATTATATGTAACAAAGTGCAAAAGAACAAGTACCTTTTTGTAAAGTAGAAAGGGTAACTGATATTCGAAACTTTTTCCAATAACGCCATATGTTTGCCAGTGGCATCCAATTGTCGTAAGTTCACGCCTCTTTAACCTTTAAGTCGGGGTTTGGCCTAGCACGCCAGGTTTCAACAAGATCGTTATCCCTGAAATATCGAAAGTTTCTAAAGCTGGAGTTGCGCTTCTGTTAAACTTTCAAATTGCTTCCACCTTTATTAAAATCATATAGACCGTAATGAAGCTATCAATGAAGCTACCATAATCTACTAGCACCGACGGCGATCTTGAACGTAAAAAGCAATTTTCTTCGACGCCTTCATTCTACTTTCCAGTTTTGCCATAATAACGAACTTATCAGCCGATTTTCGAATTATCCACGGAAGAAACAAACGTAGCGTTTCAACGAACATGTCACATATTTTATTTGCTTCATTTGAATTCGATTAAAATCCGTAGGAACGCGTTCAACAATTTCAATTGAAATTTAAATTGAAAGCTAAATTGAAACCCAAACGATTAAACACAAAAATTTCAATTAAAATTTTCAAAATCGAATTTACATTCAAACCCAAACACGATCAGGCACAAGAGTTCGAATTCAAATATCCAAATTACAGTTTGAATTCACATTGAAATATTCGAGCTCGCGTTGAATCGTAATTTAGACGTATCCTGCACCGATTCCTCTCGATTCCCGCTTACCTATCATTTCCCATTCGATAGCATGTATTTCCAACGCATATCTATTGTTACTAAACTTTTCAATTTTCCGACGAATTTATGACACAGCGAGCCACTCGCGAAGACACGATTCAATCTATGCTCCCCTCTCGTGTCTCGATTTTCTCGACAATATCGTTCCCAAGTGTCGTGCAGCCGCGAATCGAATTTTGTCGACCTCTTGCCCCTCCTAGTAACAAATGTACGTACGGCTCAATAATGCGTTCCGAATCGTGGCCGAGCAAAAATGCCCAGAAGATCGAGTACAATGTCCACATTCCATTTTCAGGGATACACATCATGAATCGGGTCACGGATAACCCACGATCGACGAGAACGATCGAGAAATCGATCAGACGGTCACTGAACGTCGAGTTCTATCGTCTATATCGACGTCGAAACATTCGAATATCTCTCCCCTTGCTTCTCTCTTTTACTTTTTCCATTTTCACTGTTCACGCGCATCCAACCACACAGACAGATCCAGAACTTCTCCCGTGGATTTTTCTTCGAAGATCTGGGAGCGCAGGTGTCCCGCGGCGAGGATTCCCGAAGGAGATTTCCAACAGTCTAACGTTCGTATCGTTTCCACGGTGCGCGAGATTGCGTCGCTCACGGCCGTCTTTTTTCTTTCTTTGTTGGTCTGTTTTCGATTTCACCCTCTTCGCAACCCCATAATCTCTTCCTTTTCGGAGCGCCAGGGGATGATTCGCAGGACAGAATTGGAAAAGACAACCCGATGAGTCCTGGGAGCAATGAACGAGCCACCCGACGCGAGATCGGGGGAGTTTATAATCGAAGAAAGCTACGATTTCCAGATGTATTATGCTCCAAGCTGCAAAAATCGTCGAACTGGGAACGATTCGATAAAAGAATCTCGTATAAGGAATTGCAAGAAATAAAAAGGATAAGTAAAAAGAATTCTCTAAACAAAACATTTAGCTAGAGTGAACCTAGACGTTTCAGTTTGCTAGACGTTTGATAGTTCGATTGATAGGTCAGTTTCGGTAAATGTTTCAGTTGCCCAGTTGTGTGATTTAGTAAAGCAAGATACGCCAAACTTTTTGCTCTGTCTATTTGTACCACCTGTCAACGGGGTTAGAGAAGCGAGTGAGATTCGAGTGTCCAGGCATCTCTCAACGAAATTGCTTCTTCCAAGCTTCCCTGGACACTTCGTAAATCTTCCCTTCCTGTTCTTCCACCCCAGGTTATTTTTTCACCCACGACCTAACTGGCCAATTAAGTGGAATCAGCGAAGGAACGAACGTTCACCCTTTTCCTCGTTGTTCGTTTCCGTCGATTCGTCGGAAGTGTTGACGGTACAGCAACGGGAATGCTCTCAACAGACGGAAGAGCTTACACGGAACACCGATAACAATTGGAAAACGGGTCAATAGACGCTCCCCCTCTTTGCCCAAACTCTTCTTTTGCCTTCCTGCTTTTCCACGAATTTATTGCACCTACTCGAACTATTCGAACCTTCTTTCTACTTCCTGCTTCTCTCTCATATAAATACTTTTTATTCGCCCTGCTGTCTGGCGTTTAATTTCAAAGAAGAATTACATCCCCTTTGTTTGCGCAATCGCATGAATATTCGATGGCAAGGTCCGCCAGTCATACTGAAAAATAATAACCGGCAAGATTTTGCGTATACAGCCGCCATGATTTATCTGCACTTTCTGCCAGGTCAGGACCCGGTTAGCCAAGATGTCACGCGGCCACAGAGTACAATTCATAACGCGGAATTGATAGTAAATTAAGGATTCAACGGACGGAATACGAGCGGACAGTAAAAGTTAAAGAAACAGGCCGAATCGATAAATCTTGCTTATGTAACACTTGAGAGAGGTCGAGGCGCTGGTTCGCTGGGTAAACGTGGACCCGCGAATCCGCCGAAAGGAAAACCACTTCCGGGGAAATAGTATTAAGTACTGCGCTGATCGTAAATAACGCGCGTCGCCGTAATAAATGAACACCGCCGCGTTATATCGTTAAACCGGCGGAAGATACAGCTGACATTAATCACCGGCGAATCAGTCACCATTGAAAAACCGTCTGCTGGAAGGGTAGTAGCTGCGGACGAATAAAAGAAAGCTACTTAATGTCATCAATCAACAGTATAAAAGGGAGTAACCAAAACTACTGTTATGGTACGATATCGTTGTCGTATCTGATCGGCATTTGACACGTCAGCTGTTGATTTTCATTCATTCGTTCATTTTATCTGCGATCCCGTGTACCAATAAATAATTTTTTCGGAAATTTCATTTTAATGTTATTTAGTAGTTAAAAGAGACTATTTTAGTATAACATACGTAGTTGGGAAAGAGAAACAATCAATTTCATTCAATGATATAAGCTTTTTATGTGGCAAGTCATCGTCGAATCTGATAAAAAGAAAGACCATATGTATCCATTGTATCCACGAACAAAGAAAAAAATTGTTTCAATCAATTTATTATTGATCGACAAAGAATTTTTTAATTACTTCCATATAAAGAATAAAAAATATTTTCTTCTGGTCTTCGCACGAGTTCAACACAAATTATTACGAAATTTTTCCTGACTTGCAATTAACGTTCTCTATGTAAAATCGATAAGCATACACATAGGAAATTCGTACCTATAACCTGAGACTGTATATAATTCTACAATGTAAGCTAAAAGTTATACGCAATAAACGTGTTAAAAACAACCTTCGAAAGATTCCAATACATTGACAAAGAAGTCGTAGGACAAGAAATTGAAAAAATTGTACGTGTCCAAGTTTCTAACCGGCTTTCCATTGTCGTAAATTAATAGGATCACTCACCAACGCGTATTGCGTTTCTCAATACGTATACCTGTTTTATAATAATATCTTGGTAACTTTACGAAAGTTGTCAGGTATAAGCGTCTCCGGGTTCTGAATGCAATGGAACTCGTCATAAAACACCAAGTCCCAGGTCGCTAGTAGCTAATTCAATATCGCAGCCCGATCAGAAGTTTATTTTACTCAAAGCCTCTTAAACATCCACACAAAACCTATCCAAGGGCTCGCAGCTGCGCAACCGTTTTCGAGTTAGCTTTAACGCGATTGAACTTCTCCGATTGTTTCCACAGTTCTTACGACGCCTGGTGTACTCTACCCGCGGAAAAGTGTTGCCCGTGCACTTTGGCCCCCTTCCCTAGAGCCGAACCTTATTCACCAAAGGCAAACCCTTGGATCGGTTCAATTAACGAACAGAATGTGCTGACCCGTGACTTTCGAACGTTAATTAACTCTATGCGCCTAAGTTCTTCTTTCCGTGCCTTTGTTCTTCGCCACGGCTACCTAACGTTCTAGTTCTGGTACCTTGTTACTTTTTCTTCTCTCTCCTTTTTTATTTCCCTGTTTCTCTCCTTTTTTTCTCAAACTATGGTAACACGAACCGAAATTTAAACGGACCGATAGAGCAAACGGTGTACTTATTCATTTAGCGACGACTAATGAGCTGCGAGGTGGCAAAAAAGCTGCCAGATTTCGAGGCAACAGCCGAATGCATGAGTTGCGGATCAGACTGCTGGAAACATCAGTCGCTTCTGTGGAGTATTTACATAGTTTTCGTTGTACTGTTACGTATGATATCGGTGCTCCTTCTCTTATGTGATATTTTATTTACTATGAAAAAGTATACAAATCTACGATAATATTACCCGTGTTCCATTAGAAGAAGGAACGGCTATCTTTTTATTTAATCAAAACGACTTTCTGTTTAATCAAAAGCCTGGGTGCCAGTAAAAACCGTGTGTCGTTTTAATTATGTGGATAAGCTTTCACTTTCGAATGTTTAATATAAAATTTTATTATGTAACAGTTTCCTAATTTTTGCACCACTATTCGCATTATCGAATATTTTATGAAACGAGTGGCCATTTCATAAAAATTTAATTACCGCTATCATTAATTTAATTCGTGAAGGGGCTTCACAGAAAGATATTGGAAATAATATTTTACACATAATATAAAATGCTGTAATATTATGTATATTATATGATATAAAATATTATTCTTCCGGCAAATGTGGATTAATTTTCCGCCACAGCACATGTTGGTTTTGACGGTCAATTCAGCGACTGTCATATAATTGTAACAATAGCGTTTCACCATTGTTTGACGTATAAAGTCACAGTTGAATTTGAAACTAAAGAAATAAATTTAAATTTGCGACCGAATTGAAGTTCGTTTCGAAAATTGCGAACAACATGATGTTTTATTTTATATTTTCTTCGGATCGATTCGTCAGTGTGTCAGATTTCTAAGACTACAGAGTACAAAAGGGAATCCTCTTCGTTTTTTTATTTTTCTTTTTACATTAGAGAGAAAACATTCGTCAGTTCGCAATTAATCTTGAACGGAATAAAACCGCTTGAACCCGACCAGTTCCGGTAGAAACGCTGGGAACGGATACTTACACGGATCCTCGACAGAGTTTCAACAGGAAAGAGAGAGAAGGAAAGACGAGCTTAAGGTTTTAATTTATAGCTGGCGGACCCACCCTTAATCTGGCAAATCTGTAGAGTGCCGTGTTACTCGTAAATAACCAAGGCAGAAAGTATTATTTTGTATGAAAAACAAACTGAAGACAAGAAATTAATACCTGTCCCTTTGTATCGCGAAATAAACCGTACCAACTAATCCCTCTGTAATACTCTACACACCTGCGGAATTATAATATCTCGGGTTAGATACATAAAAATGATACTTCGTTGCGTTGTTTTCTCGAATCCTCTTCCAATTTCAAACACAAGTTACATAAAATATAAAAATCTAAAAGAAAATTATGTTAAACGAAAGAATCTCAATTTTTCATTCATTACGTTAACACAGTACTTTTCTAAATGAAATTCTCAGTAACGTGAATTTATCTTTACCTGTAGCAAAATTGAACTTTGACTTGAATTTTCAATACGCTTTTTTAATCCTTTTATATTTGATGCAGCGTATTTCACAACATATTTCACAAGTCGTTGACTAAATATGTTTTTCGCAAAACTTGAGATAATTATGTACAACGTTCCAAATATATTTTGCACCTGACACTGTTACAGCAGCGATCAACTAAAGCTCGTTCGTGATAAAATCGTAAAGCAAGCGATTAATATACTGAATGAAGAAGACGTAGCTATTAAGCATAAAAATGAACATTTCCTCCGCTGTAAAGTCACGTTCTATTAACTCTTACGATCGTCACGATTTCGACTGGATGGCGTCAGTCTTACATCGAGTTTCCATTAAGAAAAGATTCTCGTATCTCTGTGGCTTGAATCCCGGCACAATGGCCGTATCATTAGACTAGCACCCGCAACAAAAGGATACGGATAGCGGATACGATTAGTCCAGCCTGGCTGCTTGATACCGGCTTTTCTTACCTAGTCAACCGGTATCGCGTAACATTTTACACAGCCGCGGTTGACAACAATACCCACAATCCTTTCTGCTTCTTGTCGTTTACCAGTTTCAGTTATATAAGATTCCTCTTTCTCCCTCGTCTTTTCTTTATACCAAAGTGCATTAGGACGTGGTCGAAGCAGACGAACGATACAGCGGGAATGATAATGAGAAAAGTCGGAGATCAAGCGTAAATTTTATTTTTCTCGGAGAAATGTATCGTGAAGAACTCGGGGAATGAAAAAGAGCGAGCTCGTTTTGTTTCTAGCGAAGAACGTAGCATGCTATCGTGAAAATTTTTCAAGTATCCCAAGGCATTCTATGGCATCTCGTATATATTTTACGAGCAGCGCGCAATGAACACCGGGGAATCACCAACGATATAGTTCAATTTTTATTGTGCACCGTGTGCGAGGAGTATGTAAAAATTGTTCAAACGTCAATCCTGAATCAAACGTTTCGCGTGAAATTGATGAATTGATGTGCGAGGAAACGAACCATATCAAATTAATCCGCTTGCTAACTAAAATTCTTTCCCGTTGTATTGTGGATTAATTAATTGTTTAATGAACGAGGAAATATGCACGAAGGAGCCACTAATATTCCTTTATAACAACGGAAAAGGTAATATTTCATAAATTATCGCGATACGTTCATTATCAAGACAACGTTAATTTTGTTTTATTAATGAATGGCCAACCTGTCTTTCAATGCATATACCGATTCACTTTGTGTATCGTATATTCGTACATACGTTTACAGTCAGGCGCAAAAGTCTACATACACCTCCTTACATTTGAAATCGAATATTTTATCTGTTGGAATCAGATGCACATTTATAAAAATAACGTTTAATCGTTCTATCTGTTAATTAGAAACTTTTATAAATATCCTTCTTAATATTTATAACATTAACTATCTTCTGACTATTAATAATAATTCGTCCTGAATCTTTTACGAGTTTCATGGTTTTTCTCCATTCCTCCGGCAAACGTTTTAACACTAACGAGGAGATACTAAATTATTGTACATCGTTGATATGTGAACGTAACTAATTCTACAATCAAGTAGGATTTTGTAATTTCTTTTAATAAAATATATAGAATATATGAGATACAGAAATACTTTATAATATTTATAAAATATGTTTGTAGACTCTCGTGACTGACTGTACCTAGCAACTCTGCAAGTAATTCAAATCTATCCAGATGAATACAACGAACGTATCAATCATTAACGAACATGGCTTCCATTATATTGTAGAAAGCAGATGCTGATAAAACGATTATCATTAAGATCCCATCATTTTACCCGAATAGAAGAGAGTGAACAAAGTGACGAACTCATTACGAGGAGAGTTACCTACTTCAAAAATTTTTCCTAATAGCCTCCCGCGTTCGCGAACGATGTCTCATAGACTCTCTCCTTTTTAGTCCCGGAGGCCACATTTTTAATAGTGCCCCCTCTTAAATTATGTCTGCGACCCGCTGATAAAAGCTGGAAGGCATTTTTAGCATCGACCGTCATCGACGCCTAGCATTCTCCGTCAGTTCTCATCCCCCTTCCATTTTTCTTTCACCCTCGACTCGAGCTTCCGCGTCTTTTTTTCTATGGCTCGTGTCGCAACTCTCCTCTTTCGATATCGACCGGCGAGGACGTAGCTCATTTTGCCCGGTTTAATAGATCACGCTACGACAGATTTGGTTTTTTACTCGAGATAATAATAATTTCTTTTTCAGGAAAAATAATTATCGGAATCCCATCGCCTTAGTCAACCATCCCTATTGATAAATTGCGTCTTTCCCTTTGTCTGCTAATCATAGAATTTTTTTTGTATTTGTGGTTCATAGACAGAGAGCAGTAAAGTTTCGTGAACGTTTCGAGGGAAAAGAATAGTAACTTATGTTACAAACAATAATTCAGACAATTGAATACGAGATTTTTCTTAAAAAAAGGTTTCTTAACTCAATTCTCAGGAAAATTATATATCATTTTAGGAATCTATATAATTTAAAATTTCCAAAATTCGTTGCGCTCTAACTTATTGGTCTCTGTCAATTTAAATGAAGAAAAAAAAAAGATAAAGTTTCAATATCAGCAGTAAATTCCGAAAAACATCGTGTAACGTTTCGTACGTTCCAGTTTGTATATTTATTGCCTTTCTAAAATTCAATTTGTTTAAAAAACTTATGATATGCAGCATAACGTTGGAATGTTAATGAAAATTGAATCTTCTATCAATCGTACAATTTTCTATATATCCCTGATTCATAAACAGAGTGAATAGTAAAGTTTCGAGAATATTATGAAGGAGAAAATAACTCGAAATGTTGAATGGGTTCGTTTCTTGGCGATAAATGTTTACGACAGCCAGCTTTGAAATTGGAGACTTTGTGATGTATTACGAATACAACTTGCAGTAGGAAAGTGGGTTATGATAGATTTAAAATTCTTAACGGCCAAATCAAAAACTCGTAGCGTCTCGGAGGAACGTGTAAAGAGGAGTTTACAGGAGGAATTTGGAAGCATTTCATTTTGTTAAGCCACAAGTTCCACGGAAGCCAGTGAAATAAGATTTGATTACGCTTTATCATTTATCCATGTTATTTCGTGCTGAATAAATAAGTACCGATAGAACGAAGGAAAAGGAAAGAAATGAAAGAAAGAAACTATTCAGTGCTCGTGAAATGGTTCGAAACGGGTGAATCTGAACGAGCTTTGGGCAATAAAAGGCTGAAAGAAAATAATTTTGTCGAGACTTCATCGTCCATGCGACGGAAAATGACTCCCTTCGCCTTTAACAGACAGCTCTTAGAATGGTTTGATAACTCGAGAAGTCTCGGTTCAAGATTACTCGAGTTAACGAAGCGTACCGTCGTTCGCCAAGTGTTTAAAGAAGTTTCGCATTTAAAGTCAATCTTCCGGCTATTTGTTACAACTGAAAAATACGTTTCTTTTTCACCCGCCCTAATGAACTTTCTGTGAATTCTTCAATTGTGCCAATAATAATGCCAGGTGAAGCCTATCACGCAATGACCAGTTTTCTTCAATCACTGAAGATTCAAATTCAAATGTTCCAATTTCCAAATATTT
This sequence comes from Bombus pyrosoma, assembly GCF_014825855.1. Taxonomy (NCBI): domain Eukaryota; kingdom Metazoa; phylum Arthropoda; class Insecta; order Hymenoptera; family Apidae; genus Bombus; species Bombus pyrosoma. The sequence continues at coordinate 5,761,472 of NC_057782.1, forward strand.
CAATTTTCGAACCCCCAAATTCCTAAATTTAAATTGACTAGGATTCCTAAACCAATCCTCCACAGTTTATCAAATTTATTACGCAAGCTCTGCTATACATGATCCCAAAGCGTCATTATTACACTGCGGATACTTATGCAAATTCATATTTCTATGAATATAATTTAAAAAAATGGAATTTCAATATTTAATATATTTTCACGTATTACGTACAACCTTCAACTTTCCTTAAACACCTAGAAACTTTCCAGAGTTTCCTAAATGTAAAAGAATCGCCCAAAGTCAAAGGAACCTACTGCAGAATCGACGATTTCTTTTCATCAAGATCTAATCTCGCAACTTTGTTTTATCTTCCAGGCTTGACAAAATTAGCACATAGTATATGTACCTATCACCACTGCAATTTGTCACATGTCAGATTTCAACAAAACAAGGGGTTTGCTTATCATTCCAATCGAATCTCTAGCAAGGCAACATCACGCGTCCTTTCGAGTTCCATCGACAGGCTCGTTCTGCTCGTGTCTTCCTGATTCGCAACCGCAATAACCACGTCAATTCAATTCGTCCATAGAGTCGATAGAAACGGCAATAAAGCCAGTTTGGTCGACGAAATTTAGTCGATCACACCCACAATCAGTCTAAGCGTCAACCCGGTAATTTCTGTTTGGTGCCACACTTTGTCCAGCAGCTTTCGTGAATTCATAATGATCGTTTTTAGTTTTCTATCCGCGCTAAGCTGTCGTAAAGCTGATTGAAGAGAATCTCATAATAACGTTCGTATATGGACTTAATAATGCGATTATGGATTATTTTCTTCGTGTATTGTACTTCTCAATACCATTCGTTTTATAATCGATTTTATCGATGATTTTATGTTCTATTTATATCTACATACGTTTGAAAGTATCTAAGGTGCATTAATTAAACGTTTACAGTGTTCACAGAAATTCCCGTTATCGCTAAGTCCCGACAAAATTTTATGCTTTCTGCTTTCTAATCATATTAGGTATTAACGTTAAAATAATTTACAACGAATGGAATTCATCAGTTTGACTTGTTACTACAGTGTCGTGCCTTTAACATCATATTGCATCCCATACTTTATTGTCTGGAATCAATTCTACTGGAAATACGATTTTGTTCGTCGATGAAGAGGAATTGTTAACTGCATTTACTCGGTTTTAATTGGAAATTATAATTCACGGCCTCTCGGCGATTATCCTTGGATTCTTTTAACTGCAAACGAAGAGGATTCTCACTATCCCAGTTTCCCGAAGAATCAAACAGCTAGCGGGGTCCTCGTGTCCGTTTCACCTCCGACCACCGTAAATACAGATAAAGCTAATTGAGAGCAATCGTTTGACCGAGACGGACGGTACTCCTTTAATTCTCCGGATAGAAGATAAAAGCTTCTTCTCGATTGCGCCTCGTCATCCCCTGATCCCTTCCCCACAGGCTACTATGTTATTGTTCCAATCTCCACCCGCGTTCATTGCCCATGGTATTAGAAGAATCGTCGAACGATGACTGTACCTGCACATATATGTATCTCGTATATTAAAGGATACTAACACTCCTCGTGGTTTCTGGTCCTCGTTCGTCCCCCAATCCGCAAATATACGCTATTGAAAATGAACGGTGGCGTGCAAGTGGGCGTGTCTCGCGTGGTGCTCCTAGATGGACAGGATCCTCCGACCGCTGTGCAAACTCCGTAGGACAGAGGCTCGTAATCGAGAAAGACTAGGGGGACCGGTGAGCTTTCCTCGAGAGTCCAGAAATCCTCGAGAATGCCGTTCGTTCGCAAACACTCGTCCTAGGCGGGGATTAGGAAGGAAGAATCCCGTGTCTCTCAGTCGGCTCGCTGACGATTGCATTTCTCGGTTCTTCCAGCAGAAATTGTTTCAATTCGACTCTCTGTCCCTTTAGTCGGAGAGCCGACGCGTCGATTACGAGATTAAATCGGACTTAGTCCACCCTTCCCCTCTTTTCCCCTTCCTCATCGTGGCGTTCTTCGATGTCCCGGCTTATTTCACCGGCGTGGAAAACAATTTCCTGGATTCACCGCAATTAAAAGTCGCTCGCCGCTTCTGCCAACTTCCTGCTTCCTCTACCTCGCAACGATCCCCGGATGGTGGCCACATCGAACCACCTTCTCGTCGATCGATCATCTTCGATTATTAATTAGCCCGGCTAATGATTCCAGGAGACACGAGAGCAGAGTGACGGGTAATTAAGAAGAAACGACGAGGAGACCTTTTTGCCACGGTTAGAGGGATTATGATAAAGCAGCCTGTCCAAAGATAACATCTGTCTGCTCGAAAGCTGCTGCCTCTCGTCCTTTTGCTCTCCTATATCCACCAGCGTGCTGACTTGCATTTTCTTTGTTCATTACTGACCGTGTCCGGCACACAGGTTGCAGGTGGCTCGCGGAAACTGGAAATTTTTTCCTGGCCGGATTGCGGCCAACAAAGCATATTCATTGTTTCATACTGGCTAGTTCTTCCCAGAGGAAGGCACTCCTCTGCTTCCTTTATTATTCATACTTCTTTCTTTTAATTAAACTTCGCATGGAGCGTGTTATAAACGACATTCCGTTTTTAGTAATATCAAAAGAATTTTTATGAACTATAGGATGAGCGATAATTTGAAAATATTTTTAGATCGTGTTTAATGAACAATGGTCGAAGATAGTTTTGGACAATGACATACGCGCTACTGCAATTAACCTGTTAATGTCTTTAGTTAGCGTTTCGATAGAAGAGGTGAAACCCGCTTTATGCGAGCGACAGCGATCGATTAATTTGTTCATTGAACTTTAATGAACGTAACCATAGTGCTAATAAGATATCTACTGCAAACGGTTCGTCTCCAACACAGGGTACATTACGCCCGTCCGAGATGATTGAAACTTCTTGGATCGGCCTCGCTATAATTGGTATTTCGTATAATTAATTGTCGTCGATTAGATTTACCTCTAAAACTTTGCCCCGGCTGTGTAAATATTTCAATGCACATATGGTCTCTTTAAATATTCTCCTCAAATCCATCTCGACCAAACAGAACTTTTTATTCAGATCGCAAACTCTGTTTATGTATAGCAGTGCCGGGAACAGGTAAATATGTTCAAAGACAATTATTTCACCCTAAAGTCGTGCACGGCGTGTGATCGATGACAAACAGAAGAAACTCCACGGACATCCGTGCTGAACAGCTGACACAAAACAACCGGTCGTCGTACTTCAACCCAATTTCCCCGGCAACTCCTTCATCTCAATTAACTACGCCCTTGTCGTCTACGCCAATTTACCATTTCCAACGAGCTAGCAAGAGCTGTCTGTCCTTCGTTAAACTACGATTCACCTGACTGAATATGCCATCCTGACTAATTCCTCGACATTTCGTTCCACGACTATTCGTTCCACAATTATTCGTTTCGCTCTTATGATTTACCCCGTGTCTTTACGCCATGTTCCATAGATTCTTCGTGCTGACATTTGTATCCTATATCATCGATGCCATTATGTCAATTGACGTTATCACTCTGCCGGAATCGCTTGGAGGATTCACTATCTCGTTTATCGCGCGTGTGCGCATACAAATATACCTGTGTTACACACGCACATGGCTGCAAACACGTGCAACATTTCATTCGACGGCGTAGCTACCCCACCAGCCCTCGGAAACCGGGTACACTGAACGTGGGCCCCTTGTCGCTAGACACTGCATCCGTATCTTCGTGTGTACGTATCAAGCGACGCCCAATAAATCCACGGTTTAATTAAACTAAGTTTAAACGGATCCCTCTTCCCTCTGGTATAAAGCAGTTATATGTATTACGTTCCTGATCCGCCGCTAAATCAATTATCGGAGTTACACAAGCGCCAGGGAGTGTCACGCGACTACACTTCGTCTCGGATACCTCGATAAACCGTCTGACTTTTTATTACAAAACTGATTTTGATAATTACATAGGAGTATATTTCGTCGATTTTATTGATTTTCTTATTCAGGTCAACATTCTGAGTAATGTCGTTCATAAGTTTCAGATTCACAGAGACATATGAAAGTATCTTTTATATCATGTACTATATCTGTTAGGTTTAAATTCAAGTTCTACGTAGGATTTGAGTTAAGCTTAGATTAGATAATAAATAAAAAAAAAGAAATTGCAATCTATATGTGATTTTATGGTAATTATATAAAAATCGTAGAAAAAGGAAATGACAACTGAACATTTCATATTTGTTTTAAAGTTCACCAATATAACTATGACGATTGAATGTCATCACAGTGCTAGTGAAGTAACAACATGTTTCACAGAACACACTTAATGTACTCATAAAGTATTCCAATACTTTCTCGAACCGTTATAATTACTCCGATTTTTAATTACAAATGCATTCGTCCAATATTCGAAATATTTCCGTAGAACGCGTATTTTTTCGTTTTCCTTCGAAAATATCGTTTGGGCAGTGAATTAACGTTCCCAGCTCGTTCAATACGCCGAAACGTTTACGTTCCATCGATCGATCGTGTGTGTTCCTGTGTTCGTTAACGCGACGGACAGGAAAGATAATGTTTTGCGAGCGATCGAACTGTTTCCAATAGAAAACAAGCCGATGAATATGCGTAGCGAACGATTGATTAAGCGGGGAAGAAGCAAACCGACTAGATAGAATAATTAAATGGTCACTCTTGCCGCGCGCATCACGAATTCCTTCTGCAGACTAGCATCACGCCGGTGTACATCGTACACGATTAAGCCTAAGCCATTCGAACTATTTGCGCCGGTACATGCGATGGGAAGGGCTCGATTAAACAGATCACTTCCGTGGAGCCGGCACATTACAATCGTGCTGCTGCCCTCCGGTTGCAAACGAGATGCAACCCCTTCCACTATTTTTCTCCACGAAGGAGAGAACAGTGATCTAGCGCGAAGCAACAGTTTTCCAGGAGAATTTTAAGAAGTCCATATATCACCGTATCAAACCTACTGCATTATTCAGGCTAATATATAACCCTAATAAGTACTGAATAGATTTCACTCGACAATTCGCGGTGTTACTAATGCGGCTCAAACACGATGCAGAATAAATAGAAGTACGGTTACTTGGAAGAAAAGTGAAAATAGAGTAAAAAGAGAATAACGCTATTCGTGAATTACAGAAAGCGTTTTACATCTTAATGGGGGAAAAACAACATGAAATTATGTAATTTTTAATATAAATATGCGATTAATGTATGTGATGGTGCAGTGAGGTAATAAATTGTAGTGTAGTAATAAGTGTAGTAAGCGTGGAAAAGAACCGAAGGATAAAGAAATCTCGACTGCGTGAAAGGTATTGAAGCAAAAATGTAAAGCATCTGTACTTCTTCTTATCGTCTAAGGAATGATTTTATTTCATTCGAAACTGATCACCAAGTATTATCATTCTATATCCTATATTACGGATATTTATGAATTTACGAGAATTTTAAATACACAAATATGTACAGAATGTGCAAAGATTAAATATTCAAAGTAAACTACAATGCTCTTTTCCTTTACTTGTATTCAGAAAAATAGAAATTTTTCCATAAAATTCAACAGTATAATTCAAAATATTCGGTTTTGTATCGGCTGTATCATTTACCTCATTATTCAATACACAGCGATGGGCACTATAAATAGACAAATGTTTACTCGTATATTCGCCTAATTGTGTTAAAAATATTTCTATTTCTTCTACTACTATAGAGAGAGAGAACATAAACTTGTACTACCTATATTTTGCATGACAATTAAAAATTAAATTAAGTTGAGTTGAATATAACTTTCCTTATTTACGTACTATAACATTTTTAAAATCTCCAAAAATTACATAATCCTCTATCCGACTAAAAATTTCTAATTCACTATTTAACATATATTCTTTGATCTTTGTTCACCTTCGCAGCCTCTACATTTGCGTTCGCCGCACACGCTTCTACATCTCATGTATGCATACAGTACACCAAGTATTGATAGAGAGAAAGGGGCTTGGCTCTGTAACCACTTGGTTGAGTATACCTGATCGGTTCATTTGCCGCTGGCGAAGGTACAGTCACCCTGTGATCACTTGGCAATCCTAGTCTAACCTGCACTTGCTTCTTCCGCTACTAGAGACTCTCCTGTCCAGCAATTAAAGACAGTGCTTGAGCAGCACGGGCTAAAGACAGACACGCCGCTATTGACAAGTACAGGGAAGCATGTATGTATTTACGTGCATACACGGACGTCGAGTATTCAGCACAGATTCGAGAATGCGAGTCGAGGAGAAGAAGAGATTTAAGGGCTGTCTTTCTTGCTGCTAACCCGATGGACGTTCAGTGACGCGTTAAAGTAGTCTCGAGTTGAACACGTGATGTCAAAGAGACATCGGTCGTAGTGAGCATCGTATAAAAGCGGAACGCGATAGTCTTTGGCTGATGGATTCGCTCTGTAGTGTAAGGTAATTGAATTCACGACGACCGCTATCGAAAGAAAGGTGATTTTTATTGTCCGAACGTCGTTCACGAGCATCGAAAGAAGGCAATAGAATTTATAGTTTATAGCGATAGCGGTCGTGGCAACAAATGACGATTTCTATCTATCAAACTTTCTTTTCCATCGATGAAATTATACGGTACGGACGATACTTGATTTCGCTGAATCAAGACTAACTTACAGCGTCCACAATTAGAACCGGAGTGTGTCTATTATCTTAATTTCCCCTAATTCCTGCGATGATTAATAATTCACGCGTATCTCATGAACCGTGAGCAGGTGACCGGAAAATGTAGCAACAATATGCGTGCACGCAGCAATAAGTAAATATTACACAATCTCCACGGACGTGAGTCCGAAGCGAAAGCTAGTCATTACGCATATTGATACGGTTTATAGGTACGTATGCTAATGAATAAATACCAATAATTATGCGAAGATTTTGGTTCGCTGTTGTTCCTACCGATTTTAACAGTTCTCCCTCCGGCATTTAATGAACTGTATTGTGTTAGAAAATTATTGGTACCGGCTCGTTAAAGTTTGGCCGATCCTATCGGACCTTTCTCGTCCCGCCTAAAATTATTCCCGATTGTATTCATACAATTATTGTAAACGTTCCTGATGTACGGATTACGCAAACAAAAAATACAACTGTATACAATCAGCCAACCGTAGCGAGTATATTGATTCATGGAATTAATCGATAAATGGAATACCATGAAATATAAATGAAAATGTTCCCCTTCTCTTATTTTCCCTAACGATTTCGAAATGTTTTTGACGATAAACGATAAACGTTTGTCTACTAGTTTTTCCGCGAATATTATCGAATAACAGGAATATCCCGGAAAAAGCGTTTCATTAAGCTGGCTATTTTATATGATTTGCTCGGATGATTTATGCAGCATCAATGTGTCACGAGAAAATAACGATACGCTTGATTTATATCGAAAAATTGTACGATCCGCGATCATCGGTAGATAAATATTTACATAGACAGCTCCAGAATGATAGACGCTATAATATCTTTTAGAAAAATAAGTCGTCACTTACTACTCTGTCTCCAGGATGCTTCACGAAGCAATTCAATTCCGCTGTTTGACCAACGATGGCAGTAACATTTCGTGGGGCGATGTCGTCGAAATCTGGCTTGTTCAAAGGTTTACTTCCGGCGACCACGCTCGCCAAGCTTGATCCACCTGCAAAGAGTATGGACAATACCATTAAGGAAATTGTCTTTTCGTTGAATCTATTCTTCTTTATTCTAAAAATTTGGAGGGAATTCCATTGATTATTAGGCAATTCCTAAAACTTTCAAGGTTTATTATCTCACTGGGAAAAACTGATACGTACGTGTAGATACAAACGAACTTCGTATCGAAAAGGTTAACTCGGATGTTGTTCGAGAAAAGAACGCTGTTTATCGATCGTTATGTTACATAGCAAATTTCCGGTAACAGTTTTTGCTGTTAATATATCAGTGTGTGTTCCTTGCATCGTAAACACACATACATCATATCGCGTCAAAATCAGAATACGTTAGCAAAGTCCGTAATATGTGTGTGTATGTACGCAGTATGTTTTTTCGAGAGCATTCGTTCCGCCATATTGTATATTGATTTAATTGTATATCGAATATCTATACATTCGCGGTATCTTGATGCGAAATTAATGCAAAATTGTTGCGAAAAACTTACCATAATTTCGATCGTTTCCACTGCATTCTCCCTAACTTCTTCCGTAGAAACGTCAATTAAAGTGGGCACTACACTACGCAATCGTTATTGCACGCGACCGACAACTAATATTACGCGCGAACGAGCGAAGAGGTTCGTACCGAAGAGGTTGATTGCGCCGCACAGTGAAACCGGCAACTGAAGACAACTTGCGACACGAAACCCATATTCGTTGTAATATTTACAATTTTTTCTCGCGAACAGAATCTAGCCGCACTAAATGTAAACATACCGAGACCGAGACACGTTTGGTAATGACGATAGTTATACCTTGGCGTACCAGATGGCGTGTCGCGAGAAACATCCAAGGATGTATGTGTGTATGAGTATATTCTTACCTATAATACTTGTGTATACACATATATTATAGTTTTAATCGAACTCTTTCAAAATGGTGACGTGGTGTTTACACAGCTCAGCTAAAATCGAAGTGAAGTGCAACATATTACCAGTGGTAAGTAAATAAATTTGTAATTAAAGCACGCAAGTTATTTAATAAACAACGATATTCAACTAGAACATAGGTTAGCCCCTTTTTACACGCGGTATCGATCTCACGATTCAATCGTCGAATATCTAAGTGTACGGTTATAATACTACGATATGCAAACTATTCTTTTACGGTGAATTATTATTTTTCTATAATCCTTACGAATAATTTTACCAGCATTTATTGCATCGATATCTTAGATCACTATCTTGCAAGAATATATAATTCTGCTTGATCGTTCGTTTTTATTTCGATAATGTAGTATGTTTGTTATACTCCGTATTAAACTAGTAAGTATTTTAATACTTATCAAGAGTGGCGTATTTATATTAGGTGTATCACCTAGAAATCGCAATAAATATTTGAGAGCATAAAATTTTGCAGTTATAGGAACGCAAACGGTGAAATTTTCCCGCAGAAGCGCATAAATAATGGAGAAATCTATTCTTATTTAACAAGGCGTCACGGCAACAGAGTAGCGTGAGTATTTCTCGCAAAGTCAAAGTAAGTTGGATGAATATGGAAACTCTTCGAGCTTTATGTTCAAACGAGGTTAGACGATGCAGCTGCTTTGCAACATCAAAAGTTCTACCTCTTGAGTGAGCTGGTTGTTGTCGACTCGCTTTCTACCAACAGAAATGTATACACACACAAATGCACACACTAACGCGCACGCGGGTAATTCTAATAAGCACTTGATTAAGGATGAACTTCCAGCAATACTAATGCGTCACGGTATTGTATATGGCCGTGGTACGCAATCACGGTTAACGTTCATGAAATACCGTGTTAGTTGCACCAGGACAGCCCATCGTCTTCTTCTTTGATCCACCGTTAATGCAAATAGTTCACCAACTAATAATTTCGAGAATGCCTGGCTTCCCTGTGGCATGCTTCCATCCCTGCTTCGCCCCTAGCCTCACTGACCTTCGATTTAGGTACACGAAAACGGACTCTATCGTAATTTCATCATGAATGCACCAGTGAAAATAATACAACAGTATGATCTTGTATAATAGGTAATTTGTCAACTAATCATTTAGTATAAATACCTCTTTTATAAGTTTATAGCATTTTATGCTATTTTTTGTCAAATAGGATGGTCAGATAATGTATACTTTGCAAAATTTAATTGTAGAATTTGATTTATTTCATTATCAAGCTTGTGTTATGCAAGGGTATTTATTAACATTTGTAATTTGAAACCCGTGGCTTGTAAAATTTTATTAATAACACTGGTACAATTGCGTGAAAAGGCTCTCATATGAGAAACAAATTATTTCAACCTACAGATACAATCAGTTATAAAAGTTTACATGCACCACTTTTTGAGATATCATGAAAAAGATGTCCATGTTGTTTTAACAATATCTTTAATGTTAAACATTCTATTAATTAAACTCAAATATGTACTTTAAATTTTGAAAATAATTTTACAATTCATTTGACATTGATAAAATTAAAGATTGGGTAATTACTGGTGTAATTTCGTTTCATAAATTCTGCGACTTAAATCTCGCGTTGGTGTAATTCTTCCCGGAAATACGTTAATATACTGAGCAAATACAAAGCCATTTTATGCTGACACGAAACTGTACACGTAAAATTCTCTGGTAAAATAAAATGAGTTGACCTACATAAAACTCGGGTTATATGCAGACTTTTGTCACTGGTTGTACTTGATCTCCGATCAACATAATTTATGCATCGCATTATGATGACGTTTATCTCGCTAACCACTTCATTATACACCAGATCAACGTGATTTGGGCGTGAATGAAGTTTCGTTTTTGGTTGGATTAAATAAACACGTATGATGTATAGTTACCGTGTGTCATAATGGCGCAACAGTCACTTTCACCGATCCTTTCCATCTCGGATTTATTATTGGAGTTTGCCAAATGATATATACCGAAGAAAGAAAAACATTCTCATAACTCAACAACCATCCAACGATTTCAGGGGTCACAAATGGTGACTATTATCTTTCCGCCGAATTAGGTTACACTGTAGCTGATTTATATGAATCATTCGATTCGCCATTAACCAGGATTTCGTCGAACGCAGAGATGAGGGAATCGCCATTAACATAATCCCGTGAGAGTGGGTGGAAACGGTGGAAAAACGGTGCTGTGTTGAACGAGGCTCGAAACGGTCGACGGGGGTTGAGGGTGCGTTGAACGCGAACGGAAAGAGTGAGACAGAGCTATGGCGCTCGATAAAATTTCCCATTGTGTTCCACGGGTAAAATGGGATTTTGCTGGGGCAGAAATTGAAATTGTTACAAGGCAGACGCGAAATTGTTGGAAATCGCTCAACGATATCCCAGACGATATCGATATGCGTTCCGGGGAAGGAAGGAGTAACGGAAGGGATTGGCAGCCGATAACGAAGCGTCGACGAGTTGTCGTGAAATTAATTTACCGTCACGACCGTCCATCCCTCGCCATGGTCATGGTTGTTCGCTACTATCACGGAACAGTCGATTTAATGGTGTCCCGTGGCAGGCCGATGAAATGGAAAACCTGTAAGCGTCCGACGAAACGAATGTCGATGGGACGCGCTATCGAGCACCACGAGGAGAAATTTTGCTCCGCATACGCGGAAATGGACCAAAAAGAATGACTATCGATCGGATTCCTGCGCCAGGGAATACTTGGGAAGATCGTCGATATATCAGAACTTGACGTACGAACCAGACATAGAGATATCTTAAAAATTCCAGAAATTTTAGTTTTATCTGTCTTCTCCCCTTCTCTCACTCTCTTCCACTCTTTCTATCTCAGATTGAACTAACATGAGAACCGACAAATTTATGTAAAAAGAGGCATTGGATTAATTTGTCTAATAATCTAACTTATGCACGGTAGTGCCTCTTTGCCTTAACATGTTCGTATTGCAGTCCACCATTTTTAATTTCAAGGTGTAATAAACACACGTCTGATCCGGGAGAACGATAGCTGATTCTCGAAATAAGAAGTTATGAACGAACGAAGAAACGAGCTGGGACGATACGCGAGAAATATTCTTTATGCGTTCCTCCATGGTGCGTTTATTCAAATTTATTCAAATTTAAATTTATGCGGGCAGTATCTGCCACGTAGCACGCGTATGAATACCGTCGATTTAAATACAGCCAGGAAAATCCGGAGAATTTTTCCAAGGATACTATATGGCAATCTTGCTCCGCTGGTTATTCTTGATTTTTCTCTGCCCACAGAAACGATAAACAAGGAAACTGTGTTTTAAACAAACGTGTTCCACAGGGTCCACCGCAATCTCTGACCGTTTGGTGATTCTCCAAATTTCGGTGGCTTCTAGTCACAGCACGTACGTTCAGTTATTTGATCTTCCCCTTAGATTCGAAGTTGGCCAAAAGCACGGCCAGCGATACCTTTCGACCCGCTCCTATCGTTTACCTCGTCCGTGAATTTAGAGTCGTCCCGGAAATGAACGGGGAAGAAGCGGGCTAGAATGGAAAAAGAGGGACGGGAGAAAGGAGGAGGGTGGTCTGAAGTAATCAAAGGAACAACGGAAAGCCTCGTACCGTACCGCGTCGCGTGGTGAAGCAAGAGGAAAAAAAGCGCAGTGAAATTATGGTGTAATACCAGTCAGCGTACGTATTCTGCTCTGACACGCAAACCAACCCCTTAAATTCGTCGGTTCCTTCGTCCGTGTTCGTGCCTTGTAATTTCAATGGAATGCATCACACAGAGATAAGAAATCGTAATTGAAGCTCTGAACAATGCTCGCCTGCAATCTGACGTAAGAAAAATCGACGAAATCTAGACAACCTCGCGAAGTTCTGCTTTTCTAATGATATAAACTCTCTCTCTCTTTCTTTCTTTCTCCGCATTGTTATAACTTTTTCCAAATGAATAGTTCAAAGTTACGAACAAATTTACTTAGTCCACGCGTTTCCTCTCTTTCTCTTTAACGATCGTTTCAAGGGGTAAATACCTGCGAGCACGATCGAATGCCTACAAAGGATGCACCGTTGTTACCCACTTCTTGTTTCATGACAGAGTTTTCCGTACGGCACCTATAGTTTCTATTCGAAACTGGTAGTTGGCTCTAGAACTACGACGTCGATTCTTTCCTACAGGATCGTATCGTTGATTTCGGCATTGAATTCACTTCGAGCATCACCGAAGGATCTCCTTTCAACCGTTTCGCTCTATGATTTTCCACCGATTCACTGGAGCTATACGCCTGAACCTTGGCTATTTATACGATTGCCGGGCCTTCAAAAGTCCTCTTTTTTGCTTCTCCCTTTTTCTTCTATCGGCTAGAATTTTCGTATTACCGTTTCCTTTACAAACTCGGTGCCTGTGTATGCAATCGACGATTTTGATGCACCTCTCACATTTCTCGATCTTCTCGTTCACGTTTAAAGCTTCGTCGATGATACAAAACGATCGATTCGCATAATATTAGGTTCTTTGAAGTGTTTGTAGCATTCTTTTGTCAGACATCGTACGATATCAAATAGTACGACTCTCTATTTGTTATAATCATAGTTACACGTGGACACTGGTATAATAACAGAACAAGAAAAGCCAAAAGACAAATGATAAAATTGCAGTTTATGATTGCCGAATTTTATAAAACTATTTTCCTTAATTTCTTTATTACAAGGCAAGATGACAAAATTCTTTTAAACTCGTAGAAGATCTTCTGATATTAATAATAACAATAAATGTATCTAACAAATAATAAAACATATTACTGATATAATTTTAATAATTCCAATAATAACTGCTGCTTTAGTTTAATTATTAATCCATCGTTAATTTATACGCTTCGTACACGTTTCGAATAAATTTATCCAAGATGCTTCTTTAACGTTTGGAACATTTAGTTAATGCCCAAAGCGTCAATAGCGATGTAATAGAATAGATTCGGATATTGTTCATATTATTTTAGTAGGATTAATAAAAGCTAATTTCATAGGAATATTCGACGGTTAGTGCCACGTAATCCGCTAATTGATTGAATTAAAATTAACGCTCGGGCAAATGGAGTCGGGGTAATTAAATATCGGTCGCGTTTTAGTAATTCAACAGGGGTCACTGGATATAAATGTCCTGGTGAACCGGCTTGTTTCCCCCTTTTCTAATCAGTACTTGCCATCCTACGTAGCATTGGGAGCAGGAAATTCAGTTCGTCCTTTGAAACGAATATTGGGGTACGGAGAATAGAAGAAGAACGAAGCCAGGGGAAACAGGGGATTCTAATTACTCAATTAAAATATTCAACAGAGTCGTGTCGCGACCAACTCAATTGCTCTGCGTATATTTTACTATCAAATGTGATTCTAATTAAAACTGTTCCTACCTAACTATTTATATCTTTTCCATACTAAAACGTCGTTTCACTTAAAAACATTTTCATCTCTTTCATTCTCAAATTATAATTAACGGTAAAAAAGTATCGTCGTTTAATATGAACGTAAATTTACCACACATAAATAATTATGATTGAAGAGATATGGTGAAAAACAGATATAATAATATGCGACCATTTATCTCCGTAGAAAACAATTTGTCTAGAAAACATTGATTCTAGTAATTACAGAAACGATTGATTTATTAGCTCCAAGAATAAAACATTAAACAGTTTGTAACGTGAATAGTCACGAAAATTTGTCTATAATATTTCTGTCCATTCGTACAAATATTTGAAAATTAAAAAATCCAAGAAGATTATTTACGAGTGAAATAAGAGATCTGTATAACTGAACCAGATTGATGAGCTTCACTCCTCATAAATTTTTTGATTTCGTTACACAGGTATATGATTGATATTCAATCCCCCAGAAACAAATGACTTGCTCGTAAGTTCTTTCTTTTCTTAGCAAGAAAATAGTATAATAATAGAAAATTCCAAGTGAAATTAACAAAATTCATCAAATATTTTGATCAATATAGTTTCTGACTAACTCGATCCCATGACTTGTTTTAAATTTGCACTATGTTCCATTTTATAATTGCGAACATGTAAAATTAAAAATAACGGAGTTAAGTGTCGTTTACATGCAGTTCGTAGATTATGCGACTATAATTGGCTTGTGGTTTGAATAACATTCACTTTATAATTCCGAATACATAGTCACAAACTAAAGTAGAAACGGCAGAGTTAGGAAATAAATATTGAAAAACTAATTCACCAACAAAGCACGGTTTCCATGCAGATCGTAGTTCACATACAATCTCGCAAACAACCTAAATTAGTCCATAAAGTATGACTGGGTACGACGTTATCCAATCCGTGGAGTTAACTCTAGTGCAAGCATTCCGTTCCACAAATCAGGCTGCGATTCGAGGTTCGTTTCAATAATCGTCCCGGAACTGCTAAATAACTCAATAGTTTCGGCCAGGAACGAGGCAGATTGCACGGGATAGCTCGTTGTGTGTAAAGTTGAAACTCGGCCCGAGTGTAACCGGGGAAAATCGCGATAACGCGCCAGTGCTGAGCTTGCTCGTTACGGGTCTGAGCCCTTATGCTTCCTACGGGGCCAGAATATGGGCATATTCTATTAGCAGAATGGTTTACACGGTTGCCCAACCTCGTAAATAGAACCGGTAAACAGATTCGCACACTAACACACCGTGGGAGGGCATCGAAGCTTGCTACCGTTTCGTTCGCCAATTTCATCAGTGTGCGACGATGCATCCTGGCAGGAAAAGATGGCACGAGCTATGCAGAAGCTTCTTATTTATTTCTCTTCCCTGTTTTCTTTCGCGGTCGACGAATTTTTATATCGTTCGTATGACACTTGTAACTTTCCTTAAATAGTATAGAAAATAATGATTCTGGATATATCAAAGATCAGAAAGAATCTAAGAAGAACATAAACGAGAGATGGTGATTTTAGAAATTTTATAAGCGTTTCGCAACTTGCAACAAAGCTATTCTTACAAATAGATTTTGTCAGAATACGTATCCGTTGTAACTGGATTGCGAACTTCTATGCATTTACGAGAAACAAGAAAAATGCGGAAACGTACAAAATGCATGTAATATGCAAAGTAATAAAATATTTTCAAACTTGTTATGACACTTAACGGCTGAAATAAATCTTTATGCAGACTGCAAGAGTACGCAGTGTAGATACAATGAATGCGCTGAGATACAATGAATTCTGCTGAATATTATCGGATATAAACGCACGAAGAAAGGACTACGGACTTTTTGAATAGCACAATATATAAGCTCTTAATGTATACGAAGCATTATTCTATTATCGAACTACCAAATGCTCAATGATAAAAATATCGAGCTGAAGGATCGGTCTTCTCCAGTTTCCGTCTCTAGAGGTAGTTTCATAGATTTTAAAGTTCACAGTTGCGAATTCGTAGCACGTATAGTTTAAAAAGTTATTAAATCTTGAAACGAACGTGTACTCTCTTCCACGTTGAGAAAGTTTCGCCGAAACTATACGGGGCATACTGTCCTGCAAACATATGCGCAACTATTTGGAATATCCGACTGCCGTTTATGCGACCGGACTTTGCAGATTAAAATGCAGCAGCTGGAACCGTGGGATTCGTTCAGGTTGAAAGTTCGCTTAATAATGGTACGTCCCTTGCCGGGTATAAAATCGGTCATCAGAACGAGACAGAAAGGTGCATTAATCACCGGGATTGTCTTTAACCGTAGAGATTACGTTGCAACTTTCTGTTAATTACTCAACTGCTACTGCACTTTTTCACGGAAATGTATTTGCGTTTGTCAACTCTATGCTTCTGTTTTATTTGCTCGCGGGACAACATTCAAACAACATTCTACTGCTGAATAATCTGAAGCTTAACAATCGCGGAACGTCTTTTGAAATGTGAATTAATATAGGTGACGAATGACAGAGAACTGAGTAAATGTCCATTGAGTAATTGGTAGCTAGCGAAGAATAATTTAAACAAGATACGTGGAGCTTTGCGTGCGCATGGACAAAATGTGTGCTGTATGCGTAATATTTCTATGAAGGTGATATGATCGGGAAATAAGATAGTCGGAATATAATTATGGCACTGAAGTGTTTTATACGTTTTTTTCTTATGTCCAATGAATTAATTTCTTGTAATTTTAAACAGTAGTTGCCACTTGTTTGTTCTAATCTTTATCGGAAGACGAATAAAATTTTCGACATACGTAGAAAAAAAAAAACAAGGGAGATGTGAATTGTTGAAAAATTTCGAGAGTTATTGTAGACAACGCGTTAAAATAATACGTACCAATTTATATCTAAAGCGTAAAAATCTGGCTGAAAGTTAACGTTGTTTCAATGTGAATGAAACATGTTGGAATTCTATACGCGACATTCCTATCGTTTCAGCAGCCCACGTATTATAGGATCATATGTTTCATCAAGCACCTGAAAGGAACAGCTGAGAACCGATTACCGTGTCGTTAACGATATTCCAGCAACGTTCAAGTTGTATCGATGATCAAACTTGCCGCGTAAGAGTAACCAAGTTTATAATACAAGTACGTCGCTAATGCATACGATATCCCAAGTACAGATTAAACTTTTCGAAGACCATTAGCGTGCATCGAGGGAACGTCGTATCTCAAGCTAAGTCAGCGGTTAAATTCACGGACGTCCGGGTCCCGCGAGGATGTTCAAAACGACGGTGTAAGTACGTCCTCGAAGATTCGAACGTAAATACGTCTGTCCGCCTGTATTGCAAATTTAAAAAAAAAAAAAAAACTAATTAAAACGATCGCAAAGTCTCAAGTCTGATCGGAACTTCCTTTACTGTCTAGTTGTCACAATAAAATTACAAAAATCTGTGGTGTCAGTTTCGTTTCTTAATACATTTTTTTAATAAAATTTTCAAATGTGAACACTCTGCCATCACGCGATACGTATAGATACGCAATCTCTCCACATTGTATTCAATAAATAACAGGGTGCACGACTGTGTTGTACATTTAGCAAACATTCATCACGTCTCGTAAAATTTGCACAGTTCATCAAATCGTTTCGCCATTCGAAAAAACAATAACAAATTCTTTATGATATCGAAACGTTGCAACAAAATATCTCTGATATTTGTTTTTCGCTAGTAACGAAACATCGCCGGCAGTGTACGTTGTTCAGTTAACGCAAATCGATTGCGAGTGAGGGGAGCGGGGGGTACAAAATCGAGCACGGATCGACTCGAGGAAATTCCAATCAGGAAACCATTACATTACGTAACCAGCGTTAGCGAGTTTATTGTACGTGGCGAGGCATTTGGCTATTTTGAGGATCAACGTTTACAATTTGCTACGGCTACATGTGTTAGGGCTAATTGTTAAACCTTTGTAACACGACTAGAGACGAAAGCTAGTTTCTGCATCCTCTTGGAACTTTCTAAGATCTTTTTTTACAGCCTTATACGACTCGTTTCTTAGAGCTTCTTCGGAGATCGAAACACGATTATGTATATTTCATTGCTTATTTCACTTCGAACCTATCACCTTATGTAGATCCGAGACTGGTTTTACTCTAATATTAAAATATACTCACACAAAGACGAAGAAAACGCTATACATCAACAGGATACAAAAGTAGATTCGTTCGAGGATTTCGTATATATGTTTCTCTGTGTTTCCAATTCCAGTGGACTCCGGCTCGAGTGGCATGCAAATTAAGCGTTTGTTTAATCGCGTTACGGAAAACAGGGTTTCATCGGATATTCCTGAATGAATAATCGATGAATGTTGCAACGAAAGCATCCCGCAATTTTCACTTGCCATCGGCAACAATTCCACTGGGTAAACAAGCGCGTTGCTTTGGCCCGGAAGACGCGCGAGAAAAATTTGGTGAGAACCAATGGTATGTTTGTTCGACGAGTAAGAAAGCCACGGAGCAACGCTCTACGATGAAGGCGAGAGAAGAAAAGTTGCAGCCGTTGAACAGACTTATTACCGATTTATCATCGAGTGGAAATTAGAACAGAAGCTTCGGCCCGGAATCGGTGGCAAAAGTTTCCCCTTCGCGCCGCTTGAATGGGAATAAGGAAACGACGAGCGCCTTCGTTGGCCCGCTCACAAAAGTTCCAAAGCATCTCCTCGACTATTACTCCGATGAAGGATGATGACTGCCCCTCCCATTCAGACATGGGTCATTTGTTATTTACTGACCATTACGCTTCGACGTGATCGAAATCTTCGGTTGCTCTTTCGAAGAGATTGTATCCGGCGTCTCTCTGACTCTATATCGACTGTATTGTTCAAATATCGACATTCTATTTGTTGGGGGGTAGAAAACATTCGAGAGCTACGGGGGAAAGACACGATAAGTCACATTTTTATATTTTTTTTTTTTTTTTTTTTTAGAGGAAAGCAGTTTCAAAATTCAGTATGTTGTCAATCAATATAGCAAAATTGCATTTATATCTGTTTTCGGAGCTAAACTGTCTTAATAATTATGCCTCTTTGCTTTCAAATTCAAACTTCGACAGCTAGAAGCGTATACACTAGCAGTCAAATGTTTCGAATCGCTGTTTCATTGCAACGAAAGATTTTTAAGAAAAAGTCAAGCAAGTTATATTTCCTTAAAAACATTCCTACTCCAAAATCGATAAAAACAACGTGAATTACTATGAAACCCTACCGTATGAATTCTTAATTGTTAAATCGTCAACACAAATTGGCAGAAAGTTTGGTATAGGTGCAACTGGAAAAGTAATTGCCTATTTTCGCCATTTTGCTTCCAATCATTTACGTGTACATTTAAATATTTATCAATATAGTATCCTAGTAATATACTATTCGAAGATAACAAACGGTTGACGATTTTTTCGAATAGCTCGTTCCTAGTGGCTGCGTCTCGGCGAAGCAGAACGACATAACAGGGATTAACACGCGTTGATACTTCCAGCGAACTGAAAACAAGCCCAATTAAAATGACGATCAAATATGAATCCATCCACGCGGCGAGATCTTTATGTATTCAAGTGCAATTCGCATTAATCCGAATGAATTATTAAATGCGTCCATGCCAGGCGAGACTCGCGCAGAGGCACGAATAAACGGGCATGAATATCCCGTGCTAACGCTCGAGAAGTTGGCCACAACAGACAAAGCCTATTTAGGGGTGCTCGTAGAGAACGAATTAAACGTTCACTCGATTCGCGAATGCCAGTGGGGGATATATGGCTCTCACGTGCCGATTCGTAGGTGCTCATTTCCAAAACAATTTATTCCATCCGGCCACTCTCGATCGGTAAGATAAATACAGCGAATGATAAAAATTCCAAAGGGAACGTAAAACAGTCAAGTGCACCAGAAAATGAACTACGAGCGCGTCTTAAGATCGATATATATATATATATAAGCAGAACTTACTTTCAGGAGCATTCTTCTTGTACCTATCATTTCTTTCTTCCAATTTGTTTTTTATTCTCAACCCTTTCTTTTCCTCCTTCAGTTTCTTCGCTGTCCTTTTTCCTCTTTCTTCACGCGAGTTTCCACGGGAGAAGGAAAGGAAAGAAGAGTTTCGCGAGGCGCGAAGCCCCGTTAAAGCCTTCGCTTTAAAGCTTCGCAACTTTGGCAGAAAGTTCGCCAGGTTCGAACTATCGGGAAAACCTCGCCGCAGTATAAGCTCGACCTTTCCGATATTATTATTGCTCTGGGCGAGCCTTGTACTTTCGGCGTCCTCGTTTTTCTTCCCTGCTGCCTTTCTCGTTTTACTTTTTACTTACTTTCGACCCGCAGGACACGTACGGCCCCCCGGGGTCCCGCCCCCGGGATCTCAAGAAATTCCGCGGTTTATTCTACTTTCGAAACAAGTCTCCGGACGATTCCTGAATTAATCAACAATTTATGGCTGATGGAGTCGTCGACCGCTCGATTTTTGTTGAGTAACTATACGCTTGCTCGATAGGAAGTAACAGTAACTTGAAATAGTAATAATGGTGTCTCATCTGTGTAATTGCAAGTTAAACTAACCCATATCCATTTTCTTCTCTTTCTTCTTTGTCCTTCTCCCGTTTCTACCCCATTTTCCTTTTCTCTGCTTTCATTTCACATTTATTTTTTCCTTTCTTTCGTATCATTTTCTTCCCTGTTTCTCTTTTTTCTTTCAATTCCGTACTTCCTCTCCCTCTCCCCTTTCCTGTTTTATACGAAACATGTTTATTATTCTTCCACCGAAAGCAGAAATAAACTTCGCATAAAGGTTCATATTTTTATAGTCCAACCGACCCGCGTCTTCTACATCGATAAAATAGCGACAGCTTGCAGTTTTTGTGTATATGCAAATAAATACGGTATAAATGCATATTTGAGAGAAGTAAATGAATGAATTTTTATGAAACACCATGTCTCTGGCTTCAATCGTACTACGAATCCCAGTGTATCGCTATAACAGCCAATAAATATCGGCATATATCAAACCCATTATGTAATAGCCCAGGTACAATTTGTGGGAAGTATATCGTCAATGGATATTCAATTTGAAAAAAGAGGCGTACGATTAAAAAGCATTGTCTGGCGTCGCATCGAATGCAAGCCCCTCCCCCCCTTTCCCAACATTCGATGAAAATGAACGTATTCTCCTGGGCATCGTATACTATGCGCGGTCCACGCGTTTGCATTCGGTTCCACGGATAATAGCGTAAAGGTACATAGCACGAACGGTTCGAGAAATGGAAGAACAAATACCGTGGGACACGTAAACGATACACATTACGTTTCTACGTGACTGAGCTACGACCCATAGAAAATGTCGCGAACAGGGGCATTTGTGGGATGAGCCAACTGGCATGATAGATACCAACTGGCATGGCAACTCGTTACAAACACTGGAGAATTGTTCCAACAAATTTATTTTTATCTGACACAAGTTACTCGTTGATATGTTATTTGAAAATTTGTATACATTTTATGGAGACAGAATATAATATAATGATTTTAAATTGCTAAGGTAATAATCAACTAATTAACATTTTTAACGGAGAATTCAAAAATGTAGAATTAAAAAAAGATTCAAAGGCAATGTATTTCCATAGAGTTTTAAGTAACATCGAGTAGCTACACAAGTTCGTTCTTTGAAAATCCTTTCACGTTTTCCCAATTCATTAAATAACAGAAAATTATATTAATTATAAATTATAGTAATTCTTTAGAGTTTTATAAGCATACGATTCTTTCAAATCTAAGGTACCACATGAGTCAATAATTCTTAGAGATATAATTATTTAAAAAAATTAAGCAATAATTTCCTAAATTTTCTACGATCAGAGCACCAGGCTATAAAAGTAAATTCTTCAAGCATTTCGTTTATGTGATTAGAATCATAAACTCAAGAGAACTACTACAACATTATTTAATCATTTTAACAGAAGAAAATAGTGGACCTTTTTTCGAAGTCAATTTTCCAGCAATGCGAACCTAACAATCTCGTATCTCGGTTGGATGTTGTAAAAAGGAAAAAGGAAGATTATTAACTGGCTCGTTTTTAGTGTGCAGTGAAACGAGAAATATTTTTCTAGCTGGTATTTTCTCTCTTCAAATATTCCTTGATTAATATCTTCCTTTTCCGTCGCTTTTAATGAAATATATCGATTGGGAACATTGTGTCCGTGGATGGCTTGCGCTTTGTAGCTGAAACTCCGCTAATGCATTTTATCACATATATGTATACTCTACCAAACAAACCGTACGATCTTGTAAAAAATATTCCACAGTTCTACCCTTGGTTAAAATATACAGAAACCTATTCACGTCGAAGCAATGAAACAAGAAATTTCGTGGATCAAAATTTTTTAAATTCAAAGAATTGGACATCGAAAATTTCAAAGATTTGAGAATCTGTTACTTGGAAGATCTGAAGGTTTGAATGTTTGAAATTTTGAAGATCTAAAATTTCAAAGGTTTCAAGATAAGAATTTTAAAATATAAAATTCTGAAAGTTTGAAAATTCGACATTTCAAGGATTCGAAGGTTCGTAATTTTGTCTAAAAGATATCCGGAAATTAGAAATTTCAGGAAGTGGGGCACTAGGAATCTCAATAATTTGAAAATTAAAAATGTCGGAAGTTTGAAAATTAAAAGAGATTTGAAATTTAAAAATTCTAGGCATCTGAAAGTTTGTAATTTTAAAGTCTTGAAATTTTGCAGGCCAGGAAGCTCGGCATTCCAAAGATTTCAACATTTCAAGATTCAATTATTTCGAAATTAAAGAATTTTAATTGAATCGCCATCCTCATCGACAGATAAAACGCTCCATACGTGCCACTTACAACTCTCCTTCTCCATACTCCAAACTGAACCTCTTCTAGCAGGATTCTATTCTCTCAGCCCTTTCACCAGTGGTGAAACATTTTCCTAACAATGCGAATGGCACGTGCCTGGCCTACATAGTCTAGGTTGGTTCTTAGGTAGCTCGGTTCTCCTGATTCCAAACTCGCTCCACTGTTCTTATACCTTCTATCTCTTGGAAGCGTGGATTCGTGATTCCTGAGGAACTGTAGGGCTATGCAGGGCTATCATTTTGGAGAGAGAGAGAGAGAGAGAGAGTATCCTCTCTTCGGACTTTCGGAGGTCGGTTGGAGATGTTTAATGCAAACTCATCGATTCTCCAAACCGTCGGACATTTTTCTCCCCGTGCAAGCCTCTCTAAGGGATTCTCACGAAAGATTGCGGCGAAGATTCTATGAGTGATGGCGGTTCATAAAGTCGGATGTGGGCTGCGGTTGCCCTCCACGTACCAGCCACCCTCCTTTGCCTTCTAAAACCACCCCTTGACCCGAGACTCGAGCGATCCGGCCATTTCTTGCGGCGGATCCTCAGTGATACATCGGCCGGAGAACGACACTCGCGATTCTTGATTAGCCGCATAATTTTTTCCTAACCCCTAGCTGGGATATCGCTTTCGTTTCGAGAATGGGCAACGATTCTTTGACCGTGGATAACGAACTGCTTCAGATTCTGATGTTTCAGCCTACGTTCGCCAACGCTGCTATAGATAGAACAATTTCGATAAAATACTTTGCCGGCATTTTAAAATATCCGAGAAAACCGATGTTTTAGCATTTCTTTCTTTTCTATTTTGCAATTGTAAAATATTTAGTCATTGTTTCTGTTGAGGTTATTAGATGTATAATGAGAGAGACGCGTGGATAAATTATAAGGTAGAAAATATATTTGAAATACGGAAGTGAAAAAGATACAAAAGTTGAAATAATAATATGAGCTGGTCCAGATCCGCACGCTAGCAGTGTTACTCTATAACTGAAAAAACCCTGAAGCCAACGTCGCCTTTCGACTGTTTATGGCCTGCCTTCGTCGCAGTCTTTTGTCTATGCGCTGTCGATGGCTTCAATGCTGTAGAAAGCTAAAAAGACCAGATGTAGAGTTTTCTTAAAAGCAGTGACCTTCAACAGTTTCGTAACAGGGCGATATAATCGCTGTATATGTAGAAGAATACAGGAAATGATTTACTATTAACGCGGTAATTAGCACTATAGATTAGTGGAGTATTAGTAGTTAAATGCGTGTTCCTTATTTAGCGGAAGCGGAAAATATATAATTCAATGAATACCATCGATAAATTCTGCTTTTAGTTGAGTACTAAAAGTGAATTGGCGAACAGTATGCGGAATTCATTAGTTACGGACCATTGTTCGACAAGATAATGGGCCCAATGTGTCGATGAAGAGTGAACAAATAATAACGAATCTCACTGGAATGTTCTAGTTTATTCATCAAACGTAACATAGTCGCACTATCATCTATTCTGACTATTATAGAATTCATTTAAGTACGAGAAATTCGATGTTCTAGGGGCTCGAATGATCTCATTGCAGAATAGAATGAATAGTTTGTTGACAAAGAATCTCAACTAAGGAGAGTGCAACGTATGTAAGATGACGATCATAAAAATTCGTTTCGTATATGTGGATCGATCTCATCGATCAAATTTCCAAAATATCTGCAAGCCAGTGCAATTGCGACTTAAGCATTCCCTCGGTAGATCCTTTCAACATCGATTCGTAAACGAAACGGCTCGCAAGTGGATACCCCGCTGCTTCTCCTAAGCTAACTTCAATCTCGAGAAACAGGAGCAGCAAGTTTTCACGAAACATACGACACCGCAGACCCTTCAGCGGTAACTTTACAATCCGGCAACCACTCTTGGCACGTAAATGCACGCGAGGAAGTTTCGAGTAGCAACAAAATCCATCGGTGAATCGCGTGTGTATCTCGGTTTTTAGCCAAGTGTGTCCGCGCAGCGACGTTCTATCGTAGTAATCTCGAAGATAGCTGGCGAGAATATTTGCAAGGAATGCCACGGCATATTTTCTTTATCGCCAGGCGAGCACATAAAACCGCGTCTCGCGGTTCTCTCCAGCGCTTGATCGAAATACGATCTCGACGTCGGCAGACCACCTAACTTCGCCGCGAATCCGAAATACAATTCGACCGACGTTTACCGCGGCGTCCAAAGTGGATGACCTTAGTGTAGTCTCGCGAAGATTCACGAACAAGGGACCAGTGTCTTTGTCCAACGAAACACTAAACCGTCTGCGAATTTAAGTGAATTACGTTAGCGGCGACGTATCTTTAAAATTCGCTAGTGTTAATTAAATTGACGCTAATCAGTGCTCAGACAGTTATGGTAATTTATCGTTCGTTGTATAATGTAATTATACGTATTTATATGAATTTAAATTATTCACATGTCGCTTGTGTTACATGGAACATTCTGAAATCACATTAGCACTGTACGAGGAACCACTGTCATGGTTACATTCGCAAAGTTTGAAACTAATCAGAGAATAGAAGCCGCAAGACGTTTGATGAAAATATGTATCGTGCATATCAATTGTAGAAATCCGAAATGAAAAGGTCTAATATCAGCAACTAGCAAGTAGCATTGTCTACGTTATCTAGCAAATTGAATTTATATTTCAAGTTAAGTAAAATACCTAGTTCGCAGTGACAACGTGGTTCAAATAGCTTGAATTCAGACGACTTCGGTGTATGCAACTGAAGTATCCGTTCTAGTTTCTACATCTGCTCTTATTAATCGTACGATTTGATTTCAAGTAGTTTGCATTCGAGCGTCCTAATTAATTTAAACGAGATTATAGATTGAATCTAGTTAGTGAAAGTACGAGGATGCGCAAATCAAAGTTTGGAAGTTTCTGATATTTGAAATTGAACGAAGAAAATTCTATGTGTCCAAATTCCAAATCGATCGTCCTTTATCAGGACACACGAAGTTAACAGGATCGTTCTATAGCATGCTCAAGCGATTCGTTCACACGATACTTTGTATCCTTCCGTCAAAAAAATGTCTAGCGAACACGTCGACTTTAAGAAGGGCTCGCGAGGACCAGACGTTCCACGAGAAAAAGCTCTCCTTTTCCGTGGATCGTTGCGAGTTCCTTGCCCTTGTTTCGCCCGTTTTCGCACCGCTTTTTCCTCCGTTTGGCTCCAAACTGCCGTCTCCTCGCGCAAAAAAACACGATTTATACAGGATTTCTTAGGATTCCTTTTAATTCGGCCCTGATTTATGAATCCAGGTTGTCCGATCTTCGAGAGACGCGTTAAACAACCAGGATTATTGTACAGTATAATAGAAATAGATATTATTGGCAAAGATAAGAGTTTCCACGAAATCGTGCCAAATTTTATATCAGTTCGTCGACTTTCTGAGAATCAGTAGAGGCGATTTTTATGGGCGGGAGCAAGACGGAAATAGTTAAAGCGTAGACGAGTCGAATGTGCCAAAGAAAGCAGTAGAACTCGAGGAAACTTCTAAGTTTGGCCATTTTTGCACAAGTATCGTCCGAGACACGTCTCTACTTTTCTTTTGGAATTCCTTCGGATACTATACGTCGTATCACGATCTTGATACTTTTTCCCATTCTTCGAAATCCCTTTACCTTTCTCCTTCTCACTTATTATCGTGCAAAAATAAATCGATCTTTCTTTGTATAAAAATGTACCGTGTTACATATTTCTGCCCGTTAAAGCAAATTGCGATCATTTTTTTACAGTGAAAGAAACCGAATCAATCCTCTTATATCTTGCTATTCATTTATTTCCTCGAATATACGGGACGCAATCTCCTGTCATCGACGACGAATCGTTCTCAAAAAGAAGACTTCCCCCTCGAAAACTTCCTTAGCATTCATCCCAGTGACATAAAAAATCTGGCAAAAAAGAAGAAACAGCTTTTCCTATTACTCATCTTCTTTCACGTCTCAGATAAGACGGAAAATAAGAACAAAGAGTTTTGTTTCAGAAGAAACCAATTTAAGATTCCTACAGAATGTTGCGCCACAACGTTACCATCGATCTAATAAAATTTCAGAATTTACAAACTACGTTTTCCTTGAATTACGTTTCATTTTCGTAATATATAAAATGAAGTATTTGTTATATTTTACGAAGTGGGTTTCATTTCCTTAGGTATATAAGTAACATAAAATCATACGAAATATCATCTTAAGTAGAAATGAACAAAAACCGTTATCTGTTAGACGCAGCGATAATTTTATTGTTGCAATGGGTGTCAAAAATCTTGGATATTCTAAGCTCGACTGCTCATCGATATTTTAAACATATGGAAATGCAAGCAACGCTCACAGCTAATAGATAAATTTCTATAATAAAAGAATGAATAACGCGAACTGATCGAATGACCAAAAATAGAAAAAAATCCCTTATAATAAGAATTCCTGCGCATCCATACTCCGCTGATTGTCCACGAGAATTCCTCAAATCGACCCTTTCCTTTCGAGTAAGCGAGATTCCACGCCGGATCTTGCGTTTCCTTTGCGCGCGCGTCCAACCCGAAGCGTCTAAACGAAATTTTCTAGGTGTGCGGGGGCGTCGAGGGAGAATCAGCCAGCCAAGCTGCCAAACGAGATGCTGGAACCGGTGTGTGGATTACCGCATGCGAGCTTAAGCCTTTAGGCAAGACGGAATAGCTGCGCATTTTTACGCCGAGCGACGACCAAGACGACGCTCCCTTTGACAAACGCCCAAAAGAAAATGAGTAAATATAGACGGCAGCCTGGTTTCCTCGCCCTGACTTCGCGGATGGCTGAAGCGTAAGCGTCTTTAGAAAATACAACCCTTACTCGTCACCCTTCCCCCGAGTCATTTCTTTTTCTGTCCTCTTTCAAACTTCCTTACCCCCAAAGCGTACGTCGACGACGATTCTAACCACGATCCTTCTCCTCTGCAATCCCTTTTCACTGGCTTCGCCGTCTCTTCACCTTCTTATACAGCGGCCACGTTGAAAAGAGAAGAATCGTCGCGATGCAACGTGGTTCGCTTTCCTGGCGGTGGAAATCTCGTTGGCACGAGGACCGGAAACGGCGCGACCCGGTCATTCGATCCCCGGAGATAAATAGCCGCCGGTTGCTTTGAAGACCGGAAAACGCCGCGCGTCGTTGAATCGCGACAATTCGATGAAAAGGGATGAAAACGGCGTGGTTCGCTCGTACGTAGCTCGTGTATCCGGATAAATAACGAATTATCTAAGCGAGGTCCGGAACGCTTCAGCTTTTTTCAGACCGTAAATAAACCGGACAAACGGTGAATCTCTGGCGGAGGGGGGGGGGGGCTGAAATCAGGTCGCTATAAATCAGCCGGCATTTCGTCGCCGGTGGATCAACTCGAAGGAAACGGCCGAGATAAAAGAACGTTCGTGTTAGCCGGTTGTGTGTGTGTCTTTTTTTTCTATCACGGAGAAAAAGGGGTTGCGAAAAGGCGGCACGGTTTTCCGTGTGCTCGATAGGAGAACCAGTTCACTGTGTTCTATCTTTCTCTATCTTTGTCCCACGCAATCGGCAGATCGAGGAAGAGGGATAAGAAAGGGATGGTCTCTTTTTGATAACGCTCGTCAAACGTGTTTCCCTGACACCCTTAGGAAGAAAGTTTGATTAGATCAAGGAAATGAGCTTGAACGTTGCAACTTGGCTATAGTTTCTCTTAAGCAGGTATGCGTGTCTTCACAGATCTCACGTGTTTCTTCAGCGCAGTTGTGTGCACGGAATTGTGCTCGAGCTATGCTTAACGACAATTTTCTTGCCCCGTCCGCGAAGATTAAGATTACGCGGGATCGTTTGCCTGGCCATCGTTGATTTTTAAGGGAACGCTGCCATCGTGGAGTTAGTCCGTTACAGCAGAGTACGATTATCGCGTGTATACTCGCACGTATAACTAGACCACTCGTTTCAAGTTCTCCAAACGCGTGCTTTCGCGCGGTTATGTTTCACCTCCGTGTTCTGCCGTGCCTTGGAAACCTTCCTTTCTTCTCGTTATTAAGAAATGAGAGCGCACTTCATTTTAAATGACGCGATATTGTGAAAAGTCTAAGTATCGCGAAGATACTTACGGTAAGTAGTATTAGCGAACAGTAGCCAGACAATAAACGCGGATATAACACTGTTTACTCGCCATGAATATTAACGGAGGTAATTGTTTAGAGATTAAATTTATTCAAGCCGCCGAATACAACGTAATGGAATACTTGGAAGAGCCATTACCCTTTACACACGTCTATTTACATAAAACCTCAGTCTATGAGGTGCGAGACAGTCTGACTGAAAGGGTTTTCACGTCTCTTTACCTCCTCTTCGGATTTGAATTAATCAGGCTAATTATGCCGGCCGCGAGTCACTTCGTGAAAGATCTCTCTTCAGATTTAAAGAACTGGTCGTTAATCTCCGCGCAAACGCTTTTGTATGTGTTTGAGTAGCAACAAAAATTGTATGTAATTTTAATCTTCAAATTAGAATAATTAAGCTGTGCAAAAGCTTTTAATTATCTACGTTATGCATCTTAAAATGAAAGCCGAATATATTTCTAGGAAATGTTTCTACCTACTATTGCATGGAAATGAATCTTTGAATATTATCTTCGTTTATCCATCTTTTAACTCATAGGTTCTTTAAAAATATTATAGCGAATACAACCCTGATCTGGGTACGATACGAGACGCGCGGAATTATGTAAAACAAGGTTTTGAAATATCGCGAAGATAATAGAAAGTACGAAGTAAATTTATTAAAATACTATTTGATAATATACTTGAAAAATTTGTTCCTGTGAAGAGAACAAAAGTAGCTTGCTCAAAGCCTATATTTTTCGAAATGATCATTTACTTTCGGATCATATACTACTTACGAAATAACGACAATATTAAAATAACGTCGAACATTCCTCTACATTTCTTCATTTCCATTTGAAAGATAGCTTAATATTTTAATACGTGAGAAACATAACTTGAAAATAGTATAGAATGAAATATGACTATACTCGTTTCTTCGTCAATTATCAGAGGATTACAATAATACCCAGCGTATTCATTCATAAAAACGAAACGTTTTCGTCCGATAAGTAGCTTACTGAAACTCTTATCCAAGACTGTATAAAAAGCTAGTAAAAAGACAAAGAAATAGCGCCATACTCGTTTTCCCTCTGAAATTATCGCTAAAATACGATCGGTTAAAAATAACGTCGACGGTTTACAATACGATACTTACACGCTACAATTACGACACCGTTAAACCAACGAAAGGCATTTAGAAGCAAAACCATAAAAACGATCGTGGCGATATTCAAGCTGGCGTGCGTGAAAACGTGCCTTCAATCTCGCTCGTCTAAACGGAGCCAGGGGAATTCGTCGCGAAAACAGCTTGCAATAACCGAGTTAAAATGGTGACTGGTTTTCTTTAAAGGAACAAAGAGAGGTGCGTGGCATTACGGCGTTTGCTATCGGTGGCCGTTTGTTCCCAGTAATTCGATGTTTCCCCTGTATCTCCGATATTCGGGAATTTGCTCGCGTCTAACACGAGGCGCACGTTGTTAACAACTACGCTGGTCGAGGCAAATTAAACCCGACACAATTTCACGTTCGAGTGTGCTCGCGTTTCAATTTCGTTCGAATCCATTATTCCCGGTTATTTCTTACGTAATCGGTTGCACGCGAACGCGCCTCGCTTCTTGATACTTGGTAAAACCTGGCAATTCGAGCGAACGTTCCAAGGGCGAAACACTTTGTCCGCTTTCCTCGGTCGTTTTATCGGAAACTATCATTGCGACCATGCCTCGAATGCTCACACAGAGTGTTTAACGCTTTTTAAATTTCAGTTTATCGTTATTTTTAGATAATATTGCGAGGCTTCTCATTTATCCGTGACAACTACAGATCAACCATACGATAAGTTATATTTGCTATCCTTTCTAGAAGAACAATTTAAAAAGCGAGTATATTATCGAGCAATTCTACATCGAAATTATCTTTTCATTTAGGATTATCTACGTGTTTCTATCGTCTCTTTGAACAATTAGACAATATTGATAAGGTTGGTTATATACAGACTGTTACGTCGCGTAGGACATCTGCGCGCCATCCCTCGCTACCTGGCAGCCAACGGTCAACCTACAGCCATCCCGATTCTCAATACACGCAATGACCCACCATAAAGACATTAGCCTTCAGCTGAATTGTCTCCACACATGCTTGCCAGTCTAACTGCATGTCTGGAGAATTCTCTAATTCGAGAAATATTTTTCACATCAAAGAACGAAAGGACCGCAACCGACGTAAGGTCAAGGTATATGTAGCAATCTTCATATGTCTTGCAGTTAAAGCAGTCCACATCGAGCTGGTCAGCGACCTCACTAGCGAGGCCTTCATTGCTGCTCTGCGAAGATTCATTGCTCGCCGAGGATTCTGCCTAACGATTTATTCAGACAACGGTACCAATTTCGTTGGCGCCAACAACGAACTACGAGAGCTCCGAAACCTCCTGCAGTCCGACGATCACAAGGTAAAGGTTCAGTC